>NC_136520.1:71093655-71281155 GCF_053919585.1 Euprymna scolopes
AAAAGCAATGGGGAAAGGACCGGGATCACAAGAGTAAAGAAAAGAAAAGAAAAACAAACAAATAGACGGGTATGTTCAAGTAGAGAAATGTCTAACTGTTTATTCGTCTATCATTCCTCACCTCGTTGTATAATTAATTTGTAACCAAGTTGTTGGTATGTCCGGTGTATATAAAGTCAGTTGTAGAACTTTGATTAATTTTGGGAGAAAATACCTCCCCTTTTCAAAAAGAAAACAAAATGTATATTCTAGATGGCGGAAGAGAACAGGACTGTTTTTCTTTTCTTTATTCTTGTGATTCCGGTCCTTTCTGCATTGCTTTTGGCTTTAAAAACTTCCAGACACACACACACACACACACACACACACACACACACACACACACATATATATATTCTTTTTTTGTGTGTGTAAATAATTTACCTGAAAATCATTAACATCACGCGTGTTTGTATATTTTATTACTCACTAAATATTTGGTGATTACAGCCAGAAATTATATTTTTGTAATAGATGGTATTATAGATTAATGATTTTAAATCGTGGTGAATAAACTGTATGAGTAAACTAATTTCTTGCAATTTTTTTTTAAAACTGACTTGGACTCCACACAGGATCGCCTCCAACTAATAATATCAAATGATCCGAAGTAGTCAATTAAGTAAACTGCGTTTTTCTATTAAAAAAAGATATACAGGATTAGCAGTTTTTACTCCAGGTATGGGTCGAATGCTAACATTCAGTCGGATCATCCGCCGAGGAAGTCTACTGATCAGGCCCGAAACTTCCACCGACGTAGTTTTCGGCACTAATGACATACATAAAGGTTTGCACCAGTAGGTGTAATGTGATCAATATATATATATATATATATATATATATATATATATATATATATATATACTCGGGTGTTTTTATATTCAAAAGTAATGGACTAATGAATTCAACGAGGTTGTTAGATAGTGCTCAATAAAAAGAGCTGATAATAATTATTATAAGATGATCAACATCATGAAATTTGGAATATAGACTTTTGTCATTCATTCATTATATATATATATATATATATATATATATATATATATATATATATATATATATATATATAGTAGTTTGCTTGAAGCAGTGTTGGTAAAGGAATATATGGAAGTTTTAAAAGCCAAAAAGCAATGTGGAAAGGACCGGGATCAAAAGAGTAAAGAAAAGAAAAGAAAAACAAACAAATAGACGGGTATGTTCAAGTAGAGAAATGTCTAACTGTTTATTCGTCTATCATTCCTCACCTCGTTGTATAATTAATTTGTAACCAGTTGTTGGTATGTCTATCTTATGATAATAGTTATTCATTGAACTTTTGAATAGTCAAGTCGCTGCCTGATGATATCTGTTGTTTGATTGAAACAAGTGGCTATTTGTAGCAGCGGGATGTGAGCATGTTTATATAACAATAAACAAGTATATATATATATATATATATATATATATATATATATATATATATATATATATATATAGATATATATATATAGATATATATATATATAGATATATATATATATATAGGAAACATCATTTAATCTAAATACCAAAAAACAAGAAATGGGCAGATGAAAATAAAATTTTTTTCCTTAAGGCCTTATCGTCTGACCCTCTAAGAGGAGACGTCAGAATGATAGATTAAAAACTAAGAAAAACGAATGAGGGAAGTGGGGAATTTTGGTTGCAGTTGGAAGAACAGTGAGAGAAACACAACTCGAACCTTTTTCTCTTCTTTTCGTAAAGATGTTTTGCCAACCATTCAAAAGAACTCTGTTGTTTATAAATTCGTCTGTCAGTGTGGAGCTGACTACGTTGGCAAAACGTCCCAAAGATTAGAAATGAGAATATCCCAACATATCCCTCGGGATATTCGACTACACCAGGTTTTGAGAGCATCCGGGCACTCCCAGGCTCATGAGTCTGCCATTGGCGATCACTTGTTGAGTATAAATAGGTGTGCCGATCAATATTCCGATGGGTGGTTTTCTGTTTTATACAGTGCTAGGTCGAACTATCACCTCAATATCATTGAGGCGTTAGTTATTAACAACTCTCGACCTAGCCTGTGTAGACAAAAGATTCTTAGACATCAGTTGGAGATATTCATTGATTTAAAACCACCTAAACAGTGAGAATTTTAATTTTTTTTTTTTTTTTTTTTTTTTTTTTTTTTTTTTTTCTCTCACTGTTCTTCCAACTGCAACCAAAATTCCCCACTTCCCTCATTCGTTTTTCTTAGTTTTTAATCTATCATTCTGACGTCTCCTCTTAGAGGGTCAGACGATAAGGCCTTAAGGAAAAAAATTTTATTTTCATCTGCCCATTTCTTGTTTTTTGGTATTTAGATTAAATGATGTTTCCTCTAAAATTTATCCTTCCATTCTGTTGTACCAAAAATTTACTTACATATTTTCGAGGTCGGTACAACTCACAATTTATCAAAACGTTAAACAAGGTTATACGTATTAAAAATAAGTTAATCGTTTTGAAGTGTAGGATGGAATTTCTAAAATCTTGCCGCCTTAATCATGTTGCTCCCGGCTATATCTGCCATCGTATTTCGAAAATTAAATGTAGAAATACATTGGCAGTTCAACGTGTTTTTCTACAAGATGAAATCCTGTTTAATTCTGATACATATAATTCGTTACGTAGTAAACACCTTTTTCTTTGGGCCATGGTTTGGAAAGAATTATCTTTCTTTGATAAACTCCGTTTTTCTAGGTTTTTATCCATCGGTGATAAATTTACCCGTATTAAATGTACTTCTTCTTATGATAAATATTTAAAAAATTTAATTACTAAGAAGTTTGGGATTATAACAAATTTGGATAAACATATATTTAATTTTTCTTCTCATGTTTTGTCCAATACAGAAGAATTTGTTTTATCTGCTGGCTTACAATTCTGCATTCCTCCCCCTTCTGTTGATCAAATCGCAGTATTTAGTGAAATTGAATTATTGTATACTCAATTAAAACACCATTCGCCTATCTCTACTGATGAATTAACTAGTGTTAAAATTCAGTTGGGCGAATTAGGTCGGAGGTTTTCTGCCATAAATACTAAATCTAGTGATTTTGTGTGGCAAAAAAATCATTTTGAAGCGGCACAATTAATTAGGTCTAATCCCGACATTTACCTTTCTCGCCCGGATAAAGGATCGGGCGTTGTTATACTTAACAAAACGGATTATATCTCCAAAATGTTACAAATCTTGGACGATAAAAGTAAATTTCTCCGTTTGGGTGACTTAAGCCATGATGATACTTTTCGTATGGAAATAAAAATCCAGAAAAGATTTCTTCAACTTCATAAAAGCGGATTTATTTCTAAGGAGATTTATGATAGAATCCGACCCATCGGTTCTCAAAGGCCTAGAATGTATGGTTTACCCAAGGTCCATAAACCCAACATTCCTTTGAGACCCATTTTATCTATGTTGGGTTCTGCACAACACGAACTTGGTAAATGGCTAGTTGACCTTCTTAAACCTGTGCTTTCTTTTTATTCGGTCCATTGTATCCCTGATTCTTTTCAATTCGTATCCAAGATACAAAAATTGCCTTTATCTAAAAATACCGAGTTCTTGGCCTCCTTTGACATTAATAGTCTCTTTACTAATATACCTTTGGATGAAACCATTGGTATTTGTGCTGACTATCTGTACCGTGGCCCCTTAAAATCTCCACAACTTCCTGAACGAATTTTCATTGAACTAATGGAACTTGCTACTAAATCAGTCTCCTTTAGTTTCAACAATATTATGTACCGTCAAATTGATGGGATATCAATGGGCAGCCCTCTTGGTCCTTCGTTAGCCAACATTTTCGTTGGATTTTTGGAAAACGAATTATTTTCCAAAATTACTAAGCCAGCATTCTACACACGTTACGTTGATGATACTTTTGCATGCTTTCCCTCTCGGAGCGAAGCTGAACAGTTTCTTCGTCTTCTTTGCAACCTGCATCCATCTTTACAATTTACTATGGAGGTTGAAGACTGTAACTCTCTCCCATTCCTCGACGTTCGTGTTTCTAAAGTTGGTACTACGTTTGAGACCTCTGTTTATAGAAAACCTACATTTACAGGGCTCTATCTTAATTGGTTTTCTTTTGCCCCTCAGTCTAGAAAAATAAACCTCATTAGCGCTCTTACGCATCGTGCACTTATGATTTGTTCACCAAACCGTCTTGATACGGAACTTGGTGAAATCATAAATATTTTTCTTAATAATGGATATCCCATTAATATAATAAAATCTACTATTGAACGTAAAATTACTACATTTAATAGCGGTAAACATATTGGTCCATCACGGTGTCCCATTTATTTAAAATTACCATGGTTGGGTCCTGATGGCCTACATATTGTTAAAAGGATTTCTTCTGTTACTCAACGGTGTTTTCCAGCTACTATGCTTCGAGTAGTTTACACAACTCGAACCTTTTTCTCTTCTTTTCGTAAAGATGTTTTGCCAACCATTCAAAAGAACTCTGTTGTTTATAAATTCGTCTGTCAGTGTGGAGCTGACTACGTTGGCAAAACGTCCCAAAGATTAGAAATGAGAATATCCCAACATATCCCTCGGGATATTCGACTACACCAGGTTTTGAGAGCATCCGGGCACTCCCAGGCTCATGAGTCTGCCATTGGCGATCACTTGTTGAGTATAAATAGGTGTGCCGATCAATATTCCGATGGGTGGTTTTCTGTTTTATACAGTGCTAGGTCGAACTATCACCTCAATATCATTGAGGCGTTAGTTATTAACAACTCTCGACCTAGCCTGTGTAGACAAAAGATTCTTAGACATCAGTTGGAGATATTCATTGATTTAAAACCACCTGAACAGTGAGAATTTTAATTTTTTTTTTTTTTTTTTTTTTTTTTCTCTCACTGTTCTTCCAACTGCAACCAAAATTCCCCACTTCCTTCATTCGTTTTTCTTAGTTTTTAATCTATCATTCTGACGTCTCCTCTTAGAGGGTCAGACGATAAGGCCTTAAGGAAAAAAATTTTATTTTCATCTGCCCATTTCTTGTTTTTTGGTATTTAGATTAAATGATGTTTCCTCTAAAATTTATCCTTCCATTCTGTTGTACCAAAAATTTACTTATATATATATAGATATATATATAGATATATAGATATATATAGATATATATATATATATATATATATATATATATATATAGAGAGAGAGAGAGAGAGAGAGAGAGAGAGTGTCTATATTATGTTATGTTATAATGTATTTATCTGTCTGTTTTTGATATCGACTTTTATGAATAAAGACGTACTTTAGTTTTCTGTCAGATGGTACCATCTACCTGTCAAGAGCTAACTTTCAACCTCACTCCAACAAAAAAAAAAAAAACGCACACACACAGTGATCCCCACCCTTAAGACTAAAATATTTTAAGGATATTTTTTTATAGAAAATTATTCTTCTTTTATATCCTATCCTAGGCAAAACCAGAACACAGATACTGCTAAATAATATATATATATATATATATATATATATATATATATATATATAGTAATTTATAAAATATATATGGCGATTAAGCTACACTGAATATTCTGCGTTTCATCCAACTATAGGATTCGTCAGGCTTATGCGCGAATTCTGTCGTTGCTTCTTGTTTTTATACATGTTGGGGATTTCTAGTCGGCCAATCAGCTCTCCCTACGTATTGAGCACTTTTGAAGTAAATACTTAAAGTTTACGCATAAATCTATACTTTCGTATATTAAATTTATGCGAATAAATGAAGTAGTTATATATATATATATATATATATATATATATATATATATATATACTACCTGTACCCTGTCACGCGTTGCTGTGGCTGAATTTCGTGTAATGGAAAATTCTAATAAAAAGAGGAGATGCATGTTTCTTATATTCTTAGTACAGCAATCCACTCCAAACAGTAAAAAAAATAAGGCGAAAATAAAAAAAAATATGGTACTCTTGCAGAATTGGATCCGGATCCTCGGGAGTTACCATCAATCATGGCTTGGGCTCGACCAACATTCAGTGGATTAAGCCGAAAGTTGCTAAACTATTGAAACGCTAAATAGTTTTCTTTTTTATTGTATTCAAAAATGTGAGTTTTTAATTAATATTTGGGTAAGTAGGGGGAGGGGTTACTATACACAGATTCGAAAAAGTTGTTAAAAAACGAATAAATGAAAGCAAAGGTAAGGTAAATTACGTTTCTATCTAACTGGATAATTTTTTAGTGTTTTTATTTAATGTAAAATGTTTAAGCGGCTGAAAAACGCAGTGTTTATCTATGTATTTGAAAAAGACGAATGGTCGCGGACTCTGTTGAATACGTTAAGTTTGGGAAAATCAGTTAAAAACTATACAAAACAATGTCAGACACCTACTGATTATATGTTATTGTGACATAGGCTGACATATTCGGTGGGTTTCTGATAGTATTTTGTATAGTTTTTTAGTTTTAAATAATTTTCTCAAACTTAACATCATCAACAGTGTCCATCACCGTTTGTATTTTTCAAATACACTGATAAACACTGTTCTTCGAGCTGACTAAACGTTATAGTAAATAAAACGGGTTTGTATTACTAAACACAGAAACGAAAAAGTTGTTGAAAAATAAATATAACAAATAAATGTTATCAAAGGCAAGATAAGTTACTTTTCTACCTAACTGGATAAGATTTTAGTGTTTTTATTTTGTGTAAAATTTTTAATCGGTTTGAAAAAATGTAGTGCTTATCTGTATATTTGAAAAATACAAATGGCAGCAGACTGTTGAACACATTAACTTTGGGAAAATGAGTTAAAACTACAAAAACTATACAAAATACTGTCAGGAACTCACTCAATATATGTTACTGTGACATAGGCAGACATGTATTCAGTGGTTTTTAACAGTATTTTGTATAGTTTTTTTTAGTTTTAACTCATTTTCCCAAACCTAATGTGTTAACACAGTCTGCCGCCATTTGTAATTTTCAAATATAACAGTAAACGCTGTGTTTTTTGAGCCGAATAAAAATTCTGCATTAAAAAAACAAAAAAAAATTATCCATTTCGGTAATAAAGTAACATATCTTGCCTTTGATAATATTTGTTAATAAGGTCACGTGAGTCGATTAATGGGTGCTAATGCACTTACTGATCCGCGCTATTTTTTTAAATCGTATTTCCAAGTTTAATTAAAGTTTTATGTTTTTTTGGTATTTTTTTTAGATTACCTCCACAATTTTCTTTTAAATGACGACTTTTAAAGTTTTCCGATTATGCTGAATACAGAAATCGCATTGAAATTTTGCAGAAATAAGTAGTTATCGAGATACAGATAGTTGTTTTATGCATTGTATTCTTTGGCGGCCATCTTTGTTACGCGCATAGATTTGTTTATGACGCGCGCAAGCGTGTAAAAAAAAAACGGCTGCCAGAGATTACAATGCATTATACAAATTTTTAATATCTCGATAACTACTTATTTCTACAAAATTTCAATGCGATTTCCGTATTCAGCATAGTCGAAAACCTATAAAAGTCGTCATTTAAAAGAAAATTGTGGAGGTGGGCCCAATCTAAAAATTTACCGTTTTTTTTTCATTCAATTGTAAGGTTAAAGTACAGAATAGGTACAAAACACCCTCTTCTCCCAATGTTAAGAATGGCTTTTTAAATAATAACGTTATTATTTCAGCACGGATCAATAAGTGCACGAGTACCCAATTTCTTTATAAGCATTCATATTTTCTTATATAAAAACAACTTCTGTAAAAAAAAAGAAAAAACGTGCACTTTCAATCTTTGTTAAAAAAAGGTTTTCTTGAAAAAAAACCCAAAAAATACGGTAAAAAAGCAAAGAACAAAACGTTAATCGGTATTCATGCAGAGAGTGATCCTTGCTAAAATAATAACGTTATTATTTAAAAAGCCATTCTTAACATGGGGAGGGGTTTTTGTACCTATTCTGTACTTTAACCTTACAATTAAATAAAAAACATATCATAAAACTTTAATAAAACGTGGAAATGCGATTTAACAAATAGCACAGATCACTCTCTGCATCAGCACCGAAAGTACAGAATAGTTAGAAAACATCCTCCCTCCCATGTTAAGAATGGCTTTCTAAATAATGTTAATGATTCAGAACTGTTCCTTGTCTGCTTAAGTTTAACTTTTGTTTATTAAATTGTTAGGTGAAAGTCCAGAATAGTTACAAAACACCCTACCCCCATGTTAAGAATGGCTTTCTAAATAATAACATCATTATTTCAGCGGGGTAACTTCTCTGCATAAGTACCATGTTTTGTTTTTAAATTGCTAGGTGAAAGGACAGAATAGTTACAAAATACCATCCCCATGTTAAGAATGTCTTTCTAAATAACATTATTTCAGCACGGTATTTTCTATGCATATGTACTATCTATTTTTGTTTATTAAATTGTTAGATGAAAGTATAGAATAGATGCAAAACTCCCTCCCCATGTTAAGAATAGCTTTCTAAATAACGGTATTATTTCAGCACGGTACCTTCTCTGCATAAGTACTATCTTTTGTTTATTAAATTGTTAGGTGAAAATATAAAATAGTTACAGAACACTCTCCCTTTCCCTTGTTAAGAATGACTTTCTTAATAGCGTTATTTCAGCACGGTACCTTCTCTGCATAAGTACCATCTTTTGTTAGGTGAAAGTATAGAATAGTAACAAAACGTCCTCCCCATGTTAAGAATGGCTTTCTAAATAACGTTATTATTCTATTATTATATTATTATGGTACTTTCTCTGTATAACCATGTTTTGTTTATTAAATTGTTAGGTGAAAGTACAGTACTCATGCAGAGAGTGATCCGTGTTGTAATAATAACGTTAATATTTAAAAAGCCATTCTTAACATGGGGAGGGGAGGGTGTATTTTAACCTTACAATTGAATAAAAAAAACATATAATAAAATTTTAATTAAACTTGGAAATACGATTTAAAAAATAGCGTGGACCACTCTTTGCATTAGCACCAAATAAAAAACTGTACTTTTACCAACCAATCTTATATCGAAAAACAAAAAAAAAAACTCAAAAAGCAAGCAACAAACTTTTTTTTGCCCTTATATAATAAAGAAAAAATGTGTAAATTAAAAAATTTGGAAGATAAACAAATGAATTATATTTTTTTTGTTTTTTTTTACTTATCGAGTAAACAGAAAATGAAATCAACTTCTTTTTCGTCAATTCATGGCTGTGAAATGAATCGAACCGGAAGTTCAGTTTTATCAACAAAGCAGGTTCGCACTAACGGATAAAAAAATATATTTATTTTATTTAATATTTTAATAATTCGCGAGGTAAATTTATTTTAATAACATAAAAACATCCCTCGACTCTAAAGATGGGTTGTCTGAAAATTTCAAATAAATTGGTAACGTAGAAATATGTTTTCACTTGTAACAAACCAAGTATTACATTTATATATGTATATATATATATATATATATATATATATATATATATATATATACTATTGGCCTAGCAAGGTCACAGGAGAGACAACCAAGCAAAAAAAAAAAACCCTAAGCAAAATTCATCCCAAAGCAGCAAAACTTAATCTGGCTTGCCAGGACACTATGTATACAAATGTAGGCAAATTTGAGCATATTTTATTGGTTTGGAAATATGAGTTCTTTTATATCAATTGTTATAAAATTTTAACCATAGAATAGTATTATAATCTTCAAAAAGCCTGCAAATTTTCATGTAGTTTTGTTCCATAGAATCAAAGATGCGAGTATTTCAATATTCAATTTGGACGTTTTATTTTTTTTTTTACCGTTTTATCTGTTTAGTTACACATGTTTTGGTTACCGAATCGTATTAACGATCATTTAGTGGTCATTTTTCCAAATCATAATAACCATTTCTGTAAAGTCTGACAAGGTTACTGGATCGTTAATACGATTTGGTAACCGAAACATGTGTAACTAAACAGATAAAACGGTAATAAAAAAATAAAACGCATATTTGCTCTGCAATAGTATTGAGCACTTTCTTCAGGTTTTTACTAATTACCATTATATATATATATATATATATATATATATATATATATATATATATATATATATATATATATATATATATATAAGGATCCATACATAGATATACCACCTTTTTTGCAATTTTATAAATTCCAAATCTAAGCAACTATTGATCAGAATTTAACAAATGAAGGCTCATTGGAAAGGTAATGACCTGAATTGTGTAGTGGGCTATGTTACATTTGCCCTTAAGGTCGCATATTAAGGAGATCATCCATCATACAGAGCCTGTTTTTGGCACGTTTTTACAGCCATAAAATGTTTCAATCAGTCATTTGTTTTCCATAGTTTTGCATATGAATTACAAAATATCTTATATTTCTCCAAGACCTCTAGCTTTTATGGTGGGGAGATAAAAACGTGCTGTTATTTGTATTTGTTGTAAATTGCATCTGCTTAAAGTGGGCTCCCTTCATTTAACGTTTGTTCGTTTAACTTTTTTATTTATGAAAATGCAGCATTAATAAATACACTACCAGACAATGCCCGGTAGGGAGAGCCAGTATGAATATAAATAAATGTAGCTTTGCAGTTTGTTTTGGGTTGTTATTGGCATTCTTTCTTTTATATCTACTTTTACATACCTGTCCAGCACACAACAAATTAAAAGGAGAAAAACTAATAAAACTCAGAAAATAATTATCCTAACATAAAACAAAACATACAAATAACATTTACAAGTAAAGCACTAGCTTTGAAAGGAACTCTAAGGTCAATAGCATTGCTGATGACAGGGAGATAACAACTACTAATTTCAAATCATATGTTTTATGTATGAGTAAAATCTAATGATAAAAATATTAAAATATAGTTCTTTGGTTAGTGAGAAAATATACAGAAACCTTTGTATATACCGAAATTACAGTTTTTTCATATGATGTGGTGGTTGGCTCTTAAGAAGTTCCTTTCAGCTGGATTTTCACCTTAGAAACATTCTGGAGTTCTTAACAGCAAGTCGCTAATCTAATGAATTAACCATTAACGAAGCTGCTAGTGCAGCATCCTTACATAGATTTTTATGTGGAATTTTCTTGATTATTCCAGATTGTTCCGAAAACGTTCTAAATAGAATATTTTAATATTCTATTGTAGATGCTATTTGTTTTTGTCTTTGCGATACTTTTTTGAATTAATTATATGAAAGTGTATTTTTGCCTAAATGCAAGTGGGGAATAATTTTCCCTTTGACCAAGTTGGTACCCTCAAATGAGGAGCGGCATTTAAAAGATATTTTATAAATTATATTTTTTAAATTATATTTTAATATTCTATTCATTTTTATAAAGAAAATTGAATGTCATAACACGTTTTATAAAGGAAATGCCCTCTCATAGCATTCCCCCTTTTTCAAAGTAAAAGTTTTGAAATCTCGACAAAAAACTTTTAACATAGAAAACGATCTATAAAGATACAAAAAAAAGATAATTAAATGCAAAAATGGAGACATTTTATTATTTTTTTTTTTTTGCAAACATCAAAAAATGAAATAACTGTACATTTTCAAAAATTTGTCATTTTTTTTTTTTTTTTTTTTTACAAGAGAAAGTTATGTTCTAGGCAGAGGATTGTTTATGAAAATGCAACATTAGTCAGTGTCGGGTCGGGAAGGCTAGTATGATAATATGATAATGAATATAAATGGATACAGATTTGCAGTTTGACAGTGTTAATTTATCTTTTCTTTTATATTCACACACCCTTTGTCTCTTTGTGGCAAAGCTATTTGTGACATTACTACTGCAGAAAAGTGGTGATTAGAAATGAAAACCAGCCAAATAAAAAAAAAACACTTTTATTAATTGATTGGGTTTCTTGATTGCTCACTAGCAATAACCTGCGGGTACACAAGTATTTGTGTTTGTTGTAAAATGAATTGCTCATCGAGCGCCCTCTTCATTTAACGTTTGTTTAATTGTTTCACTTACGAAAATGCAATATTAATAAATACACTACTGGCTAGTGCCGGGTCGGGAGAGCTAGTATGAATATAAATAGTTTGTTTTTAGGTCACTATTGGCAGTGCCAATTCACCTTTTCTTTTATATCTACACACACTTGAAATAAAAAGAATACCTTTCTCTTTTATTGTATCGCAAAAGAAAATGTACATAGTTGTTAAATATTCATTAATGCGCCCATTCAAAAGTGTATGTAGATCTTATAATAATCGAATTATCGTTATTGTGTTGTCATAAAGTTAAGGAGTCCACAGAAAACACCTGCTGTTCTATCCTTCTGTAGTGATAACGTTGAGGTGTCAACTGAAAAAAAATATATATCCACTTTTGATAAACAAGCTGTTGCATTTATTTCACGCGAGAGGATCAATATTAGGTCATGGTTAGTTGAATCGTATAAGAAGCATTGCGACTGATCCAGAAATCGCGATTAACACTTTTGGTGTGAACTGCGTGTTTTTATGTCATCGTTTGTACTTCGATTCTCTGTCTCCAATACACAAATCTGGGAACGATGCAGAATCATTCCGCTTAACTAGACACTTTTAAAAGGAAGACTTTGTTAGTTTGATTACACTATGAGCCACAATACAGGAGGATACATCCACAAAGCAATAACTCTAGAACGATTCCAAGATTGGCGAAGACGCCCGCGAGGTCAGCGGAAGACGTGCTTACATACCATCAAAGACAAAATCGAGCCTATCTTCAGTCCACAGGTCTACAATGTTCGCTACTTGTCTTGGGACTCACTGCCAATAACTATCTTGGTCGGTGCAAACCATTATATGTGTGGTTTGCGTTCATCTAGGACACTGTGTAATTCTAAAGTCAAGTCAAAATCTTTAATTCTCGCAGCTACAGAAATGCACCAGCCTAGTTACAACAATTCCCAACAATTTCTTTGACTCTCTATCTGTACGGAAAACTAAATAAAAATTTCATGAGCAAAGTTTCTTTCCTGGAGCTACCCGTCTGTGGAACACAATACTATGGGACCGTTTCTCAGCTGACTATAACATGATCGTTTTTAAGTGCAACTTAACAAATTCTTGTTGAGTTTTCCTCCTAAATAATCAAAACGGGTTGGAAATGTAACTGTCTGTGATAGGGAACGAGTTATAGAGAAACTATGTGTTATGCTACCAGCTGCGTCTGTGTAAACTAGTACCACAAAAGCAGTTTTCTAGCAGTTGTTGAAAAGTTTGGAGAGAACAGGAGCAACCTCAGCAGAGCATTTTTTAATAGTACAGCCGGGATGAGATCAAGTCCACATGCTTTTGACGTGTCAAGGTTTTTTATGATATCATGCACTTGAAAAGGGGTAATTTATCTTGTTAGAAAGGAAATACTTTGGTAAATAAATTCACAGTGCCACTTTGATGTAGAGGGCTACTATCTGGAACATAATTTGCAGGGATACTATGTAGGGAGTTCAGCAGCAAGATGTCTGTTTACATTACACTTGAACTTCTGCATGTCAGTACAGTCAGGGAAGAAAGTATTAGAGTAGAAGGCTTTCTTACATCTAGGGATTTCTACTGTGTAGAGGTGGGATTTTGCTGCTTGCTAGATTTGTCAGAGGCATTTACGTCTGTGGGGGGGGGGGACAAAGGCTTGTAGTTTGTTGGAACATCCACCATTAAAATACTTGTAAAACAGGCGGAGAGATGCAACATTTCATCGATGGGAAAGAGGTTGAAGCCTAGCTAATAGTGCAGGACCTATTAGGTTGACGACTCTCTATTGAACTAACAGCGAGAGACTAGTAACAGATGCACTACCCCAAATGTGACAACAATACTCCATACATGGGTGAATGGTGGCCTTGCAGAGGTACAAGATACTTTCAGGCGTAAGTAACTTTCTAGCATGGTAGAGAGAGCCCACCTTCTTTGCAGCCGCCTTGGTAATGCCCTCAATGTATGTTCCAATTCATGTTCCCCATGAACATTAAGCCGAGGAGTTTGAATGAAGTACTTTCAGGTAATTTATCATTAATCATGGTTATTAGTGATTGAGCAGGTTTCTTGTAGTTATTAAAGGAAAGAAGCTTAGTTTTGGCAGCATTGAATGTGACCACCCATTTTTGTCCCCATTCCACTACAGACTGGTGGTCTTCTTCCAGCGTTGGATACATTTTCATTCGTTTTCCCCTCATGTCTGTTATAGAGCACAGTGTCGTCAGCAAATATACCCATCTCAGAGATAATTTTATCAGAGAGGTCATTTATGAATATCAGGAATAATAAAGATTCATGGATTGACCACTGAGATACACCCACATTTATATCATATTGTTTTGATATATGGCCATCAAGGACAACTTGAATTCTTCTCTTATTTAAGAAGGATTTAATTATTCTAAGTATTCGTCCCGTAATACTATGGGATATGATTTTCATGATAAGACCATCATGCCATCTCTGTCAAAGGTCTTAAATATATCTAGGGCTACTGCCCTAGACTCCCTTGCTTTATCCAGTGCATGCTATATATCTTCAGAGATTACAGTTAGGATATCTGTCGTAGAACGGGCTTACCTAAATCCATACTGTTGGTCAGACAGAAGTTTAGTAGCTGTGAGGTGGTGGACTAGGGCTTTATTAATTATGTACTCAACTATTTTGGCAAAAAGAAGGAAGAGGCTAATGGGGCGATAATTTAATGGATCAATTCTTTTGCCAGAGTTCTTGTAAACTGGTACCACAGAAGCAGTTTTCCAGCAATCAGGAAAGCAAAATTCGTTAAGGTATTTTTTTAACTCGAACAACCTCAGCAGAGCCTTTTTTTAATAATACAACAGGGAAGAAATCAGGTCCACATGCTTTTGAGGTGTCAAGGTTTTTTATGATATGTACTTGAAAAAGGGGTGATT
The DNA here is from genome assembly GCF_053919585.1 of Euprymna scolopes. NCBI lineage: Eukaryota > Metazoa > Mollusca > Cephalopoda > Sepiida > Sepiolidae > Euprymna > Euprymna scolopes. The sequence goes on from NC_136520.1 coordinate 71,108,631, forward strand.
TTCAGATCATCTAATGTGGTTTCTGCCATAGAGGAAAATCTGAGAGGGAGTGGTTTGCTGGGTCCAAAGTAGACTTTGAGGCAAACCGACGGGTAAGCAGATTAGCTTTCTCGGTTGCCGTGAAAATAACTTCCAGATTGTTGGATAGTGGGCGAATTGTTGATTGCCTATTATTTACTACACTGTTATACATTTGTCAGAAGTCACTTCCTAATTTTTGCACTTCAATGCGGTTTCTGGTGGTTTCGATATATTTTCTCTTGCTGTGGCTATCTCCTTCTTACAATTGCTTCTAGCTTCTATATACTTTTGTCTGTGCATACTGGACTTATGTCGGATAAATCTGCATTGTGCATAAGGTAAAAGATCAGAATTACTGGAGTAAAAGTGTCTAAGCGCATCGACGTCTCCAAATTACAAAATAAGGAAACACATGAAACTTTTAAGACCTCATTTATTAATACCACCTTTGTCGGAATTTGGGAACAATTCAAGTCACAAGAACATAGCAAAGGAGAATTTTTGGGAGTGATAGCATTGCCAACGCATTCCATGCACTCATCCTTGTTGCTTGGCATGGTAATGCTGTCCCTTAAGATTAGATCAACACAGTAACGATTCCAATTTATAAAGAAAAGGCTTCAAAATCTGAGTGCAGTGACGATAGAGGCATTGGCTTGCTTGAAGCAGTGGGAAAGGTTTTAGCAAAGATTCTATTAACTGGTTTGATGAAATGAATTTGTTCCTTTATCGTCCCAGATAATCAGCGTGGTTTAGATCTGAGTACAGCATGATGGACATGATATTCTCTGCACGACAACTAATGCAACAATGTATGGAGCAGCGAGTACGCGTGTACCAAGTTTTTATCGATCTGACAAAAACGTTTGAAAACATTAATCGCACTTTGAAAGATTCTTGGGAAACAAGGCTGTCCTTCAAGTTTTGTGGAGTTGCTTCAGCAGTTGCACCATAATATAAAAGCCCTAGTGAACTTTGATAGAGCTGTATCTGATCCAATGTCAGTCAATAACAGTATGAAACAAGGTGATATCTTTGTTCCTACATTATTTTCTATGATGCTGTGATGATGATGCTGTGATGATGATGCTGGTGTTGCATGCTTTTAACAATTGCGATATTGGGGTGAAGTTTCATACATTAGGTAAAATTTTAACCTTAGACGTCTCAACGAAAACTTTTCAGAACTTTGTTATTGAACTTTTATATCTAGACTAGTGAGGGGTACCCGGCGTTGCCCGGGTGTTTGGAGGTGTGTGGGGAGGGTTAAAAAAAAAAGTAAGTATGAGGATCGAACCCGAACAGTTGAGGAAAAAAAAACATGCGATGTTAACCATTGCCCCACCGCGACATGCTTACGGAAACACGTTTGAATTTATTTAATTACTTGGATTTAGCAGGTGCTCGTTTTAATGAGTTAATGAAGTCAAGTTTGACTGCGGGATTTCATTTACTGCTGAACGCTTTCCCCCCCCCCAAGATGTTATAGGAAAAAGATTGATTACATGCGGCGAGCGACAAATATAGAATATTTATCTTCCCGAAATTGAGCAAATTAAATAGACAGGCGAGCTTCGTTGCTAAGTGTGAGATATTACGATTTATATGTGATATAAAAAGTTTTAAAAAGTTGTGAAGTGAGCGACCGCTTCTCCGAAAGAAGCCTTTTGTAGACACACAGGAAAAGCGAACACACATATATACATACATTTTCGCTTTTATATCTATAGATGATGCAGTTTACATTCAGAAGAGGACACACAACTGATTATGGACAAATTATCAGAGCTATGTAAAGTTTTTGGACTTAGCATCAGCTTCAAGAATACACTGTGTATTCCTTTCCTGTTGAAATGCCATATCTTGAACCAAGCATCTTGGCTGATGGTAAGAAGTTCAATGTTACAGTGAACTTTGTAAACTTTGGTAGTACGTTAAGTAAGGACTTACGCTTGATGCTGAGATAAATCACAGAACAGCCAAAGCCAGTTCTGCTTTTGGCAAACTGGAGAAACGTGTGTGTTCAGATTAGGGAGTTACATCAAAAACAAAGCTTAGTATTTACAAATTATGTGTATTCATTACTCTGCTATATGGGTCAGAGTCTTGGACAATATATAGAAGATATCTCAAGTTATTGGAAAGATTCCATCAAAGTTATATTCAGAGAATACTGAATATTTACTCTAAGACTCTTCTTCTGACAAACTGCAAGCACTTGTGCCTACACGACGTAAACACCCTCGACAAACCCGACAGGCAACTAAATCCCATCCCCACACGGTAGAGATCTCTAGATGTAAAAGAGCTTTCTACTCCAGTAGTTTCTTCCCCAGAACCGCTAGACTTTGGAATTCCCTTCTGGGTCCCTGCTTCCCCAACTGTACTGACCTGCAGAAGCTCAATGGTGAAAAAGGTGGCTGGTTAATTTTAATGCATCGAAATCAAGCTTCTCTCCTTTCATCATAATCGCTCTGACCCCCATTGCACCCCAATTGAAATGAATGGCTCTTGTCTTGGGGAAGCTCCATGTTTTGACAAGCTTCTGAGACTGACCTTCACTCTTAGTCTGAAATGGAACACATACATCAAATCTGTTGCTAAGATTACTGGAAAAATGGTTGGATCACTCTACTGCTCCGGAAGGTATCTCACTGCTGATGCAATCCTCCATCTGTATAAGAGCCAGGTACACCCTAAAATGGAGTACTGCTGCCACTTCTGGGCAGGAACTGTTCTGCGCATCCTATCCAGTCTTGATAGAGTTCAAAACCAGCTTCGTAACCTAATAGGTGATGTGCTTTCCTCTTTCCTGCAACCTCCTTCCCAAAGAAGAGATATTGTGAGCCTGTTTCTGCTCTATCATTATTTTCATGGTAAATGCTTGACTGAACTCCAATCTATGGTGCCCCTTTGCTAAACTTTCACAAAAATCACTTACCTAGCTACACCCACTATTTACAATTTACCCCACTCTCTATCTGTGCCTAAATCTAAACGCAGATTCCATGATCAGAGCTTATTTCCCAGAACTGCCTGCCTGTGGAACACTGTTCTGCTGGCTTGCTTCCTGGTTGAATACAACATGGTAGCCTCCAAATCCAATGTAAATAAATTCTTGTTGAGCCGTCTCCATAAATAATAAAATGTTACCCAATTTACACCATTAACGATTACTACACTACCACCTTACATTCACTAACTCTTTCGGGCCTTGACTCCTAAGTAAAAAAAATAAAAAAACACTTTCTAAACAACTGTTTTATGGCACCATAGATAGAGGTAAAAGACTACAAAACAAACCAAGTAAAAGTTTTAAGGATTTTCTGAAACACAAGTTAAAAATACTTGAGATGGATGTAAATAACTGAGAAGCCCAATCGAAAGCTCGATCACTGTGGAGAAAAAACATCAGAGAAAGATGTGAGATTTTTGAAGATCTACCTGTAGACCTTGCTGTCATATTTTAAGAAAGCAGGACGAAAATATAATGTCAGAGAAATTACAAGAACAGAAGTGCACTCTATGTGGCAGATACCTTTTGTCGAAAGCTGGTTTTGTAAATTATCTGAAATCACACGATCAAAGACAGGAACGCAGTGTTATGAGGAGGTTTTTACAGCACATCCAGCAATGCTAAATTATCATATTTGTGGTCTAATCTGCAAATCTTAACGTGGCCTGGCAAAACATTCACGGATTCACAATATTATCATGTGAAAACCTTTACAAGAAGAAAAATTTTTATGTCACATATGTGCACGTTCATGTAGGACTAAAGCTGGATTACAAAGTTACCTACATGCACTAATAAGAGATATTGTGAGCTTGTTTAGTACGGCATAATCACATTGACACACCGGTTCCCGCTGGATCGCCGAAGTTAAGCAACGTTAAACCTGGTCAGTACTAAATGGGTGACCATTTGGGACTTTCAGGTGCTGTATGTACTCTCCGCTTATCTCGGCATTGTTTCCAGGACTCCTCCTTGCCACTGGACTCAAGCAGTGCCGATTCAGGAGAGGTGTGGTTGGAGATTGTGCAACCCTTGACTCACAATTACACGCGCAACCACCCCTACAGGGGGTATCCTTCGTCTTTCGCGACTGAACAGAGGCATCGCACATGCACACAGCCACACCACAGTTAACTGAAGGAATGGCAAACTTCTATTAAGAATAAACAATAATCATATATACATAAATAATGTATATATATATATATATATATATATATATATATATATATATATATCCACATACAGTACTGTTTCGCTGTATCACAGCTCATTAATGCGGCTAGACAGGCAACTACCTCAAGCCAGGATCGAAACCCGACCGCCCGAACGACAGTCAAAGTTTTGAACCATTACGCCAATCAGCAGCTGCTGTGCAGGCAGTGAATTAACGATGTTTTGACATCCTCTGAATACCTAAGCTCGATTTGTTTACACAAAGGACATCGCTTAGTAGGCCAATGGTATATCGTGTATCACTTCTCAATATGCTCAAATCTAGGAGCATTATATATGTATGTGTGTGTGTGTGTGTGTGTGTGTGTGTGTGTGTGTGTGTGTGTGTGTGTGTGTGTGTATATATAAATACATGTATATATGTATATATAAATAGACACACACACGCAAACACACACACATACACACACACACACACATATATATATATATATATATATATATATATATATATATATATATATATATATATGTCATCCACATATAGTACTGTTTCACTGTTTCACAGCTCATCAGTGCAGCTAGACAAGCAACTACCTCAAGCCAAGATCGAAACCCGATCACTTCACTCAAACGACAGTTATATATATATATATATATATATATATATATATATATATATATATATATATATATATATAAATTTAAAGGAGATTAGAACAATAGTCTAAAGAGCAGAGTGTATTTTAATGTAATAGTAAAATTACTAATTTAATTAAAATACAGGGAAAGAAAAAGTGCTTGTTGTAATTTAGATATATAATAAGCTCGATAGGTAAATATCCTAGAGCTAATTTAATATTCAGTAATGTGATTGATAATTTAAAATTCAAATTAGAATTAAATTAAAAATCCGTTTCACAAGAAGGAACAACAAAATCAATAATTTGTACGATCGTTTTGGAAAACAATGTTTTTATTGTGGTAGACATTAAGCCACGGACAATAATTTTTACATATAGTATTTTGCTGATGAGGAAACTTTGTTTGTTAAAAGTACTATATGTAAAAATTATTGTCCGTGGCTTAATGTTTACCACAATAAAAACATTGTTTTCCGAAATGATCGTACAAATTATTGATTTTGTTGTTGTTCCTTCTTGTGAAACGGATTTTTAATTTAATTCTAATTTGAATTTTAAATTATCAATCACATTACTGAATATATATATATATATATATATATATATATATATATATATATATATATATATATATATATAAATATATTAGCGGGCCATTCGGCATTGGTCAATTGTTAAATACACATAAATATTTTATTTTAATTGATGCAGAATTCTTACTTATTATAAACAGGAATACCATAGGTATTAAACGTAATGTTTGATTCCTTAAAAAAAAAAAATGAAGTAAAAAAAAAAAAATGGAAAGAAACTGAGACATGTGCATGCGAGTATTATGTTTTTTTTCTAAACAGTTCAATTCTTGTAAGTAAAAAAAAAAATACTCGAGCTGAGATCCAAACAAAAAACCTAAAGAAAGTGAGTTAAGTACGATAACCATTAGACCAGCTTTTCATGATCTTAAAAAAGTGTTTTCAAACCAACTTATACTTAACATAAGGAAGCTGTCATATTCTACGACTGCACATACGCAGTCGTGAAATAGTTGAAAACAGATAAAAATCCGATGACCCCCCCCACGTACCACTTTGTCAGTTTTGACCCCTTGGCAGCTTTTTTCTGAATAAAAACCAATCAAAAAGTTTTCCACATGTCTGAATACTCTATATACCAAATTTCAAGTCTGTAGATCAAAATTTCGTTGAGTATATAGGTTGAGAAGTATCTTCTTACACACATCTTCACTTTTATATATATATATATATATATATATATATATATATATATATATATATATATATATATAAGCCGGGCGACACGGGCGAGAGAGGGTACGACATATGTATATTTATATATACAAAAAAAAAAAAAAAAGGAGGAAAACGTCTGCCTTAAACCACTAACCTAGTTCTAAAACAGATCCTTTGTTCGATAAAATGCATGCCCATTGGCCGATAGGAAGAGGCGCGGTGGATACTAGAAAGCTGATTGACTAACTAAAATCCTCAACAGAAGAGGACCATATAAAAACGAGAAACAACCACAGAATTCGCGCATAAGCCTGACGAATCCTAGAGTGGATGAAACGCCGAATATTCAGTGTAGCTTAATCGCCATATATATTTTATAAATTATATATATATATATATATATAATATGTAATGATGGGACGATTCTAATATTTTTTTCAGATTTTGATACAATTACCGATTCTGATCTAAAATTTTGATTCCAATACAATTACCGATTCCAATTTCAATTCTTTTAAAACGTCTAAACGTTTAGTTATAAAGTTGTTCATTTTTTCGGATTATTGCAAAAACCCATGTAATGTGTGCATATATTTTCACAAACGCAAAAAAAAAATATGTTTATGCTGGAATATATAAATTTCAATTTTTTTCTTTCTTTGGGGATTATGGTAACGTTTACAAAATAAATGAATAAAATAAATAAAATAAATAAAATAATAACAAACTAATGAACCGATCATTATGAATTTTGGTATATATATTTTCCGTAACACGTTGAGTAACATAGTTATATTATTTTGGGGGTTAACTTTACCGTTTAGGGGAACGCCCACCCACTCTTTAAAATAATGTAGATGTAAAAACTTGTTAACAAAAAAAAAATTGTTCTTTGCAGCCGTTTAGGAGTCCATAGGGATCGAACGTTCCTTATATATAGGACGATTAATCGAAATTGGGATTCGGAAAAATTGGAACTTTTTGGGGTATCGGAATCAGAAAACTTTGCCTATTTTCTGATGCCAAAAACGATTCCTTTAAGCATCGTTTTTTATTTGATTTGAATATTTATTGATTCGTAAACTAATAGTGAAATTAAAATCTGTTGATGAACAATCACAAGTGATTTTGTATGCTTCAGTAAATATCTGCACATTTTACATATGTTTTTATGATAATCAGGGAAAAATAACAATTCTATGGTTAAATATTTAGAGATTTATAAGAATCAGAATCAGTAATTGTATCGGAATCTGAAATTTAACATGGAATCAGGGAAAATATTAGAATCGTCCCATCACTAATATATACACATGTTTCGATTACTGAATCGTATCAATGATCTGATAATTTCATCACACTTTACAGAAAGTCTGATGAAATTATCGGATTGTTGATACGATTCAATAATTAAAACATGTGTAACTAAGCAGATAAAATGGTTATAAAAAATATATATATATTTGTTCTGCAATCGCATTGAGCACTGTCTTCAGGTTTTTATATCCCCAAAACCTCTAGCCTTGATGGAGGCGGAGGGGGCTAAAACTTGCTGCTATGGTTTCAAATGATCTGAAATAACAGCAAGAGGAGACTTGATTCCAAATATTTCTAATGAGTTATATCTCCCCTCTTTTGGAAATAGGGTACGATTATGAATATATCCAGTATCAAATAAATCCTGAAATTTACTTTGTGTATGAAAACCAAAGTTTACGTGTGGGGGGGGGGGTTCTGGGGAGCTAAAAGAGAATTGTTTAGGCCTAACTTGACCTAACCTTATCTAACCTTGTACATACTTAGTGTCGTCTGCTTTTTTTTTTTTTTTTTTTTTACATGGGTGTCACCACTTATCAAGGCCCAGAGGCCACTCAAGGATAAGGGTTAATAGGTATACATTAGTCATTGTGATTTTAGCATAGTAAACAGTGGGAGTTTTGTAACTTGGATTACTTAGGGGGACGATTCAATTAGAATTTGTTCACATTGGACTTTTTCTTTTTTTTTTTTTTTTCATAGGTAGCAACACATTATCAAGGCCAAGAGGCCACTCAAGGATAAGGGTTAAAGAGTGTACAGTAGAAATTGGACAATATAATAATCATTAGTAATGAAAATTTGTTAAATTTGATAACTTATATGGAACGGCTCATCAAGAACTTATTTACGTTAGACTTGAAGACAACCATATTGTAGTCAGCCGGAAAGCAGGAAAACGGAAGACAATTCCACAGGCATGCAGTTCTAATAAAAAAGCTTTGTTCATGGAATCTACGTTTAGGTTTAGGCACAGATAAAGAGTGGGGGGAATTATTGATAGTGTTTACAGCTAGACAAGTGTTTCTTGTGAAAGTTTGGCGAGGGGGGACCATAGATTGAAGCTCAGTCGAACACTTTCCATGAAAATAACGATACATCAGAGACAAACTCGCAACATCTCTTCTGTGAGATAGAGGTTGCAAGGAAGAGAAAAGGAAATCTCCTACGAGGCTACGAAGTCTATTTTGAACTCTATCAAGGCAGGCCAAGTCCTTTCTAGCAGCTCCTGCCCAGATGTGGCAACAGTATTCCATCCTTGGACGTACCTGGCTCTTATATAAATAGAGAATTGCATCAGCAGTGAGATATCTACTGGATTGATAGAAAGATCCCACCATTTTTCCAGCGGCCTTGGCAACAGATTTGATGTACGTGTTCCATTTAAGATAAGGAGTAATGGTCAAGCCCAGAAGCTTGTCAAAACTTGAGGTCTCCTGAAGACGAGAGCCATTCATTTCAATTGATGCCAGATGGGGATCAGAATGTTGATGATGTAAAGAGAGAAGCTTGGTTTTAGATGCATTAAAAGTAACCAGCCACTCCTTTCCCCATTGTACTACATGCTCAAGATCAGAGGAGAGAGAATTGGAGAGAACTTGGTCGTTTACTGTCTTAGATGTGCTACCATAAATGGTAGTGTCGTCAGCATAAATGTCTACAAATGATGTAAGGATGTGATTTGGAAGATCATTAATGTAGATCAGGAAAAGAGTTGGGCCCAGGATGGACCCCTGAGGGACACCGGCATTAATACTGTGGGCTTCTGATTTTTGCCCTTCAACTACTACTCCCATGAACCTATCAGAAAGAAATGATTTAATAATTGAGAAGACATTTCCAGCTATACCATAGCTAGAGATCTTATGAAGTAAACCTTTATGCCATACCCTATCAAAGGCCTTAGATATGTCAAGAGCAATTGCCCTAGAAAGGTTGCCTCCGTCGAGAGATTTGCTAATCCTATGAGATGTAACTGTAAGCACATCTGCTGTAGATCTAGCAGAACGGAAACCATATTGAGTGTCACTAAGAAGGTTATTTTTGTTGAGATGGTTGATTACTTCTGTATTTAACACAGATTCCAGCAACTTACTCATGACGCACAGGAGACTTATTGGCCTGTACTGAGAGGGGGATGAGCGATCACCTGAATTCTTAAATACAGGGCATACTGATGAGATTTTCCAGGGAGATGGGAAACTATTCTCCTTAAGACAATGTTTAAATAGTTTTGTAAGTATGGGCGCTAGTTCAGGTTGAAGTTTTTTGAGTACTATAATTGGAATACCGTCCGGGCCAGTTGCTTTACTGGAATCAAGGTTTTTGATTAGCTTGGCAACATCACGTACAGATATACGTATATCACATAGTGTGTTTTCAGATACAGGAGGAAATATTGGGGGTTGGCGGCCTTGATCGCAAAAGGTAGAATTAGCTGCAAAGTTCTTGACAAAGAGTTTGGCTTTGTCTGATGCTGACGAGATTACCTCAGGTCCATTGATGATAGTTGGGATGGAGCACACGCTTCTGTTCAGAATTCTGTTTGCTATTTGCCAAAACTGGTGGGAACCAAGCCGCTGCTCAGCTACTTTGGACTTAACAGATTGAGCATACAACCATCTTGCGCTCTTTATTACTTTCTTACAATGGTTGCTGGCAGTCCTGAAAGCGGCTTTAGTTTCCATACATCTATTACGTTGGAAACAGTGGAAAAAGTGATTTCTGTGCGCAATGGCAGCAGCACATTCTGGAGAAAACCATGGCTGGCTGTTAGGTTTTTGCTGAAACTTTTTCGAGGGTATGAAACGATCAATACCTACAATTAACCATTCCGTCAGGTCTAATACTATAGAGGACACATCCTTTTTAAATATGGAATGCAGAGGTAGATCAGTTATAAATGTACGGAAGCTATCCCAGTCAGCCTTAGTGTATCGATATACTGTACGATGGAGAGGTACATCTGGGGACTTATTACATTTCATTTTTTTTTTTTTTCGCGACTTTTCAATCGTAAACTGTTTCGACCATTTGCTGAACGGACTCAGTATTCTCTATCAACTGACTTAGTAAGCAATGAAATCTTCTGGATTCCTAAGTAAACTTGAAAGGTTTTCTAAAAAGATAAAAGAAGCAAGGTTATAAACGGTTTCGGTCATTTCTTGAACTCAGTTCAATGAACTAGCTTTAAATTCCCGTCAATACGCGGAACTCTGTAAAGGCCTGAAATCCTCTGGATAGTTTTTCATTACAAAATAACTTTTCTTTTTTTTTTTCAGTTAAAAAAAAATAACATTTTGCAAGCCGCGGAAATTATTTAATTTATTGATGTCGAAAAGAAAAAGGAAAGGCACTTCTGCATTATACGGACGGTGCCATTATTAAGGGGCGACAACTCCGATTTTTTTTGGTCAAATAACAAACAAGTTTAATAAATAAATCACAAACAAGTTTTTTTCTTCTTTTTTTTCCAAACACAAAAATATTTGAAAATCAAAACATTTATTGTATAAAAAATATATCAATATTTAACTGTAAAAATATTTATTGAAAATCTGCGTAAGAAAATACAATTTTAATAAAACAGTAGCCACTCCCACCTCCCTAAAAAAAAAAAAAAATTTAAAAGAGGGGTTAATGCGAACCCTGAACTTGCAAATTAAAATCAGTGCCCGTTTTTTATTTATTCATTATTTGTTGTTGTTGTTGTTGTTATTATTATTATTATTTATTTATTTATTTTTTATTTATTTATTCATTTTTTTTTTATTTATTTATTTATTTATTTATTTTTATGTTTTTTTATTTTCAGACAATTTGCCTCATTCCGGCAACCTAAGAATAACTTGCATGACCCAAGACAGTTCTTTGGCGAAATGTCGAATGATTCGGTTCAGTCCTAGAAGATCAGCCTCCCAGGCATTACGGTCGCCTTTTGGAAGAGGGAGGGGCGGTTATTGCCCGAGAGGCACTGCTGCTGCCCGGCTGCCGGGCAATGCAAACAGGTTAGTTCTCAGTTATTTTTGTATCTTATCAGAATTTCATCCAGAGAGCTGGTTTCCTCCTCTGTAATCGACCTTGTGTCACGTCTTGTTGCTGCGGAAAGCACGTATGTACCAAGCCGGGCGACACGGGCGAGAGAGGGTACGACAACTCGCAACAACTACTAATCTCTCTCTCACACACACATACACACGCTCTCTCCCTTGCTCTCGCGCTCTCTATAACCGGACGACTTTACTGTTTTAGGCTCGTTAGTACCTAGGTTTTTCCACCAGGGGAAAGAAAAGACACATGCACCCACACTTATGTATATCTGCAAGTACAGAACATACATGTATGTATTTATATATATTCTCTTATGGTTTTTAATATTCAACAACCAACTGGCTTGCAAGAAAGACGCACAGTAGTCAAGCAAAATAAGAGACGTGTCTACAACTGTATTCTACATAAGCAGTGCGTTAGTGATCATACCCCCCTCCATCACCCGTTCTCTTTCCTTGTATCTAAACATTTGTATATTTAAGCATTTCACGTCCTCCGCGTCGTTCTACCTTGGCATTATTGATGTGTATTTATCGATAGAGACTCTAGGTCTCTTATTTAAAAATCAACGCATGGAAATATTGTATCAGCGTTTAATTAATACGCGCTCGTTGTTTGTGCATAGCTCGACAAGGTGCGCGTTTTTTTCTCGTAACATTATCAACAAGCAAAAGGATTCGCACATATTACAACAACGACGACAAGACCATTATTAATTATATCCAGGTAGGTAAAAAAAAAAAAATAATAATAATAAATAAGAACGCGTCATGTGTTTATTTTTATTTATTTTTTAGAATTTTTTATAAGAAATATGAAAACTGAAAAATATCTGCTTGAATTTTTTCTCTCTTTATAATATAAATTAGTTGTATTGGCCAGGAGCAACGTGTTGTATCTGTTTTACTTTATTGTTTTTTTGTTTTGTTTTTGTTTTTTTTTGTTTTTGTTTTTTTTCATTTTTGTACCAATCCAAAAGCTATTTTTGAGGAGCAGCATTTTCTCCTCGCAAAAAAAAAAAAAAAAAAAAAAAAAAAAGCATCGTTGTGTCTAACTCTGCCCTCGTGGGGAGGCAAGTAAATAGAATCTAGCCATACTTACCCAACGTTGCTCGGGAGTCGTTTTCACTTGCATTTTTGCATTCCTGTTTCATTATATATATATATATATATATATATATAAGACGAAATTATTGTTTTCAAAAAGGATTTTGAAAAATTAAATTTAAATTAATTAGCATCGATTGATTATTGACAAAATTATTATAAAATGTTTGATAAGGCAAAGGCACTGTTGTTTCGATATTTATTTATAAAATGGGGTGAGAGAAAAAAAAGCTTAACAAAATTTCAATGTTTATTAATGGTTATTATTAATAAATTAAATGAAGATTTTTTGCTAAGAAATTTAAAGCCAGTTTACAAATGGCTTTCGATTTTCGTTTAAATGCTTTCGAATCCCTTCCAAATTCCGATGCTTGTACAAAGAAAGGCGACAGATCAAACAAGGGGTTGTTTTATTATAAATTGTTAGTTGAAAGTACAGAATAAATTACAAAACGCGCTACCCTCCCCTGGTTAAGAATGGCTTTCCAAATAAAAACGTTATTTCAGCGCAGCCGCAGCAGCAATCATGTATAAGTAAAGTACTAATTTTGTTAAACAGTACATTAATTAAAATTTGAATAATTTCCAGTACAGTTTTCATATATTTATATAAAAAAAATTATTTTAATAAAAAGTAATTTAATTAATAATTAAATAACAAACAATAAGCAAACATTGAAAGTAATAAAAAAAAATTGCTTTCTAAAATAAACAATCTGAGTTATGCCCCCTGTTAGTGCAATCTAATTTTTAAAAATCGATCTATCGCTTATTTTTGTTGTACAAGCACCCAAATTTCAAAGGATTACAAAATATTTCGTTTTTTCTTTTTTTTTTCAGGAATTAATTAAAAAAATAAATAAAATGGTTTTACAAAAATGCATTCTAATGGATTTAATTTTCGTAATCATTTTCATTTTAATAAATATTAGACGAAGTGTATATATATATATATATATATATATATATATATATATATATATATATATAATTCCTGTTGCTCCGAGAACAAAACACCCACAGATACAGAAGCTAAGCTGGTTAAATAATTTTATTAATATAAAGATAAATTTTGAGCGAACAAACAACCAACATAATCATGAATGTCTTCGATTGCGATTTATTTACGGAACAGATGGGAAATGTTTGGGCTGTTGCCGAACAGTCAATTCGTACCGATATCAAATGAAATTTTTTTTTTTTTTTTTTTTTAATACTGACTTGTCACTTGATGTTTAGATTCAAGTACCCCCCCTCCTCGCCATTATGCTAAGAATGGTTTTAATAAATTTATTCGAATCAATAAATCAAATTTATTTCTTTTTCTTTCTTAAGTTTTTTTTTTTTTTTTTTTTTTTTTTTTTTCCTCGAGAGTATTTGGGTGGGGGGTACTTTTTTTTTTTTTTTTTTGGGACACGCTAACCTGGTTTTGCATTTAATGTCGTCTGCATTTTTACCCCCCCCCCCCGCAGTTTTCAAATCGTAAACTACTTCGACCATTTCCGGTTTGTTTCTTGGATGCCAATCGTTAACATTTGCTTCGATATGGGTCCTGTCCTATAGAAATCCCTAAATGTTGCATGAACATATAAACAACTGTTTGTATAATTTTTTGATATAATCTGCTTTTATTTCTTAGTTTCTGATATTTTTCTTATGCAAGACCGGGTTGTCTAAATATATACGCCTACTGAAAAATGGGTATATCTTAGTGGCCTGGCAAGGCTAAAGGGGAGACAACCAAAGCAAAAGCACCAAACCTGAAGTTGGCCTGCAGGACACTATATATACAAATGTAGGCAAATTTGTGCATTTTTTATTGGTTTGAAAATATAGGTTCTTTTTTACCAATTGAAATAAAATTTTAACCATAGAATAGTATTATAATCTTCAAAAAGCCTACAAATTTTCATGTAGTTTCGTTGCATAGAACCAAAGATATGAGCATTTCAATATTCAATTTGAATACCAGTGTGTGTTTTCTGTTGTCATAACCCTAGCAATGATTTAAAATGTTTCAAGAAAAGGAAAAAAATGACTCGTATACCACCGAGAATCAAAACCAAACGTTTAGCTTACGATTTACTTTTTCCTTCGACTTTAATGCCTGAGCTATGAAGACATGTTTGCTGCAAGACTAAAAATTAAAACATGAACCAATAGCTATTATGTTACACATGCATATTCGAAATGCCGTCGTTCGACCTTCACCTGGAATATTCCATTTTTTTTATTTTCACACTTTTGCACAGATTTTCCCCGGCTAAAACCCAAATATAAGGTTTTGCATGGGTTCAAATACCCTATATATTAAGTTTCGTGTCTGTAGACAAAAACCGGCAGGAGTTTTGTAGGCAAATTTTTTTAAACAAATTATAAATAAATATATATAGAAAGAGGTTTGTATTTACTATAACCTTTTTATGCAAGTATAAATCATGTAGAATATCTGCATGAATATAATTACAAGTAATAGTTAACTAAAGATGATCATCCCATAAGAAAACCGAAAACGCTAATAAGGAATTAAAATGAATGTTGAAAAGAATAGGCAAATTAGCTAGATCTTTTGCAAACGAATGCAATTTCAGGACAGTTGTATTTTCTTTTTAAATGAATAGAAAAAAGGGTTTTTAATATGAATATCAACAAAAAAAAATTATAGGAGTGTGTGTATATATATATATATATATATGGTCAGGTCATGTCATATGCTACTGGTACCATATAACCCAGTACTACCTGCCTCATGGTCGGGTCACAGGCGACTAAACTGGGTCCCCTATCAGAGTTGTTTGGTGAGGAGGGCGGCTAGTCTCCCTGAAAGATAAAAAAACAAGACCTTTCAAAGGGCGAATGAACCTGTTTTTGGGGTCAACGGCCAACTAGCACCGTGTGTGTTTGTGTGTATGTATGTGTGCGTTGGGGTGGAGAGGGCTCCCGTAAGCTGTAGTGAAGGCAACCTTTTTAGGCGAAGCAAATCTCTGATTTAAAAAACCATAAAGCGGGAGACCAGTACCAGCATTAAGCTGGTCTGCAGTTTGAGTTGTTGCTGGCTATTTTGCTCTTGCTTGTTGCTGGATCTCAACATTTTGAACCGAGAGAGAGACTTAGCTGTCGTACAAAGCTAAGACTCTGTAACATCATCTGTGTATAGATACTCCCTCAGGCATTTGGGCTTATGGACTTTAAGTGTCTGAGGGAGTGGCACTCGTCTGACAAGATGTTGCAATCATCATATATATATATATATATATATAGAGAGAGAGAGAGAGATACCACTTTTTTGCCAATTTTGTAAGTTCCAAATCTCAGTTACTATTGATTGAATTTAGCAAATGGAGGCTCGTTGGAAAGGTAATGACCTGAATTGTGTAGTGGGCTATGTAACATTTGTCCTTAAGGTCGCACATTAAGGAGATCATCCAGAGCCTGTTTTGGGCTCTTTTTACAGCTCTTTTACAGCCATAATAATAGTTTTGGTAAAGGTAGTATCTTTCCTTCATAAAAAAAAAAAAAAAATCTTTTAAAATTACCACTCCCATAGGCTTTCGAGGGGGCTTAAAACGAAAATAAGGTTTAAAATTCCAGGAAACGAGCAGCTTCCAAGATATGAAGAAATTGTAGTTACAAAGAGTGAAAGATCACTTTTCTATATCAATTTAACGGAAAATGAACACCCACTTTATGGTAGACCACCTACTTTAAATAACTTGTTTTTTATAGGTTTTCCGGTCTGCTGAAAACGAATATCACATTTAAATTTTCTGCAAATTTTTTTTCCTGGGTATTATATGGCCACTACTTATAACAAAGAATTACATTACAGGGAAAAATATTTATTTGCGGAACATTTTAAATACAGTATTCGTTTTCAGCACACCCAAAAACTTATAGAAAACAAGTTTTTCCTTTTTTTTTTTTTTTTTTTTTTTTTTTTTTCCATGTAGATTTTGTGTTCGCAATTACTAAATAAACACCACCCCTAAAAAAAAGATAAGACCCCCCCCCCCGCCCCGGATGGCTATAAGTGGGTATTAATTTTACGTTCTATTGATATCGAACAGTGATCTCCCAATTTTTGAAACTATACTTTCTTTGTATCTTGAAAACTACTCTTCCTCGAATTTTAAAAGTTATTTTCATTTTCACCTCCCTCGAAAAGCTATGATAGTGGTAATTTTGAAGGATTTTTTTTTGAGGGGGAAAAGATACTGCACCTTTACGAATATTTTAATAATAGTCATTTGTTTTCCTAGTTTTGCATATGAATTACAAAATATCTGATATTTCTCCTAAACCTCTGGCCTTAATGGAGGAGAGACTAAAACTTGCTGCTATGGTTTCAAATAATCAGCAAGGAGAGACTTGATTCCAAATATTTCTCATATGTTATATCTCCCCTCTTTGGTTTTCATAAAGTTAATTTCACAGTGTATAAGGATTATTTGATACTGGAGATATTCATAATCGTATCCTATTTCGAAAAGATATATATTTTAAAGAGTGATCAGTTTTGCGTGAGGGGTTTGCAGTTAAATATGTTATTTTTAGAAAATAAAGTCCAAAGAAAGAATTCTCAACCGTTATCGTCTCCTTCTCACAGATTTCAATATCAAACCCCAGTGCACATCTGTCAGAACTTTTGCCAAAGAGACGCACACTCTCTGACATGCAGGCTTTTTATTGGAAAAACCGATTGCATCTCATTTGCATATTTCCTCCAAATCACGTTACCTCACGTGACCACCAATCAATAAATAGTAGGAGCAGTCATTTTTTTTTCTTTATCCCTTTCCTGAAACAGACAGCACGTTATACAAGGTCAGGTTTGTAATACTTTTTAATCACATGCCCTCTTGATCTTTAAGAATAATAATTGGTCTCATAGTCCGCCATCCACGCTGAGTGTCGTTGTTTGTAGTGTGACTGTCGTATAGGTTCTTCTTCAGGAACTTCATCAACCGCCTCTTCCTCTGCTGGCAAGGAAACTCTCTGTATGTCCAAGATGTGACGTGGCATTTCATTAACTGCAACTTTGTTTTTGAGAGTACTTCACTTACAGAACTTCTTACCTAGCGGGCTGTGCAATGCGAATTGGGTGCTTTTACCCACACTTCTTCACCAAGTGTGATTTCCGCATGTTCATTTCACTCTCTCTGTTACAGCGAATGGATGCCGTCATTGGTATGTAAAAATAGATTGGTGTGGCACTGACTTTTCATCTTGGCCAGCCTTCAGTGCCATATTATGCCAAAATACAGCTTCTCAGGGCGAAATTTGGCGCCTTGATGCCACAGCTTTTATAGCGCGATGGTGCCTCTCTAAAATTCCATTACCGGTATGCAGCTCTAAAATATAGCCTAACGTTCCACTTTGCATGTAAGTCTTTAAAAACTTCTGAACGGAAAGACGTACCGTTATCCACCAACACCTCTTCTACTGCCCCCTTTCAATAAACCTCTCCCCGACAACGCTCTTCACTTCTGCGATTTCATGTTGATAATGCGCGATATCAATAGCCAGTTGCCGCCAATTTTCTTCAACATGCGATTCACCTTTTTTGTGTCTCGCTGGTGCAGGGTCAATTGAGTTACATTCCCTACATTGTTCCACAACCTCTTGGACATCTTGGATTGTGATGTGCAGATTCACTTTTCTTGTTAGGTATAGAGTCCGTTCCTTTCCAAAATGATGCATCTTATGCAGGTCTTTTAGATGCTCTACTGCACAACACATCGGAGCCATGTGTTTCTCTTTCCTTAGATGGCTTTCTTCACTCTGGTCAGCCCATCTGCTTTATTTTTCTGTTATGGAACCAAGGTGATAGTTACCTTTAGTCCGAATTCTCAGATCAAGTGGCCAAGAGCTCCAATCGAATAATAATAAGCATCTCTGCTGCTCCTTTTGTCTTGATCCGCTTATCACGAGATACCTTTGATTTAATCCATAATGCCACTGTTGCAGTCTGTTCTCACATCCACTATTTGTAGCCCCCATTTTAATACCAGATTGATGTCCTTCATCATAGCACAGAGTTCAGCAACATTGATATGGGTGCTATCAAGCAAGCCAAGCAGCATTTTCAAACATTCACTCTTATTTCCAATAATATCCTTAATGCTAGCGTCACTCCATATTACCCCTTCACGGCTCCTTCTAATATGCCATTCTCCTTTTACGGGGGTTCATTTTTTTTTTCACCTGTAATGACTTCTTGTATCAGCATTTCTTGATCAATTGCATCCTCCGTTTGCCTTTTAATAAAAGTGCACGCAGTTCGCAATCATCCAACTATAGGGTAATGGCCAACCAATTTTCCATATAAAGACAAAAGCTCTCTCTTTATTAGGCTATCCTTGGCTTCGGGATCTTGTTCCCTAGTCC
This sequence comes from Euprymna scolopes, assembly GCF_053919585.1. NCBI lineage: Eukaryota > Metazoa > Mollusca > Cephalopoda > Sepiida > Sepiolidae > Euprymna > Euprymna scolopes. The sequence continues at coordinate 71,127,598 of NC_136520.1, forward strand.
AAACATTAACTTTCCTACCTTATTGCATTTTAGTCTTAATCCCAAAGCCATTCCATTTTCCCATGACTCGGACATTTTGCCATCAATCCATGTTTTGACCTGATCTCTCACCCTCTCTGCAGTTACCGCGGTTTCATCCACCAGTACATCATCAATGTAAGAGCAGGTACCTCTCTTCACCGCATCATCTTTGGTCAACACAGTTTTAAGAATTGCCATCATGATTTTCAGTGTGGAATTCAGTCCAAATCCTAATCAGGTAAAACAATAAATTTTACCTTTTATACGCTACCAATTGATATTGCCATAGCTTTTTGTTTACATGAATTTGGAGGTAGGCTGACTTTAGGTCCACGATTTTAGTTGCCCATCCGATTCTCTCAGTTCCTCATGACTTTTTCACACACGTCGATTCCATCTTTTGTGTGACAAGTTACATACTTATTTAACTCCCAGAAATCCAACACTGGCCTGACTTAATAGGTTAGACCACAGTCATGAGTGATAAAATTCCTTCAACCTTGTCTGACCACGGTATCAATATTCCTTAGTCTATCCAACTCTCAACTTCCTTCTCAAATATCGATCCTATATCTCCTGTTAGTGTGCTTTTGTAGCAGCTAATCCGATTTGTCAACACAGGTGGTTCTGTGGTCCATCGCCACTCTACTATCCATTCATCATCGTCAAAGTAGGCTAGAAAGTCCTCATCCTCAATCATACATGGCCTAGGTTTTTGATAGTATTGCTTTTGGTTGCACTTGTCATTCTTGGTACAGTCTGATTGCCAAACTTCACCATCTACTGCTCTAATGTTGCTGTTTCCATTTCAAGAGTTGGCATCCGGTATTGACAAGGACTCTGGCCCTCTTTCTCGTTAATAGTGATCACTACGTATGGAAGCAAACACTCGCACACCTTTCCAGTATAAAAGGCGTGACTATTGACGAAACAGCACCCCTTTACTCAGAAGTGAAGAGCAATTCTGGCCACACTGAAAACAGATAATGTCTGTTCACTGCTCCTTACAGTCTCTCATCAAGTGGGGTTTTTGACATTTGAAACATTTACCGGTAAAATCTACGATTTTGTTTTGCTAATGTTCGCTCCTCTCTGCTTTGATTGTTTTCCACAGAGGCTGCGACTACCCCCAGTTTACTGGGTTGTTTTGCCAGCATTCTAGCATGCTTTAAAATCTCCATCTCCATGGTTTAAATGTCAGTAAGTCGTTGCAGTTCCATAGAGATGCGGTCAGGTAAACCACTTATGAAAGTCAATTTAACAGTCTTCTCAAGGCTGCCTCCCTCATATTCAGCCAATCCCGCTAGTCGCCTTATCTTTGCCGCATATACGTCTACCGACTCTTCGATCCAGGTAACTCTTCTGAGCTTATTACAAGCCTCAAATGCGCTCTCTGAAAATGCTTTAATCGATGCTCAATACTCTAAGCAATCGTGTGATCTGTTTTTCTCATTTCTAGATTGCTAAAGCATTCCCTTTCAAATACATTGGGATCAATGTGGCTATCTCTTCAATCTTCTGCAGCTTTGCCACCAACTTCAGCTTTTTAAGCCATGCGACCATATCGCCTCCTCCAGTAAACGGCCTCAGAATGTCACTGCTTAATCTTAGTCATTCGCCCATTTTCGTTGTTGCGCCAAAATAGCTTGCAGTTAAATATGTTGGTATTATTAGAAAGTAAGGTCCAAAGAAAGAATTCCCAACCGTTATGTTCTTCTTCTTGGTATTAAAACCCAGCACACATCTGTCAGAACTTACTTTCACCAAAGACACACACTCTTTCTCTCTGACACACAGGCTTTTTATTGGAAAAACCGACTGCATCTCATTTGCATATTTCTTCCACCATAAATAGCAGGAGCACCCATTTTTTTTCTTTTCTTTATCCCTTTCCTGAAACGGTCGGCATGTTGTACAAGGTCAGGTTTGTAGTACTTTCTAATCATAGGGTTAATAACTTTCAATTTTTGACACACGATTCCAAACAATTTTAAATATTCCAGAAAGAAGATTCTGGAAGAAATAATGAGATCGCCGTCTTAAACAGAATGCAAAAAAAAAAGAAAAGAAAAAAAAAACGTGTATAGGCGATAAGAATGTTTTATTTATTAAGGTTATTTCGTGATGTACCATTTCGATTGAAAATCTCTTTAAGAAATCTAAAGAAAAACATGTTTACAATGTGTAAATATGCAAATGTAATCATTTTTTTTTATATTACAAAATGGAGTCTTATTGGAACCAGAAGTAGGGTATTATGTAAAAAAACAAACTGATTTTACGTTAACCGAAAGAAATCAAGTACTACTCTTTGTTTTTCTTGTTCAGAGTGTTTTTCTTGATGGGGGATATTCGGACTTAGGGTTATTAGTATTAGTATATTAAAGGAGATTCTATTTTGTTTTGTAAAAAAAACAAAGAAACAAAATCAAACTGCCATATTGAAATATCGGTCAATGTTCACCATTATGCCAACTGAAGATGCCTCAACATTTTTTGATAAAACAACAGCTTTTCGGCTATGCTGAACATGAATATTGCAGGGAAAATTTAGCGCAGACAAATAGTTTTCCAGATAAATACCTGTATTTTGCATCTTAATTTCTAGTAGTTTGAATTGGCTGCCATCTTTGTTGTTTCAATGAAATGGGATAGTGAGCATGCGATGTGTGTAGTTAAGTCTACGAGATGCAAACGTTTATTCAGCGTCATTTCTTTCGGAATAAACATCCCCCCCCACCTCTCCATGTTAAGAACGACTTTCGGAATAAACACACCCTCACCTCCCCATGTTAAGAACAGCTTTCGGAATAACCCCCTTCACCTCCCCATGTTAAGAACGGCTTTCGGAATAACCCCCTTCACCTCCCCATGTTAAGAACGGCTTTCGGAATAACCCCCTTCACCTCCCCATGGTAAGAACGGCTTTCGGAATAACCCCCTTCACCTCCCCATGGTAAGAACGGCTTCCGGAATAATCCCCTTCACCTCCCCATGTTAAGAACGGCTTTCGGAATTGCATTGAGTTAACTACACAGAGCGTCTGCTCACTGCAGCGTGCATGCGCATACTCAATATACCATTTCATTGAAACAACAAAGATGGCGGCCAAATAAAACTACCAGAAATTACGTAACAAAATACAGTTATTTATATCTCAAAAACTATTTGTCTGTGCTAATTTTCCTTGCCATATTTGTTTTCAGCATACCCGAAAACCTATTAAATTTATCATTTTTTAAGAAAATGTTGAGGCATCTTCAGTTGGCGTAACGGTGAACATTGACCAAAATATGCTATAAAGTAAACATTATAATAATGTCATATACAGTACAGAACTGCAGAAGAAATTGTCTTTTATATGACTGATAATTTTGCATGGTGGATTCACCAAAATTGTAAAACAAATTAGTATTTTTAAATAAGAAATATAGAAAAGAAAAAGATTATTAGATTGATTGATGGATAAAAAAAAAGGCCTCGCTATTGTTTATAAATAAATACCTCTTCCCCTAAAAAGAGATTCTCCTTTTTTTTTTTTTTTTTTTTTTTTTTTTTTGTTGCTTATGTGTGAACACCCTAAGAAATCGATGGTAGGCTGTTGAGATAACATAGTTACCAGCACTGGATATCGAGAGAGGTGGAGAGCACTGGAAATCTGGAGAGACTTGTCATTCAGACCCCAGGTAATACCACAGGTTTTTGCTAATGAGCGATTACTGATGATGGCTTTTGTGAGAACTCCAAGTGAGTGATTAATTAAAAAAAAAAAGCAATAACTGGCAGTTTTGTTAAAGTACTATTGTTATTTTCACCCCCAAACAAGGCGCAGGCAACTATTTGGGACCCAATTTATAGGGATGCTATGTAGGGAGTTGGGCAGCGAGATATTTATCTGTTCACATTACATTTGAACTTCTGCATGTCAGTACAGTCAGGGAAGCAGGGACCCGGGAGGGAATTCCAAAGTCCATCAGTTTAAGGAATGAAGTTATTTGAGTAGAAGGCTTTATGGCATCTAGGGATTCTTACAGTGTAGGGGTGCGATTTTGCTGCTTGTCAAGGGTATTTAAGTCAAGAGGGTGTACAAGTGCTTTGAGTTCATCAGAGCACATTCCATTAAAATACTTATAAAACAGGCATAAAGATGCCACATTTCGAAGATGAGACAGAGGTTTGAGTTTGGTTGCTAGTGTGGGACCTATTAGGTTAGCAACTCCTTTTTAAACCCTACCTAGGAGCGAGAGACTAGTGGCAGATGCACTAGCCCAAATGTGGCAATAATACTCCATGCATGGTGGAATAGTGACCTTGTAGAGGTACAGGATAATCTCAGGTGTGATTAACTTTCTGGCAGAGCCCACCTTCTTCACAGCACCCTTGGCAATGTCGTCATTGTATTTATTTCAATTCATGTTACCTGTGAATGTTAAACATACGAGTTTGAACGAAGTACTTTCAGATAATATATCATTAGCCATAGCAATTTGTGGTTAAGGTTTCTTGTAGTTTTTAAAGGAAAGAAGCTTAATCTTGGCAGCATTGAACGTTACCATCCATTTACAGTGCCGTTCTTCTATAGATTGGAAGTCTTCCTCTAAGGTTTTAGCCATTGCAGTTGATAACATGTTCATTCGTTTTCTCCTAGAGTCTGTTATATAGTATAGTGTCATCAAAATATTTACCCATCTCAGAGACAATGTTATCAGGGAGATCGTTTCTGAATATCAAGAATAATAAAGGTCTAAGGATTGACCACTGTGACACACCTGCATTTATAGCATATTGTTTTGATGTACGACCATCGAGGACAACCTGGATTTTTCTCTTCTCTTGATTATATTGAGTATTTGTCCAGTAATACCGTATGATTTTATTTTCATGGGAAGACCATTGTGCCAAACTCTGCTAAAGGTTTTAGATATGTTTAGGGCTATTGTCCTAGCCTCCCCTGCCTTATCTAGTGCATGGTATATACGTTTGGAGATTACAGTTAGAATATATGCAGTATAACAGGCACGCCTAAATTCATATTTTCGGTTGGAAAGAAGTTTATTGTCTATGAGGTGGTGAACTAGTGCTTGACTAATTAAGGACTCAACGATTTTAGCAAAGAGAAGGAAGAGGCTAATGGGATGATAATTCAGTGGGTCAGTTCTTTTGCCAGAATTCTTAAAAACTGGTACAACAAAAGCATTTTTTCAGCAGTCAGGAAAGCAAGATTCAATAAGGCATTTGTTATAGTTTGAAGAGAACTGGGGCAACCTCAACAGGGCATTTTTTTTTTTTTTTTAATAGTATAGCAGGGATGAGATCACACGCGTTCAAGGTATCTAGTTTTTTTTTATGGCATCATGAACATAGGATCATCGAGTGTGGCTTCTGTCCATAAAGGGGGTGGGGGAACATTTCATGAGAAAAGGCAAAATACATTTTTTTTTTTAAATGCAATGTAAGTAATCTATTTATATAAAATAAAATCTTAACAAAAGTGTATAGGTGCATATCTTGGCCAAAAGTCAGAAACTACACAAGATACAATTACAAAAAAAGTATGAGATTCAGTGTAAACTCGGCCTGGTTATGGAAACGTGATAAATAAAATGCAAAATAAAGTAATGTTCATTCTCTTGTGACCAAAACTATGAACCAAAATTTAGAAACTGAGCCCCCCCCTTTTTTTAAATCTCTAAATATTGAAATATTTTTATTTCGTTATTTATTTCGTTTCATTTTCTGTGAATTTTATTCAAGTACGCATGGAAAAAAGAATTAACAATTTTGTTTCATTTTAGTAAGAAAGATAACGAAATAGTAATTCGTTCTTAGGGGAAATTCATCTTTTCTGATAAATGCGTACCTGAACTAAAGTAAAAAAATAAAAATAAATAAATAAATAAAAATAAGTGCAGCAAATAAAGAAATAATTTTTTTTATTACATTTTCACCCCAAACAAGGCACATTGCCACTTTATTGTAGGAGGCTACTATCAGGGACATAAGCATCAGAGGTACTGTGTAGGAAGTTGGGCAGCAAGATGTCGGTTCACGTTGCATTTGAACTTCTGCATGTCAGTACAGTCAGGGAAGCAGACCCGAAAGGGAATTCCAAAGTCTAGCTGTTCTGGAGAAGAAACTACTGGAGTAGAAGGCTCTCTTGCATCTAGGGATCTCTACTGTGAAGGGGTGGGATTTAGCCGCTTGTCGGGTTTGTTGGGGGTATTTAGGTCGGGGGGCACAAGTGCTTGCAGTTCATCAGAGCATTCACCGTTAAAGTACTTGTAGAACAGGCAGAGGGATGCAACATTTCGCCGATGGGACAGAGGCTGAAGTTTAGCTGATGGTTCAGGACCTATCAGATTGGCAACTCTCTTTTGAACCTTGTCTAGGAGCGAGAGACTAGTGGCAGATGCACCAGCCCAAATATGACAACAATACTCCATACATGGGCGAATGGTGGCCTTCCTTTCATATTCGAGTTCCGTTTCGGTTTTTAAATTTGATGGACGCGGACGATTTTTTTAGCATTTGGGCAGGGTATTCCGATAGCGACATTTTAAACCGCGTGCTATACCGTGGCCTTCGTTATAAAGACGGTCTTGGCTATACTCACAAACTCCTCACTTCATTAATCCTTCATTATTACACACAAGAAAACAATCATGTTGGAACGATTTCAACTGATATTCCTCACACGTAAATGCTATTTCGTGTTAATACGGTGATTTCGTGTTCTTTGTCGAGTGTCGTTGTTTTCCGGGATGCATTTTTATATTTTTATGTAAGGATGTGGATTGGCGAAACCATTCTACTAATCGGCGATACCGTTAAATTTACCTTTAATGATCCCGTGGATACACTCCTACTTTCGACTTCAATAAAGTTGCGACACACGCAACCACGATCGTAAAAATGGATAAATCTCGATTATAAATTGGTTATCCTATCGAACCACATTCCTACAAATGGGTGACTCCGAAGTGAGTCAATCCCATGAGCTGTTAAACACACACACACACACACACACACACACACACACACACACACACACACACACACACACACACACACACACACACACTTTTTTTTTTTTTAATTTATATAGAAGATTTATTTATTTAGACGAAAAAAAATCATTTATGGATTTATGGACCGTTTTTCTCCAAAAATAGCCACATAGACTTTAAGCCCTGGTACTCTTATAAAAAATCAGTAATTTCAAGCCTTGTGCTATTCTCACAAACTCCTCACTTCAGTAATCCTTTATTATAAATATTCAACACAAGAAAACACTTATGTTGGAACGATATAAATTAATATTCCTAACACGTAAATATTGTTTCGCGTTAATACTGTGATTTCGTGTTCTTTGTTGAGTGTCGTTATTTTCCGGATTGCATTTTTATTATTATTATTATTATTATTTTTTATGCAAGGATCCGGATTTGGCAAAACTTTTCTATTAATTGGCGATCTCGTTAAATTTACCTTTTATGGCCCCACGATTGCAGTTTTAACAAAAGAGCTACAATAATCGGTGGAGGAGCAGTCAGTCCTTCACGACTGAGACAATTTTTATTTTTGTACCTTTTCTCCACGTTAAAAAAACGACCCTGGTGTCTAACTCTGTCCCGTGGGGAGGCATAGTAAATAGGTACAATAATATCAGGGCATCTCCATTTATGCTGAACATCCACAGAATGCCAACATCAATATATTACATATAAAATAGTCCACTGTGGAATTTCCACAGGTCCAACTAGTCCTTATTAATCAATCTTGCTTATATTGATTTGATCTGATCAGATGTATCGATTTACTAACTTTCTTAGTGTATTTAGCCTCATCCAAAGGAGCTTGCAACTAGTGTTGGGACGATTAATCAGAATCGGGAATAAAAAAATCAGAATTTGGGGGGAGGGGGTATCGGAATCGGAAAAATGTATGTCTATTTTCCGATGCCAAAAGCGATTCTTTTTATTTGTTTATTTTTGTTTTTATATTTAAACCTAATTTTCCACAGCTTGTTATTGATGATGAAATGATAAATATTTTTTTTTTTTTACTGCCAGTAATCTCCAGATTACCTCCAACAAGTGTATTTTTACATTTGCGAAAATATATGCACATATTATATGGGCTTTGATAATCCGCTCCCCATCTACTTCAAATAAAAACAACTATGTATTTAGAAATTTTTAAGAATTGGAAATGTAGACAAGAATCGGTAATTGTATCAGAATCGAGGAAAAATATTGAAATTGTCCCATCTCTACTTGCAATTTTGTCTGCATCCTGGTCTTCCCCTTAAAAGTATCTGCACACACATAATGAAATCTGTGCACGAAGACAACATTGTTAATTCTGTGCACGAACACAACATTGTTAATTCTGTGCACGAAGACAACATTGTTAATTCTGTGCACGAAGACAACGTTGCTAAATCTGTGCACGAAGACAACGTTGCTAAATCTGTGCACGAAGACAACGTTGCTAAATCTGTGCACGAAGACAACGTTGCTAAATCTGTGCACGAAGACAACGTTGCTAAATCTGTGCACGAAGACAACGTTGCTAAATCTGTGCACGAAGACAACGTTGCTAAATCTGTGCACGAAGACAACGTTGCTAAATCTGTGCACGAAGACAACGTTGCTAAATCTGTGCACGAAGACAAAATCATTAAATTCCGTTGATATTCAACAGCAACCAGCATCAAATTCTAAAACGTCGACATGTTGCGTATCATTTTTGGGGCACAACGAACATGCATCTTCCTGTGGCTGTGTGTGTTCACTGCACAGGCCGTGATCGTCAACTCATCTCTGTCTAAATTTGTTGCTCGATTTCAACATTGGCCATAGTGCTAATCATGAGGTCTCAATCATTGCTGCAACAAAAAGAACTTCCTTCAAAACTGTATGTACGACATGCTTAATTCTGACCGGTTCAGTTCGGTTCCAAGAACTCGACTCCAAGTGTTTTGTTTTTTTATAAAGTCTTTTTAGGTGTAAAGCATCGTTGATATGCAAATCAATGCATATCAAACTACCCCCCCCCCCTCCTGATCTTTAAAGATCATCTCAGTAAACCCATGTCCAGATTGGCATCCACATCAATTTCAAACACCGCTAGACACTACTATCCTCTCTAGCATTGCTAGACACTATTATCCTCTCTAGCATTGCTAGACACTATTATCCTCTCTAGAATTGATAGACACTATTATCCTCTCTAGCATTGATAGACACTATTATCCTCTCTAGCATTGCTAGACACTATCCTCTCTAGCACTGCTAGACACTATTATCCTCTCTAGCACTGCTAGACACTATTATCCTCTCTAGCACTGCTAGACACTATTATCCTTTCTAGCATTGCTAGACACTATTATCCTCTCTAGCACTGCTAGACACTATTATCCTCTCTAGCATTGCTAGACACTATTATCCTCTCTAGCATTGCTAGACACTATTATCCTCTCTAGCATTGCTAGACACTATTATCCTCTCTAGCATTGCTAGACACTATCCTCTCTAGCACTGCTAGACACTATTATCCTCTCTAGCATTGATAGACACTATTATCCTCTCTAGCATTGCTAGACACTATCCTCTCTAGCACTGCTAGACACTATTATCCTCTCTAGCACTGCTAGACACTATTATCCTCTCTAGCACTGCTAGACACTATTATCCTTTCTAGCATTGCTAGACACTATTATCCTCTCTAGCACTGCTAGACACTATTATCCTCTCTAGCATTGCTAGACACTATTATCCTCTCTAGCATTGCTAGACACTATTATCCTCTCTAGCATTGCTAGACACTATTATCCTCTCTAGCATTGCTAGACACTATCCTCTCTAGCACTGCTAGACACTATTATCCTCTCTAGCACTGCTAGACACTATTATCCTCTCTAGCACTGCTAGACACTATTATCCTCTCTAGCACTGCTAGACACTATTATCCTCTCTAGCACTGCTAGACACTATTATCCTCTCTAGCACTGCTAGACACTATTATCCTCTCTAGCACTGCTAGACACTATTATCCTCTCTAGCATTGCTAGACACTATTATCCTTTCTAGCATTGCTAGACACTATTATCCTCTCTAGCACTGCTAGACACTATTATCCTCTCTAGCATTGCTAGACACTATTATCGTCTCTAGCATTGCTAGACACTATTATCCTCTCTAGCATTGCTAGACACTATTATCCTCTCTAGCATTGCTAGACACTATTATCCTCTCTAGCATTGCTAGACACTATTATCCTCTCTAGCATTGCTAGACACTATTATCCTCTCTAGCACTGCTAGACACTATTATCCTCTCTAGCACTGCTAGACACTATTATCCTCTCTAGCACTGCTAGACACTATTATCCTCTCTAGCACTGCTAGACACTATTATCCTCTCTAGCATTGCTAGACACTATTATCCTCTCTAGCACTGCTAGACACTATTATCCTCTCTAGCATTGCTAGACACTATTATCCTCTCTAGCATTGCTAGACACTATTATCCTCTCTAGCATTGCTAGACACTATTATCCTCTCTAGCATTGCTAGACACTATTATCCTCTCTAGCATTGCTAGACACTATTATCCTCTCTAGCATTGCTAGACACTATTATCGTCTCTAGCATTGCTAGACACTATTATCGTCTCTAGCATTGCTAGACACTATTATCGTCTCTAGCATTGCTAGACACTATTATCGTCTCTAGCATTGCTAGACACTATTATCGTCTCTAGCATTGCTAGACACTATTATCTTCTCTAGCATTGCGAGACACTATTATCCTCTCTAGCATTGCTAGACACTACTAGCCTCTTGAACACCGCTACACACCATTGCAGCTGTGTGTGCTTACAGCACAAGCAGTGATCGTCGACTTGTCTCTGCTCGAATTTGTTACTTGATTTTGACATTAGCCATAGTGTCAATCATGAGGTCTCAGTCATTGCTGTAACGAAAGGATTTTCCTCTCAAGCAAGATCACAACTAAATTTTAAAACAAGCAATGTTTTACTTGGCGCTGTCCATGAGCAATACAGGATGGCTTCAATTAGTTCCCAAATTTGGACGGAATTTCGAGCGGAACCCTTTATTTGCATCACGGGGGTAGCGTGCTCTTGTTCCGTCAGCCATAACTGGATAGAGATCCGCAAGGACCCATGGCACAGCAGTTAGAGTACTTGGAAAAATCAATTGTAAAAAGTGACCTTCTCCTGAAGGTTGAAGGTTCTGATCCTCAGTGTGAGCGACCGAAAAATACAATTGCGAATTACTTAGGATCTCTATCCAGATGAGAATAGTAGTCCGATGAATCCAAATAATACGAATACCATTTTTTTTTTTTTTTTTTTTTTTTTTTAAGTTTGAATTTTATTTTTAAAGAAAATTTCTCTGAAAATATTCTATATAGGATACGTCATTATAACTAATCTATATCTATACTATTAATAAAATTCTAAATATTTATTTATTTATGTATGTGTGTATATATACCAACAAAACTTTCGAATGGCTGCACCGAATAGTAAAATTCTTTTTTTTTTTCCCCTGAATGGTGTGTGTTCCTAGATTGTCCTTATCTATATATGGTTCATAAGGAACAACGCCGAGTCACACAAAAGCCCGAAATAAGGGGTTTTTGGGGGGCCATTTCATGCAATTGTTTAAAAAAATTACATACCCTTATTAATGGAATTTAGCACTGTCTGTATACAGTCGCAGTAACATCTTTTGGCATACGGACAGGACTTGTGGCGCAATGGATAACGCATCAGAAGATTCCAGGTTCGAATCCTGGCAAGTTCGTAATAATTTTAACCATCATTTTATTCAACGTTTACTCATTATCCTTACCCTTAGGGTATTTTTGTTTTTTCAGTGATTTTGTTTTGTGCATATGGAAATTTCCCATACTCCGAGTTCACAGGGTAAGTGTTGATGGTAAAACGATGTTGAGTGTACTTGATGTTGAGTGTACTTGATTTTGTGTTTGACTCGGCGTTGTGTGCCGACGCGGCGCAGCCGCTAGTTTGTAATATATTTCAATTTCATTTTTAATAAACACTCTTCTTATAAAACAAAACGTACCCTTCCTTAATCCTCCCACTCATCCTAAGTCCGGATGGTAACATTTTCAATAAATACATTTTATGTGTAATTGAATAATATTTACAAAATAGAAATTTAAAACAGAAACAATATTCGCAAAAATAAAATTTAATTTTCAAAAATAATAAAAAAAAAAAATTCAAACGGTAGATTAATTTGCCCTGTCACAGCTTTTCAAGAAATGTAATTTAAATGAAAACTCATTGTCTTTTAAATTACAATAAATTTCTATTAAAGATATGAAATATAAGTTAGATTAATAGCTGCCAAATGGTGGGTAGATTCTTGCATCTAAATAAAGATAGTATTCGATGCACTAAGAAGAATGTCACCATCTTGGTATCAATTTATTGGACTTTTCCAGACTATTTTTTTTATTCTAAACCCTACTTGCAACCCCCATCCTTCTTATCAATTGGAATGGAATGCTTCTGTTATCTTTCGTTTTTATTTTTTTTAAACCGGACAGATATTTTTTCTGACTAAGAAAAAACATCTGCCCCTTTGCTCAAGGCTTTCATCTCTCTCTCTCTCTCTCTCTCTCTCTCTCTCTCTCTCTCTCTCTCTCTCTCTCTCTCTCTCTTCCCCTCTCTCCCTTTCTCTCTCTCTCCCTCTCTCTCCCTCTCTCTCCCTCTCCCTCCCTTTCTCTCCCTTTCTCTCTCTCTCCCTTTCTCTCTCTCTCCCTTTCTCTCTCTCTCCCTTTCTCTCTCTCTCCCTTTCTCTCTCTCTCCCTTTCTCTCTCTCTCTCCCTCTCTCCCTCCCTTTCTCTCTCCCTCTCTCCCTCCCTTTCTCTCTCTCTCTCTCTCTCTCCCTCCCTTTCTCTCTCTCCCTCCCTTTCTCTCTCTCCCTCCCTTTCTCTCTCTCCCTCCCTTTCTCTCTCTCCCTCCCTTTCTCTCTCTCCCTCCCTTTCTCTCTCTCCCTCCCTTTCTCTCTCTCTCTCCCTCCCTTTCTCTCTCTTTCTCCCTCCCTTTCTCTCTCTTTCTCTCTCCCTCCCTTTCTCTCTCTTTCTCTCTCCCTCCCTTTCTCTCTCTTTCTCTCTCCCTCCCTTTCTCTCTCTTTCTCTGTCTCTTTCTCCTTATCTATATCAGGACAACAGACCAATGATGGGCTGTTTTATCATTGGACATAAAAAAAAAGTTTGTCTTTCTCTCCTCGTTTATTTCTCCTCCAACATTACGAACTTCATCCACATTTAAATTTTTTAGCCGTTGGCAACTCGCTTCCTTGCGTAATAATCTATTACATTTGTCTATTGCATTTTAATCGCAAATCCCAAAACAACAACAAAAAAATAATTTTCTGACATCGTAACGAAGGTTCACCAGGCAACTGCTAAAAGTGTTCCTTCAATAGGCAGCTGATTTTTTTTCCTACCTAAATTCATGCTATGTTTCAAGATGTGTTGTTTTTATGATTACGTGTGAGAAGTGAAGATGGCCTAATCGGTAAATAAGCATGTAATCCACTGCGATAGACAGCAGATTTCTGTCTGCCAGGGCATCGAGCCAAATCTTGAAGGGTGGCTGAGTCTGCGGTCTCGTGTTGCTAGTCACTAAGATGATAACTTGATTAATCACCCCCCCCCTCTCTCTCTCTCTTGATCTATCCATCTCTCCTCTGTCGATCTGTCCTTATCTCTCTCTCTTTCTCGTTATCTTTCTTTATCTCTCTCTCTCTCTCTCTCTCTGTCTCTCTCTCTCTCTCATGAAAAATAATTTTTTTTTAACTTTTGTTTAAAATAAAATGAAAAACAGAAAAATATTGTTCAATTTTGTTTGACAAAAAAAAAAAAAATGGTTGAAAAAATACAACTTACTTGTTTGTTTGTTTTTTTTTCTCACTTAAAAATTGTTACAAGAATAAAACCGAAATTGTTACGTCGTTGTTTCTTTTTTTATTTTCGTTACATATATCGTCATCGTTGTATACATTTTGATAATTGACATTTCCTATGATACGAAACAAGTCCCATTTGTGTACGGAAGAGGTGAACACAGTCACCACAAGGGATAGTAGGAGGGTTCATAGGTTGTTGACCTCCAGCTTTTCTTTGGGCTATTTTGTTTCTTTTCTTTTTTTTTTTTTTTTGTCTTCTATTGTTTTTTTTTTTTGTCTTCTGTTGTTTTTTTTTTCTTCTGTTGTTTTTTTTTCTTCTGTTGTTTCTTTGTTTTGTCTTCTGTTGTTTTTTTTTGTCTTCTGTTGTTTCTTTGTTTTGTCTTCTGTTGTTTCTTTGTTTTGTCTTCTGTTGTTTCTTTGTTTTGTCTTCTGTTGTTTCTTTGTTTTGTCTTCTGTTGTTTCTTTGTTTTGTCTTGTGTTGTTTCTTTGTTTTGTCTTCTGTTGTTTCTTTGTTTTGTCTTCTGTTGTTTCTTTGTTTTGTCTTCTGTTGTTTCTTTGTTTTGTCTTCTGTTGTTTCTTCGTTTTGTCTTCTGTTGTTTCTTCGTTTTGTCTTCTGTTGGTTCTTTGTTTTGTCTTCTGTTGGTTCTTTGTTTTGTCTTCTGTTGTTTCTTTGTTTTGTCTTCTGTTGTTTCTTTGTTTTGTCTTCTGTTGTTTCTTTGTTTTGTCTTCTGTTGTTTCTTTGTTTTGTCTTCTGTTGTTTCTTTGTTTTGTCTTCTGTTGTTTCTTTGTTTTGTCTTCTGTTGTTTCTTTGTTTTGTCTTCTGTTGTTTCTTTGTTTTGTCTTCTGTTGTTTCTTTGTTTTGTCTTCTGTTGTTTCTTTGTTTTGTCTTCTGTTGTTTCTTTGTTTTGTCTTCTGTTGTTTCTTTGTTTTGTCTTCTGTTGTTTCTTTGTTTTGTCTTCTGTTTTTTTTGTCTTCTGTTGTTTCTTTGTTTTGTCTTCTGTTGTTTCTTCGTTTTGTCTTCTGTTGTTTCTTTGTTTTGTCTTCTGTTGTTTCTTTGTTTTGTCTTCTGTTTTTTTTGTCTTCTGTTGTTTCTTCGTTTTGTCTTCTGTTGTTTCTTCGTTTTGTCTTCTGTTGTTTCTTTGTTTTGTCTTCTGTTGTTTCTTTGTTTTGTCTTCTGTTGTTTCTTTGTTTTGTCTTCTGTTGTTTCTTTGTTTTGTCTTCTGTTGTTTCTTTGTTTTGTCTTCTGTTGTTTCTTTGTTTTGTCTTCTGTTGTTTCTTTGTTTTGTCTTCTGTTGTTTCTTTGTTTTGTCTTCTGTTGTTTTTTTGTCTTCTGTTGTTTCTTCGTTTTGTCTTCTGTTGTTTCTTTGTTTTGTCTTCTGTTGTTTTTTTTTGTCTTCTGTTGTTTCTTTGTTTTGTCTTCTGTTTTTTTTGTCTTCTGTTGTTTTTTTTGTCTTCTGTTGTTTCTTTGTTTTGTCTTCTGCTGTTTCTTTGTTTTGTCTTCTGTTTCTTTGTTTTGTCTTCTGTTGTTTCTTTGTTTTGTCTTCTGTTGTTTCTTTGTTTTGTCTTGTGTTGTTTCTTTGTTTTGTCTTCTGTTGTTTCTTTGTTTTGTCTTCTGTTGTTTCTTTGTTTTGTCTTCTGTTGTTTCTTTGTTTTGTCTTCTGTTGTTTCTTTGTTTTGTCTCATGTTGTTTCTTTGTTTTGTCTTCTGTTGTTTCTTTGTTTTGTCTTCTGTTGTTTCTTTGTTTTGTCTTCTGTTGTTTCTTCGTTTTGTCTTCTGTTGTTTCTTTGTTTTGTCTTCTGTTGTTTCTTTGTTTTGTCTTCTGTTGTTTCTTTGTTTTGTCTTCTGTTGTTTCTTCGTTTTGTCTTGTGTTGTTTCTTTGTTTTGTCTTCTGTTGTTTCTTTGTTTTGTCTTCTGTTGTTTCTTTGTTTTGTCTTCTGTTGTTTCTTTGTTTTGTCTTCTGTTGTTTTTTTTGTCTTCTGTTGTTTCTTCGTTTTGTCTTCTGTTGTTTCTTTGTTTTGTCTTCTGTTGTTTTTTTTTGTCTTCTGTTGTTTTTTTTTGTCTTCTGTTGTTTCTTTGTTTTGTCTTCTGTTGTTTTTTTTGTCTTCTGTTGTTTTTTTTGTCTTCTGTTGTTTCTTTGTTTTGTCTTTTGCTGTTTCTTTGTTTTGTCTTCTGCTGTTTCTTTGTTTTGTCTTCTGTTTCTTTGTTTTGTCTTCTGTTGTTTCTTTGTTTTGTCTTCCGTTGTTTCTTTGTTTTGTCTTCTGTTGTTTCTTTGTTTTGTCTTCTGTTGTTTCTTTGTTTTGTCTTCTGTTGTTTTTTTTGTCTTCTGTTGTTTCTTCGTTTTGTCTTCTGTTGTTTCTTTGTTTTGTCTTCTGTTGTTTTTTTTTGTCTTCTGTTGTTTTTTTTTGTCTTCTGTTGTTTCTTTGTTTTGTCTTCTGTTGTTTTTTTTTGTCTTCTGTTGTTTTTTTTTGTCTTCTGTTGTTTCTTTGTTTTGTCTTCTGTTGTTTTTTTTGTCTTCTGTTGTTTTTTTTGTCTTCTGTTGTTTCTTTGTTTTGTCTTTTGCTGTTTCTTTGTTTTGTCTTCTGCTGTTTCTTTGTTTTGTCTTCTGTTTCTTTGTTTTGTCTTCTGTTGTTTCTTTGTTTTGTCTTCCGTTGTTTCTTTGTTTTGTCTTCTGTTGTTTCTTTGTTTTGTCTTCTGTTGTTTCTTTGTTTTGTCTTCTGTTGTTTCTTTGTTTTGTCTTCTGTTGTTTCTTTGTTTTGTCTTGTGTTGTTTCTTTGTTTTGTCTTCTGTTGTTTTTTTTTGTCTTCTGTTGTTTCTTTGTTTTGTCTTCTGTTGTTTTTTTTGTCTTCTGTTGTTTTTTTTGTCTTCTGTTGTTTCTTTGTTTTGTCTTTTGCTGTTTCTTTGTTTTGTCTTCTGCTGTTTCTTTGTTTTGTCTTCTGTTTCTTTGTTTTGTCTTCTGTTGTTTCTTTGTTTTGTCTTCCGTTGTTTCTTTGTTTTGTCTTCTGTTGTTTCTTTGTTTTGTCTTCTGTTGTTTCTTTGTTTTGTCTTCTGTTGTTTTTTTTGTCTTCTGTTGTTTCTTCGTTTTGTCTTCTGTTGTTTCTTTGTTTTGTCTTCTGTTGTTTTTTTTTGTCTTCTGTTGTTTTTTTTTGTCTTCTGTTGTTTCTTTGTTTTGTCTTCTGTTGTTTTTTTTTGTCTTCTGTTGTTTTTTTTTGTCTTCTGTTGTTTCTTTGTTTTGTCTTCTGTTGTTTTTTTTGTCTTCTGTTGTTTTTTTTGTCTTCTGTTGTTTCTTTGTTTTGTCTTTTGCTGTTTCTTTGTTTTGTCTTCTGCTGTTTCTTTGTTTTGTCTTCTGTTTCTTTGTTTTGTCTTCTGTTGTTTCTTTGTTTTGTCTTCCGTTGTTTCTTTGTTTTGTCTTCTGTTGTTTCTTTGTTTTGTCTTCTGTTGTTTCTTTGTTTTGTCTTCTGTTGTTTCTTTGTTTTGTCTTCTGTTGTTTCTTTGTTTTGTCTTGTGTTGTTTCTTTGTTTTGTCTTCTGTTGTTTCTTCGTTTTGTCTTCTGTTGTTTCTTTGTTTTGTCTTCTGTTGTTTCTTCGTTTTGTCTTCTGTTGTTTCTTCGTTTTGTCTTCTGTTGTTTCTTTGTTTTGTCTTCTGTTGTTTCTTTGTTTTGTCTTCTGTTGTTTCTTTGTTTTGTCTTCTGTTGTTTCTTCGTTTTGTCTTCTGTTGTTTCTTCGTTTTGTCTTCTGTTGTTTCTTTGTTTTGTCTTCTGTTGTTTCTTTGTTTTGTCTTCTGTTGTTTCTTTGTTTTGTCTTCTGTTGTTTCTTTGTTTTGTCTTCTGTTGTTTCTTTGTTTTGTCTTCTGTTGTTTCTTCGTTTTGTCTTCTGTTGTTTCTTTGTTTTGTCTTCTGTTGTTTCTTTGTTTTGTCTTCTGTTGTTTCTTTGTTTTGTCTTCTGTTGTTTCTTTGTTTTGTCTTCTGTTGTTTCTTCGTTTTGTCTTCTGTTGTTTCTTCGTTTTGTCTTCTGTTGTTTCTTCGTTTTGTCTTCTGTTGTTTCTTCGTTTTGTCTTCTGTTGTTTCTTTGTTTTGTCTTCTGTTGTTTCTTTGTTTTGTCTTCTGTTGTTTCTTCGTTTTGTCTTCTGTTGTTTCTTCGTTTTGTCTTGTGTTGTTTCTTCGTTTTGTCTTGTGTTGTTTCTTCGTTTTGTCTTGTGTTGTTTCTTCGTTTTTCTTGTGTTGTTTCTTCGTTTTGTCTTGTGTTGTTTCTTCGTTTTGTCTTGTGTTGTTTCTTCGTTTTGTCTTGTGTTGTTTCTTCGTTTTGTCTTGTGTTGTTTCTTCGTTTTGTCTTGTGTTGTTTCTTCGTTTTGTCTTGTGTTGTTTCTTCGTTTTGTCTTGTGTTGTTTCTTCGTTTTGTCTTGTGTTGTTTCTTCGTTTTGTCTTGTGTTGTTTCTTCGTTTTGTCTTGTGTTGTTTCTTCGTTTTGTCTTGTGTTGTTTCTTCGTTTTGTCTTGTGTTGTTTCTTCGTTTTGTCTTGTGTTGTTTCTTCGTTTTGTCTTCTGTTGTTTTTTTGTTTTTTTTGTCTTCTGTTTCTTCGTTTTGTCTTCTGTTGTTTCTTCGTTTTGTCTTCTGTTGTTTCTTCGTTTTGTCTTCTGTTGTTTCTTTGTTTTGTCTTCTATTATTTTTTGTCTTCTGTTGTTTCTTCTTTTTGTCTTCTGTTGTTTCTTCTTTTTGTCTTCTGTTGTTTCTTTTTGTCTTCTGTTGTTTCTTTTTGTCTTCTGTTGTTTCTTTGTTTTGTCTTCTGTTGTTTCTTCTTTTTGTCTTCTGTTGTTTCTTTTTGTCTTCTGTTGTTTCTTCTTTTTGTCTTCTGTTGTTTCTTCTTTTTGTCTTCTGTTGTTTCTTCTTTTTGTCTTCTGTTGTTTCTTCTTTTTGTCTTCTGTTGTTTCTTTGTTTTGTCTTCTGTTGTTTCTTCGTTTTGTCTTCTGTTGTTTTTTTTTTTTTTTTGTCTTCTGTTTCGGAAGATTTCTGTGTCTTCATATATTTTTCTTCTCCTAACCCTAACTACCCGGTTGTTTGTGTCAATTTTGTTCGCCGTAAGAATATATTTCAGCTTATCTTTTAAAACGGCGTTTTGGTGCGCCACGAGCCTGGTTCCAATGGCAAGTTTTGAATAAAGAACTTGCTTAGATGGGCGGTTGTTAGACGTTCGGGTAAGGTGTCCAGCCCAGCGTAGATGGTGTCTTATTATTGTAGCTTTTATGCTTTCCATCCCTGCGCGGAGGAGAACCTCGGTGTTCGTGATTAAAACTTGCCACTTTACGCATAAGATATCACGCACTTTTGCTTGGTGAAAATGTTCTAACTTTTTCATGTCTCTTCTATAGAGTACCCAAGTTTCACAAGTATATAGCAGGGTTGAGATTACAACCACTTTGTAGGTCATGAGTTTGGTAGATTGTTTCAGCTCTTTATTACTGAATACTCTTTTATACAGTTTTCCATACGATGCATAAACAGCTCTGATTCTGTTATCAATGTCTTTCTCAGTCATAGCATTTATTGATAGGATGCTGCCGAGATAAATAAACTTCTTCACATTATCAAGTTCTATTCTCCTAATGATTATTTTATCTTCAGCAGGAGTTTGATGTCCAGGACTAGGTGGGAGAAGTACTTTGGTCTTGGCTATGTTGACGTTGAACCCATATTGCATGTAAGCTCTTGAGAAGTTGTCTGTCAACGTCTGTAGATCTTCAATAGTATGGGCCAGGGTACAGTTGTTGTCGGCGTATTGCAGCTTGGTGATTAAAGTATGGTTTGTAGGTGTTCTGGACCTGAGACCGACAATATTAAATACTGCCATCCATTCGGTATCATAGGGCTATTCTGGAGCTGTTTTCTGGAATTTCATATAGCATTGCCGCCAGATAGATAGAAAAATGTGTTGAGGCAAACACACAACATTGTTTTAGGCCACCTGTGATGGGAAAGGATCTGATAGGCCAGTTTGGTGTTGTACTCGGTCCATCATTCTGACATAAAGGCTTTGGATAAGCTAAAGCGTCAGAGCACTTGCCATATGACCGTCCTTGAGATGGAGTCAAATGCCTTTTCTAGATCATAGCATATCATACGAAGGGCCTGTTGATGTTCTTTGCATTTCTCCTGGGCCTGTCTTGTGCAGAAGATCATATCAATTATGCCCTTATTAGGTCTAAATCCACACTGGATTTTGGCTTTTAGGAAGAATGTCCTCGGATAAGTTGAGGAGGCAGTTAAGCAAGATTTTATCAAGGATCTACCCTGTGATGGAAAGAAGGGATATTCCTTCGTAGTTCCCGCATGCATGTTTGTCTCTTTTCTTAAAAATGGTGATGTTGGTATTTCTTCTTCCTTCCAGATGCAAAGAATCAAAAGATGGGTTTGGAGTGGAAAACCTCTGTATTTAATCAGTTCCAGGGGAATGTTATCTGGATCTGGTGTTTTGAAGGGTTGGGTGGATTTGAGACCGGCTACAAATTAATTGAAAGTTGGATTTTCAGACATCTAGAGGGATACTGGGTATTGGGGGAAAGTTTCTCAGGAAGTCTGGCGCCACTGTTGCATCACAGTTTAGTAACGTTGAGAAGTGTTCTTGCCATCTGGCAAGGATATCTTTAGGTTCGGTGAGTTCTGTGATGTTTCTGAATTTTTTAGACGAGGATTGGTTATTCGCATTATTTGGATTCATCGGACTACTGTTCTCAAGATGAGAACAGTAGTCCGATGAATCCGATAAATCCGAATAATATGAGCTTTGTGATGTTATCAGCTGCTTTTCGAGATGCCTTAGAAACTCTGACGGACCGTATATCTCTTTGACGCCAGAGAAAAAGCTTCTCCTATTGTGCACGTCTGCGTAATGCTGAAGCTCCTTTGCTTTTTCTTCCCACCAGCGGTTTTGTATGTTACGGACAAATTTCTGACATCTGGCTTTTAGCTGATGTAAATTAGTTTTCAGTGATGTTGGGCGTGCTTCATGCTCAATCTTTGCTCTTTATTTTCGATTAAATCTGTAATTTCCTGGTTGTGGTCATCAAACCAGTTTTGGTGACATTTTTTAATGTCCTAGTGTTTCTGTAGCAGCCTTGCTCATAGTTTCAGGGAGGGAGACCCATTCATTGGTGATATGATTGATTGGATTTGGCAATGTGCTCTACACCGCTTTTGCATATGTTTTAGCCACGGTTGGGTTTTTCAACTTTTGTGTGTTCAGTTTCTTTGATCTTGGGTGTTGTATACGAGGGTGTCCTTGGATTGACATATTAAGTGATGGTCAGTCCAATCATCTGCTCCTGGCATGGAGCGTGTAATTAGAACGTCTTTGCAGTCTCTCAGGTGGACGATGGAGTAGTCTAATGTGCGCCAGAGCTTAGAGCAGGAGTACCTCTAGGTGTCAGATAGGGAGTTAGAAGATGGTATTTGTAATAAGTTTATGCTCTGCACACAAGTTGAGAAGGCGGAGTCTGTTGTCATTACATTTTCTATGACCCTTATTTCCAATAAAAGGGCTCCATGTTATTGAGTCTCTCCCCACTCAGGCATTAAAATCTCAGAATATGATTAATTTATCCCTTGATAAGCTCACTTGGTTGTTGGTAGAACTCTTCCTTATCCATGTCTCCCGAGTGAAGGATCAGTGTGTATGCTGATACTAGAGTCAAAAAGTTGTTCTTCAAGAGAGGGACACATTGTTTCATTAGTTATTCACTTATTCTTTTGGGCAGGAGATTATATTTTTGTACAAAGGATGTTTTAATCACAAAACCCATAAAAAAATGCATAAAAACCACTATTATCAGGAGTGGCTATAAAAGTCTGAAGAATTTCAAGTGGCATGCTTTCTTAGCATGGAGTAATTATTTTTCAAAGAGACTAGCCAATATATTGAGTAGTCTTTTCTCTTGGCTAAATATTTTCCCATTGCATGCCTATGGTCTGTAGCATGCATCAGTGCACCCCTCTAAACATGCAGCATTGACCATTACTCCTGATCTTAAATGGAACACGTACATCAAATCTGCTGCCAAGGCCGCTGGAAAAATGGTGGGATCTTTCTATCGATCCGGTAGATATCTCACTGCTGATGCTATTCTCTATCTATATAAGAGCCAGGTACGTCCAAGGATGGAATACTGTTGCCACATCTGGGCAGGAGCTGCTAGAAAGGACTTGTCCTGCCTTGATAGAGTTCAAAATAGACTTCGTAGCCTCGTAGGAGATGTCCTTTTCTCCTCCCTGCAACCTCTATCTCACAGAAGAGATGTTGCGAGTTTGTCTCTGATGTATCGTTATTTTCATGGAAAGTGTTCGACTGAGCTTCAATCTATGGTCCCCCCTCGCCAAACTTTCACAGGAAACACTCGTCTAGCTGTAAACACTATCAATAATTTCCCCCACTCTTTATCTGTGCCTAAACCTAAACGTAGATTCCATGAACAAAGCTTCTTTCTTAGAACTGCACGCCTGTGGAATTGTCTTCCGTTTTCCTGCTTTCCGGCTGACTACAATATGGTTGTGTTCAAGTCTAACGTAAATAAGTTCTTGATGAGCCGTTCCATATAAGTTATCAAATTTACCAAATTTTCATTACTAATGATTACTATATTGTCCAATTTCTACTGTACACTCTTTAACCCTTATCCTTGAGTGGCCTCTGGGCCTTGATAATGTGGTGATGCCTATGTAAAAAAAAAAAAAAAAAAAAAAAAAAAAAAGCATCATGCATGTTCACAGAGACCCTACCATATCATCGATTCCAGCTAGTGCACTCCAAAACCCACAAAGCCAACGATAGAAAAGTCAAAAACCAGATTAAAGTTGTTTTTTTTTTTTTTTTTTCATTGAAAACTTTAAGGAGGCCAATCAGGTTATCGTTATCAACTGACTGACAAGATGCCAGTAGGATAGTGGCCCGATGAACTTAGCAGCTCATGGGCATTTTTCCCAGTGTTATGACCACCCATCCACCTCTGGCTTTGCCCACCCATATCGTCTTCAGTAAATACTGTTGCACTCTTATCCTGCATGAAAATGGGTGACCTTGCAAAATATGACATTTGATCTTTTTTGTAAAGAACAAGTTGTACAAAAAAAGTCATAACTGGATTTCTCTGTCACACAAGCAAGAAATAATCCAAATGAATAGAAGCCTTTGTCTATTGACTATGGCTATACAAGTCAATACATCCGCACAAAGTCGCAATTCACCCATACATGGAGTATTGTTGCCACATTTCGGCTGGTACTAGTTTCCTGCTCTTAGACAGGGCCAAAAAAAAAAAAAAATAAAGTCTTAACGCCTAGAAGTTTAACATGGCTATTAAACTTTAATCTATATAATTATAGAACTCAAATGACCTTGTAACGGGTGTTGTAACCACACATCCGGTTTATGACTTCTGGTTGCGCATGCGTACATAAACATAAAACCATAACAGCGTAAATAAAAAAACAAATAAACACAAATTGCTACTTTTGCAGAATTTGACCTGCGGACTGAAATATTAACATTATTTAGAAATTATTATTTAACATGGGAAGGGTGGGGATGTTTTGCAACTATTCTGTATTACAACTATATTGTCGCAATTTTATTACAAATAAATCAACTTTGACCCATTGACAACCATAAGAACAAATTGCAATGGCGATTTCCCCACCGCCTTCCTTTTTTTTTTAATTTATTCTCCATTTTTTTTAATACACCTTTCTTAAAAACATTCATATATTTTCCTTTACACTACCAACATAAATAAATAATACCGAAAATGTTTTTTTAATTGCGTTACAAATAAATGATCAACGCGACAATAAAACATATTGTTTTACTGTGTACGTTTTCAGTGTCCCAATTGTTTTGTTTTTTTCTTTTTCACGTTTAAATTATCCAAATAAACAATTGTTAATACTTTCTGCATTTTTTTTTCATCGTTCATTTCCGTATTACGTTTAAGTTATGTTAACGCAATTTTCTTACAAATAAATCTATTTTAACCCGTTTGACAACCATAAGAGCATTTTAAAACTGAGATTTACTCACCACCTTCCTTTTTTTTTTTTTTTTTTTTTAATTTATTCTCCATTTTTTAATACACCTTTCTTAAAAAAACATTCATACATTTTCTTCTACACTACCAACATAAATAAATAACCCCGAAAATATGTTTCGCTGAAAAACTTAAATAAAATAGAGAGAGGGGAGGCAAGATTATTCAGGTTCACCGTTTGTCCTTTTTGTATTTCAAAATCTGATGATTCGTCTGCATCGAATATCCTTAGTCCTGCTTGTTTTTTGAAATGCAGTATTTTGTCGACAGCTTACAACACAAAACAAAACAAAAGTCAGTGATATGCTTTGTATGATCTTTTTCGACTTTATTCATCATAAAAAAGGGGGGGGGCGTTTAACGGCTTCTTGTCTTTTGTTGGCAAAACAACGTTTCGTTTTCCCACGATCGTTTGGCCATTAATTTGTTTAACAAGCTAAAAATGGAAAAAACCCTGATAAATAATTAATTGGAGGAAATTGAGTTTCTCACAATCGTTTGAAACAAAACAGAACTAAAATAATAAAAGTTTTGATTTTTTTTTTTTTCATGGGAATCTGCATGTTTTTTTTTTTCGTTTTTACCTCACCCCACCTGTGTGTCTCTTTCTCTTTTTAAAATGAATTACGTTCACAATCATATCGCCACTTGAACGTAAGGGGCTACTATTTGGGACCATTCTTAGGAAGGAGTAACAAGATATTAGTTTACGTTACATTTAAACTTTATCACTACAGTCAGGAAAGCAGGTAGCAGGAAGGGAATTCCAAAGTCGAACTGTTTGAGAGAAGAAACTATTAGAGTAGAAAGCTTTCTGGCATTTAAGGATCTCAACAGTGAAGGGGTGAGATTTTGTTGCTAAGTGGGTTTGTCGGGGATGTGTAGGTCGAGGGAGCACAAGGCAATGAGTTCATCAGAGCACATTCCATTAAACTATTTGTAAAACAGGCATAGAGATGCAACATTGCAGTAATGGGACAGGGGTTGGAGCTTAGTTGACAAAGGGGGACCGATTAGATTGAAAACTTCTTTTTGGACCCTATCCAAGAGGGAGAGACTATTAGTAGATGCACTATCCCAGATGTGGCAACAATACTCCATGGATGAGTGAATGGTGACTTTGTAGAGGTACAGGATACTCTCAGGTGTGAGTAGTCTTCTAGCTCGATAGAGGAAACCCATCTTCTTTGCAGCAGCCTTTGCAATGTCCTCAATGTATTTGTTCCAGTTTATATTGCCCTTGAATGTTTAATCTTGTACCCCCGCTTCTATTCCTTTTTATTTTCTTTTTTTTTTTTTTTTTTTTTCTCAGTGGAGTATTATCGAATGGACATTAGTCTACCAGATTATTAAAAAAAAAAATGAACAAAAGTCAATATTTAAATATTTGTAAAGGTGCTTAGTTTCTGATGCAACGTTCTAGTAACATCCTCTTTCTTTCCCTTTATTATTTATTTCTTTTCTTTTCTCTTTTTTTCTTTCTTTCACTCTTTCTCTCTTCTTCCTTTCTTTCTCTCTCTCCTCTTCATTTTCTCTTTCTTTCTCTTTCACTTTTCTCCCTCTTCTTTCTCTCTTCTGAACACCATCTTAATTTCACCATTAAGTTAATAAACTGCCATCATAAGTTGCGAATCATGTATGAGTGGAACAATCCAGAGAACCAAGTGATGCCCTCCCCCACATCACTGTGATAGCCAACGAAAATGAAGCCTTCAAGTCGCCCTTGATTTCAGTCGATCCATTTATTTATTTTATTATGAACTAACCTGGTTATATATATAAAGCTGCATGTGTATGTGTATCTGGTCACCAATAGGCTCCTATATGGTTGACAATTTTAAAAAACTGATTACATATAATGATAGATGTATCGAGACACAGTAATGGTATGCTTGATCTGGCAGAACGGTGATTCATTAAAATTGTGGGGTCTGCGTTCGCGCCTGGTCCACAAAGTATGGAAATAAAAATTTAAAAATTAAAAAAATGTTTAAAAGTGTTTTTGAGATAGATGTACATTATAATACTTTGATAAGTATATTTTAACTTAAATAGGGATGGTATAATATAATTGTGGGGTCTGCGTTCGCACCTGGCCTCCATGGAATGGAAATTGACACAAACTTTAATAAAGACTTTTCATATCTATCTAAGTATACTTTGATAATTATGTTTCAGTTTGAAGAAATATGGTATAATAAAATTATGGGGTGTTCGTTCGCACCTGACCTCCATAGAATGGAAATATGTCACAAAGTTTAACAAGGTTTTTTAATATAGATCCACAGAATATTGTGATAAGTGTTTCAGTGTGAATAGATATGGTATAATAAATTATGGGGTTTATCTATTTTATTTTTACTTTCATCATATTTTGCTTTGGTTTTGATACCCCCAAATTCGAAGCTATCTCTTTACAACCCTTCCTTTTCATAACGTATCATACTTTCATAAATCAGAGTCCATTTTCTATAGGCTGTTTTTGAACTCCGTCAACGATGTATACTTTTGCTAGTATATATGTGTGTGTATGTGTGTGTGTGTAGCTTAATTGCCATGTATATTTTATAACTTACTACTAATATATATATATATATATATATATATATATATATATTGCTTGTTTCTGCTCGACCTATAAAGAACAAAATAATCGCAAATGCTTTGAATTCTCCTGTTCTCCTTGACTTTAAGTGTTGACTTGAATGAATGCTTGAGCTAAGTTCATTATAATTTTGTTAGCAAGAAAACAAATACGATTCTATCTAGGTCAAACTAAACACAAAAAACTGATGTAAAAAACATTTCTTCTGTTATAAATTGTACTTGTACTCGTTTTTAAACCCAACTGGATTTTTTGTTTTTTATTTTACTCACGTTCACCCCTAACAAGGTATATTGCCTCTTGCATGTAAGGGGCTACTCTTTGAGACCATGCCTAGGAAAGATTAACAAGATGTTTGTTTACATTACATTTAAACTTCTGCATATCAGTAGAGTGAAGGAGCAAGTGGTAGGAAGGGAATTCCAAAGTCTAGCTGTTCGAGGGAAGAAACTATTAGAGTAGAAAGCTTTCTGGCATTTAGGGACCTCAAGAGTATAGGGGTGTGATTTTGTTGCTAATTGGGTTTGTCGGAATATGTATGTCGAAGGGGGCACAAGTGCAACAAGTTCATCAGAGCACATTCTATGAAAATATTTGTAAAACAGGCACAGAGATGCAACATTGCGGCGATAGGATAGGGGTTGGAAAGTTGATGAAGTGGGACCTATTAGATTGAAAACTCTTTTTTGGACTCTAACCAAGAGGGAGAAACTACTGGTAGATCCACCAGCCCAGATGTGGCAACAATACTCCATGCATGGGCGAATTGTGGCTTTGTAGAGGTACAGGAAACTCTCAGGTGTGAGTAGTCTTCTAGCTTGATAGAGGAAACCCACCTTCTTTGCAGCAGCCTTTGCAATGTCTTCAGTATATTTGTTTCAGTTCATATTACCCATGAATGTTAAGCCGAGAAGTTTCAAAGAAGAATTCTCAGGCAGGGCGTTATTTGTCATGAATATCGGTGGTTGGAGAAGCTTCTTGTAATTGTTAAAGGGCAGCAGCTTAGTTTTACAAACATTAAATGTTATGAATAATTAAATGATAATTCTTTTTTTATTTTATTTTTTATACCTATAGTGTTTCATACTTATGCAATCATCAGTGTAGGATGACAATTCCTGCTGGTCGGGAGATTCAAACCCAGCCACGATGCAACCTTTGCCTCCATTTACTGTAAGCCTGTACCTGCGGACCACCAAACAATTGCCATGAGAATGAAGGAATTAATAACAAATAAACACACAATTCAGGTGCATTAGACAATCTAGAATGTTCAACCGACGGAAGTCCTAAACGTTGCATAAATGCTAGTTGACTGCCTCTTAGTTTATATTGCCCATCCTTAATTATTCTTGAAGTGGAGTGATAATTATAATTAAATAACAATTATTCTTTATTTTTTTCATACACAAATACATTTATGTATATGTGCAGTATAATTTTTATTCATACAAACATTATTCGCTACACATGTGCATACATGTTTCTGCTGCAATTCCTTCAGAGAAGCAGCATCATCGGGACGGGTGTTTTGCTTGTTGCTAAGGTTGCTGGAAAAAGCGGATCATGCTATGGGTCCAGAAAAAAAAAGCGGATCATGCTATGGGTCCAGAAAAAAAAAAAAACAGATCATGAATTTTCTCTGGTGTCGCCTGTCAAGATGAAAAAATGAAAAATGTTATCATTCTTCATAAAACTAATATCATCTTTTCCAATCATTAAATAAGAAATCTTATTGATATTCTGGCAAAAGATGTTTATAACTCTTTTTATCCCTCCCCCCAAGACTCGTGGTTAACGTAGGCTCTATTTAATTTTATATATGGCATAATAACATTGACACACTGGTTCTCGCTAGATGACTGAAGTTAAGTAACGATGAGCTTGGCCAATACCAAATGGGTGACCATTTGGGAATGCTAGGTGCCGTATGTACTACAGCAATACCTAGAAATTCCCAGGTTGGTATCTGGGGTTGCATTTAATCCACTGGGAGAGATGTATCCTCAGTCTTCGTTAAGATATGCATCTAGGAGAAGGGAAACTCTGATGTAAAAATCTGAGGTCTACTGTTTGCTCTGTTTTGTAGCAGCCATTGCACTGACTGAGTTTAGTAGTTGTACTGAAAAAGCGGTTGGTTCTGCACAAAGCCGTCACCACTATAAGCTAATCATCTGTGTTGATTTCTGAACAACTTAATTGCTGTGGCGGATCTCATACATTAAAATCGACTAGAGAATCACAGCTTTATGCAAAAGGGGCCAATTTGTGAAAATTCAAATTCGTGTTTTGTTAAATGTGTTAGACATTAATTTCCAAAATTTCAGATTCTCTGCGATATTTTAAAGGGTTTTTAGTCGACATCATATGTTCGCAGCCGAAAATTCAAATATTTCAGATCTCTACTATTATGTAAAAGTTCCTTATAAGTTCCGAAACGGCCGAGCCTATCCTTGCAAATTTTACACAAAGGTAATTTATATTTCTGGCAGTGTTCTTATATATGTTTTTGTACAAAAATTCATCCGATAAGTATCGAAAATTGAAAAAATCCGATCTTAAAAACAGTCCTTCTTCTCTTATAGATAAAAAAGAATTTTTACAGGGGAATATTTTACGTTGCACCGGTGTAACCTTGGCCAGCGTCATGTAAAATATTTTCCTGTAAAAATTCTTTTTTTTTTTTTTTTTTTTTTTCATCTATAAGAGAAGAAAGATTATTTTTAAGATCGTCAAACCCAAATGTCAGCTGCTGTGATATTGTAAACAAACACAGAAGGAATTTGATGAACAACATTATCATTATTATTTTTTATTTATTTTTGTGAATAAATCCACCGGGCAAATTATTCCTCGTAATATATAATAATCAATAGAGGATTGATTCTATAATAATACATACAATCTGCATAAATTAAAATATAATTTTTAAGCATATTCTATGATCGGGCAACGTCTGGCGTCCAGCTAGTTTGCATTAAATTTGATTAAAAATCAAAATATTTCAGATTTGCATTAAATTTGATTTTTAGTCATTAAACAAGATTCCCTGAATTTCAATTTCTTCTTGGAGTATTTTTTAGGGGTTTTAAGGGATATAACACAGATACAACCTTACTTTTTAAAATTCAAATATTTCAGATTTACATATGTTTTATTGCTAAACTAATTAACTAATCAATATGAATTTTGGAACTCTAATGCTAGGCATAAGGATGAATAATGTGAGCTATATTTATTTTTATGAAAAGTTGGCAAAAATGAAAATTCAGATACTTTGGATATGAACATTTAAAAATAGGTATTAGGCATAAACAAATATTTAATCAATTTCAGGGTTTTTTGTTGTTCCATGGCAAAATATAGGTATATCCTTTCATTTGAAAATTAAAATATTTCAGATTTACATTAAATCTGATTTATAATCATTAAATACCAATTAAGCAAAATTCCTTGAATTTCAATTTCTAAAAATCCACTAAGTTTAAGCCTCGAATTTTAGACATTTTATATAATAAAAACCGTGTAATGGATTTTTATCAAAATTGGAGTAAGGATTCAAAACCTAAGGTTTAGAAATATAGCTTCGTAAAGGGACATAAAAGTGGTGCATTATAGTTTTTTTTTTTGTTTTTTTAAAATTAATTTTACCCGTCATTGGACAGGTACTATTTTTCTTGTGTGTGTGTATATATATATATATATATATATATATATATATATATATATATATATATGTATATATATATATGTATGTATATATATATATGTATGTATATATATATATGTATGTATATATATATATGTATGTATATATATATATATATAAAGCTGAATGTCTGTGTGTGTGTCTGGTCACGAATAGGCTCCTATATGGTTGACTATTATAGAAAACTAATCACATATAATGATAGAAGATGTATCGAGACACAGGAATGGGTATGTTTGATCTGGCATAATGATGATTCATTAAAATTGTGGGGTCCGCGTACGCGCCTGGTCCACAAAGTATGGAAATAAAAAAAATTTAAAAATTAAAAAAAAAATGTTTACATGTGTTTTTGATATAGATATACATAAGAATACTTTGATAAGTATGTTTTAACTTAAATAGGGATGGTATGATAAAATTATGGGGTCTGCGTTTGCACCTGGCCTCCATGGAAATAGGCACAAACTTTAATAAAGACTTTTAATATCTATCTGCGTAAGTATACTTTGATAATTATGTTTCAGTTTGAAGAAATATGGTATAATAAAATCATGGGATGTTTGTTCGTGCCTGACCTCCATAGAATGGAAATATGTCACAAAGTTTAACAAGGTTTTTTAATATAGATCCACAGAATATTGTGATAAGTGTTTCAGTGTGAATAGATATGGTATAATAAATTATGGGGTTTATCTATTTTATTTTTACTTTCATCATATTTTGCTTTTGTTTTGATACCCCCAAATTCGAAGCTATCTCTTTACAACCCTTCCTTTTCATAACGTATCATACTTTCATAAATCAGAGTCCATTTTCTGTAGGCTGTTTTTGAACTCCGTCAACGATGTATACTTTTGCTAGTATATATATATATATATATATGTATAATGATAAAGTTGTCGCCTAAAAGAAAACAACACTACAGCTTTATTTTAAAACTTTAATAGAAAAAAAAGTAAATTCTGGTAACTTGGTTATGTAGTAGAGTTGACATCGATTCAATGTAGCCACCTTCTGCCTCGATACCGGTCTGGAACTGGGAGCATGCTTTTTTCACAACGCTAGGGGAAGCTCAGTGGATGGCAGTGGTTAGGCTAGCTTTGGTGTTGTGGGAGGTCATGTTGGTGATGTTCTCGACATAAGACCAAACAAAATAGTCTAGCGGGTTCAAGTCGAAGGAGGAGCGGGCAAGTGAGAGTAGGGTATAAAGTTGTAGCACTCCTTCTGAAGCCAAGCCTGGGTCTCTTTGGACTTGTGGACTGGCGCCGAGTTCTGCTGCCACACCCAGAGTCTGCCAGCGGCCACTTGATCGCACCAGGGGATCACCACACTCTTCAGCAAATCCAGGTACACTTTGATGTTGACTTTCAAGCCGACTTCGAAGATGTGAGGTGACATGATGTGGCCCTCACTTGAAACCACACCAAAGACCATAACCGTGGCTGGAAACTTTTTCATTACGGTGGGCACATCCCTGTTATTTGTGGCAATCCAGCGATGCATTTTGAGGACGTTGGCAATGGTCCTGTTGTCATAACTTGAATCGGTAGAGAGCAGGAGTTGTACAGCGGTGCATCTCCGATCTCACTCATTGAACATTGTCACTTTCAGACATGATAGAAAGCTCTTATCGCTCTTGAGATTTTTACACAACTGGCCAATGTTTGTTGCAGACCAATCGAAAATGGTCTACAACAAACCGGTATTTATCAAACGGAAATGGAATCATGTCTTTTCTAGGGTGACAATTTATCATTTCATCCTGTATATAAATACACACACACAGTTATAAAGTTGAGATTTTTATCACACTGACATTGATATTAAATGCCGTTCTGTTCGAGCATAAAAAGAAATTTTCCATAGTCACGAACGTTTTCGATTTCCATGAACAAACCGACCATCAATCAGGCTACATATGAGAGGGAAGGCACGCTTAAATGCTTTTAATGATTTTAAGAGATTTTAATCGACTTTTCAATAAATTTACTAAACACAATTTTTAATTCATCACTCACCTGAAGACAACTCCTAGAAATCAAAAACATTTATGACTACTGCAAATTTCTTTTTACACTTGAACAAAACGTTTAAACATTGTCCCGCCAAATGGAAAAAAATGGATTGCAAGAAAAACAAACAGGAATTATCCCTGCAGGTCAACAAAACCTGCATAAGTGACCTTGTCGGTGTGTGTGGAAGTTTCTACCAAACTCCTCTCTTAATTTTTGGTCCACAGACTTGAAACTTAGTGTATAGGGAGTTTGGACCTGTGAAACAAATTCGATTTAGTTTTTAGCTGATAAAAGTAGCTGAAGTGAATTTGGCAGACATAAGTTGACTTCCAGTGTTCTTGTACGCATGCACAAATATACATTTATAAGTTAAAGTCAGTTAAATTTTAACATTTTCTTATCCATCTGATGATATCTCAAATGGTTATGACTAAAAATGAAGTGCTAAATGTTTTGGTTTCGATTCTAGCTGATGGCACCCAAGTTATTTATTTATTTATTTTACTTTTGCAATCACTACTATATATTGGGTACAATATAATAATCAATAAAGTATTGACTTATTACTTAATTAATTGGAATTCATTATTGAAACGAGTAATTTGTATTATTTATTGGATAGTGGATAGACGTTGAATCTCTACGATTCCAGATGAGCATTGTCTGAAAATAGTGGTTTCAATCATACTTAAAACCGGCCAGAGATTAAGTTGGCAAAACGTGGTGAGATAACAACTATGGATGCATATATATATATATATATATATATATATATATGACTAGCAAAAGTACCCGTCGTTGACTGGGTTCAAAAACAGCCTACAGAAAATGGACTCTGATTTATGAAAGTATGATACGTTATGAAAAGGAAGGGTTGTAAAGAGATAGCTTCGAATTTGGGGGTATCAAAATCAAAGCAAAATATGATGAAAGTAAAAATAAAATAGATAAACCCCATAATTTATTGTACCATACCTGTTCACACTGAAACACTTATCACAATATTCTGTGGATCTATATTAAAAAACCTTGTTAAACTTTGTGACATATTTCCATTCTATGGAGGTCAGGTGCGAACGAACACCCCATAATTTTATTATACCATATTTCTTCAAACTGAAACATAATTATCAAAGTATACTTACGCAGATAGATATGAAAAGTCTTTATTAAAGTTTGTGCCTATTTCCATTCTATGGAGGCCAGGTGCGAACACAGACCCCACAATTTTATTATACCATCCCTATTTAAGTTAAAATATACTTATCAAAGTATTATGTACATCTATATCAAAAACACTTGTAAACGTTTTTTTTTTTTTATTTCCATACTTTGTGGACCATGCGCGTATGCAAACCCCACAATTTTAATGAATCATCATTATGCCAGATCAAACATACCCATTCCTGTGTCTCGATACATCTTCTATCATTATATGTGATTAGTTTTCTATAATAGTCAACCATATAGGAGCCTATTCGTGACCAGACACACACACACACACACACACACACACACACACGTTCAACTTTATATTATAAGATATATATATACAAAACCACAAAAAATAACGGTTAATTAGCGTATTTGCAAAAAAAAAACAAAAAAAAAATGATATAGTCGACTTATGCTAGGCCTGTTTTTTTCAATTTTGACACCTTACCAGCTATTTTACCATCTAAAAATCAAATTGAAATGTGCTACAGGTTCAAATACCCTATATGTTAACTTTCAACATTGTAGATCAAATATTCAGAGAGAAGTTTGCTAGAATTTTCGCGCACACACACACACACAAAAGGTCACTCTAGAGGGAGAGAAATAAAAATATTTCTGTGTGCTAGAATATTTTCATCTTAAATTCTACATAATTATTCATAATGTAGAAACTATGCATAAAAAGAATTCAGCGTAATAGTGAAATGAAACCAGTCATCTAATACAAAAACATAAAACATGAATAAATAATTGATTAACGCTCGTTTTTCAAAGGAATATGCAGGTTAGTTCATCTTCATGTAGTCGCTCGCATATCCATGACTGAGTATATTAAAAACTGAGGCATATACATGCGAGTATTATGCTTTTTCTAAACAGTTTACTTCTTGTAAGTAAAAAAAAAAAAAAAAAAAAATACTCAAGCTGAGATCAAAACCTAAAGACAGTGAGTCCAGTACGATAACCATTAGACCAGCTTAACACGATTTAAAAGTGTTTTCTAAACCCTGTTGATAAACACCAATGTCGTCCAAGTACTAATTTTTAAAATTTTGTCCCCTTAGCAGTCCTTTTATCTGAATGAAAACCGATTGAAACATTTTTCACCTGTCTGGATGGCCTATATCCCAAATTTCAAGTCTGTAGATCAAAAATTCGTTGAGTATATAGGTTGAGAAGTGTCCTCACACACACACACACACACACACACACACACACACACACACACACACACACACAGTCTCACTTTTATAGATGTGTGTGTGAATATTTAAAAATTGATTTTTTTTTGACAAAACAAAAAAAAAAAATTCTATCAAGCAAAGTGGTTTATCCCCTATTTTTTTATTTTTTTATTTTATTTTTTTTTTTCATCTGTTTCTTCATTCATGCTCTACAATCTAAGTTTAAATTTTTCACACAAAGAATGAATCTTTAGGAATGCAAGAAAAACGTCTATAAATATATTTTTTCGTGGGAATGTACTAAATATAAATTAGGACGACGATGACGGTCTGAAACATTATAAATAGTCGTCAAATATGAAATGGTTTTAGATTTTTTTTTTTTTTTTTTAAATCACAAAGATGCGTCCCCGCCTTTTGTAATAATAGGTTTTTATCTGAACAAGTCTTCCCCTGTTAATCTGTCTCGTTGTTATGAATGTAATTAGTGACGATGACTAATGCAGTCTCTGCAAGTAACTTATTACCTGAAGCAGGACATCCAACATTTAACGACTTTTGCTACTCACCTGCCGCCACCTTCTTTTCTTTGGGCTTTCTCAAAACAAAATTTATTTCTTCCTGTTCTTGCCCCCACCTGCCTGCACAACCTCTTTGTCGAAATCCACGTGACAAGTTTTGTTGGTAAATCTTGAAACGCAGACAGACATAATCAAGTAATGGGGTCGGAGGTCATTGGGACGTGGAGGGGTGAGGGCACAAACATCATTTCCTGCGTAACTTATAATTGAGAATTCGGGGGGGGGGGGGGGTTAATTAAAAATAATTTTTCTTTGTCTCTACTATTATATAAAAGGAACTTTGTGTGTGAGAGAGAGAGTTCGTTTCCTGTGAACTCGAAAACGGCTGGGTTGATTTTTTTTTTTTTAATCTCATACGAAGGTACTTGATATGTGTGGTAGTGTTCTTACATATGTTTTGCATAGGAATGCGTCTGATAAGTATCGAAAATCGATAATTAAAAAAAAATCCGATTAAAACAAGAACAGCCCGTTTTTGAACAAAGTTAACACCTTTATAAAGCCTAACATCACATGTGCATTTCGGAAGTTTTCTGGCGTATAAAATCAACAGTTCGCCTTTGATAAGACAGGGGCGCGTTTGAAATTAACGTTTCTGTTTAGAACACAATTGCGCCATTATGCTTCGTATCGTAAAATAAATGATGTTTTTTTTTTTTTCATGAATTTTAAAGTTCTAAAAGTTTTCCTTGTACTTTTAGGCAAACTCAAGCAATGTAACGTTGCCGTTGTCTCTGCTTTATCGTTATTTTCATGGCAAGTGCTCGACTGAGCTTCAATCTATGGTCTCCCCTTGCCAAACTTTCACAAGAAACACTCGTCTAGCTGAAAACACTATCAATAACCCCCTTCACTCTTTATCTGTGCCTAAACCTAAACGTAGATTCCGTAAACAAAGCTTCTTTCTTAGAATTGCACGTCTGTGGAATTGTCTTCCGTTTTCCTGCTTTCCAGCTGACTACAATATGGTTGTCTTCAAGTCCAACGTAAACAAGTTCTTGATGAGCCGTTCCACTTAAGTTAACAAATTTACCGAATTTCCATTACTAACAATTACTATATTGTCCAATTGACTACTGTACACTCTTAACCCTTATCTTCGAGTGGTTTCTGGGCCTTGATAAGTGGTTATACCTATGTAAAAAATATATATATATATATATATATATATATACAAACAAGGAAAAAGATAAAAATGGAGTCGCATTTTTTCTTTTTTCTTTTTAACACAAGCATTTATTACCATTACTTTCAGCACCATTTAAAAAAAAAAAAAAAAAAAGTCTCTCCCTGCCACATATTCATTTTACCTGGCGGCGTTTCCCCTTTATCCGACCCCATGCCAGTCACAGCCTGCCCATTCTCGTCTTCGATTTCACATGTCCTTTCTTTTCAACGCCCACTTTGCTTCTCCCTCCCGAGCACGTGCTGTCCTTTTTCTTTTTTCTTTTCATGCACACTTCCTAATTTTCATATGCCCATTTTTTTCGACTACTGCTGCTGTTGCTAATCTCTTTGCAAGTCAGCCATCCTTTGCCGCTGCTGATATCTTCCCGTGCATTCATATGCACTATGTTACAGCAAGATGGAGTCACCATAAAAGTATCTTGCAATAAGTATAAATCGAAAACCTAAAAGAAAAAACTGAGGTCATTGTGACCTAGGGGACCAAAGGAAGACTTACTCATGGGTATTCGGGTACGGTATGAACAACTATCCCCGTTAAATTTATCAGCGGCAAGTAATTTTTATGATAAGATCTTCATATTCCCATGTTTTATCTAATACTTTAAAGTGGCCGCCATTTTTTTCTTGTTACATAAGACATTTGATATATGCTCCAAGCAATACAAAACGCCCCCCTCCCCATGTTAAGAATGGCGAACAGTGAAAAAAATAGGGGGTGCTTGCGCACTAATTTTTAAAATAGTATTTTCAAGTTAAATAAAAGTTTTACATCTTTTTTTTTTTTTTTTTTTTTTTTTTTTTTTTAAGTTGTTAGGTGAAAGTACAGAATAGTTACAAAACACCATCCTCTCTCCATGTTAAGAATGCCTTTTTAAATAACGTTATTATTTCAGCACGGTTCAATAAGTGCATAAGTACCCAATAGGGAATACATTGGACTAGTGTGGGGCGCCCGGCTTTGTTCGGTCGTAAAATACGTTTAAATTTTTATTTGTCCAGATTTTGTATTATCATAGTCGTGATTTCAAAAGTTAAAAAGTATTTGGATGCCATCAGCTAGAATCGAAACTGAAAGCAAAACTGTAGCATTCAAAGCTGGTGACGTTACCACTGTACCAACGTGACACGCATATGAACTGATTAAAAATAAACTAAAATGAACGTACAAAATGTATAACGATTTTTCAATTTTTACCCCTTTTTGACACCAAAAAACTATTTTAACCGGCGAAAGAACCAGAAAAGATCGGTTCATAAAAAATCCAATCATTTAAGGCCCCTAGCGCCGCTCAGCAACTTTTAGTTTCGAAAGAGGTAGTTTGAAAATATAGAGACAGACAACCAGACAAACATAGTGAGTTTTATAAATTGGATAATAAAGGTCTTAATATCATAACTACTTGCCGGCGACAAATTTAACTGTGATATTCATTTATACTAGACCTGAATGGCCCAAGAAATCGAGTTTTTAATGAAGCCTTCATACGTCAAAAAAAAAAAAAAAAAAAAAAAGATTAAATATATATATATATATACTGAAATGATAAGATGTTTTTAGAAAAAAATTGTCCTACTAAAAAGATGTTTTCTTTTTCTTTTTTTTATCATGACAGCAGGAATAGAAAGAAGCAATAATATTTATCACAAAAAAAAAAAATAAAATAATCAAAAACAAAAACAAAAAACAAAACTCGTCCATATCATCTGTTTAAACATTTTTTTTTTAATTATTATTTTTTGGTGCTAACGTCCACACCCTAGCTTTCAGAATTACATCTTCCAACGGTTATTTCAGCTGTTTTTTTTTTTTCTTTTGTTGTTATTTTTTTTTGTTTGTTTGTTTTTTTTTTTTGCCCTCGACCACTCACTCTGATATCTGCTGTTAAAACTGAATCTTGCTTGTCACTTTGCAGAATGGATGACGTCATCGTTTTATGACGTTGATATGTTCCAGAAAGGGATATTATTCGTTTGAAGTAGCTGAGTGATCTTGGCTAACCTAATCAAGTAATACAATCTAGTTAGTCGTCGTGTTCAGTTGTAATTGCTTTTGATTTTTGGTTCTGTATCCGACACATCTTCGTTCATCAGCAAAGGACTGTAGATCCAAATACTAAGACTTTTTGGATTTTCACTAGAACCTAGTTGGTCGGATAGTTCTCAGACTAACGCGTTGCTATCGTCCTTGCAATAAGGAAGCATTGAACTTTAGAGGAGAGGATTTATTTTCACCTCCAAACAAGGCACAATGCCACTAAATAAGGGGCTACTATTTGGGTCCAGATTTGCAGGAAGACTATCTAGGGAGTTGAGCAGCGAGATGTCTGTCCATATTACACTTGAACTTCTGCATGTCAGTTCAGTCAGGGAAATGGACCTAAGAGGGAATTCCAAAGTTTAGCAGTTTGAGGGAAGAAACTATTCAAGTAGAACACTTTATGGCATCTACAGATCTCTACAGATTGTCTCTCTATATATATTTTATTCACTTCCAGGCCTCCCGTCATCAGAAATGGAGTGACCAACGATCTTTGGCTTGGGGGTTCTTTATGTCTCCATTCTGAGACCATCCCCTCCCTCATGGGGAGACTTGTTTTAACCCATCTGTCTTTTTATCATTTCAGATCCAACCTTCTAAACTTAATTCAGCTTATTCAAACCAGAACACCTGATACGTCACATCCGGTTCCCATTCTGATACTTCCAGTGCACACTAACTGGTCAACCAAATTTGATACATGTCACAACATAACCCTTTGACCCTTTCTGCATGCTCGCGTAACTTATTGTTTCCCATGATTCAATCTCTGTTATTTATTTCGCTAGACAAATAGATAGACAGATAGATTAACCGATGACTGAATAAATGCTTTCTACTCGGTGTTGCCCAGCGTTTACCTAACAATATTGTAGGCTTTCGGAATATTTTCTGATGTCTTTCCTAAGCTGCTCTACCCACCTTGGCTTATACCAGCCAATCAAATTGTTGTGTGGAGAAACCCGGATGTATACATATTGATTACATCAAACGTCAGCCATTAAAACAGAGGGATGATAACTGCACAGGGAATGACATCACAAAAATAATGGCAACATCAATAAAACAGGATAAAAAGAAGGGGAAGAAATTCTTTATCACATATTATGAAAATGAACTATGACCTAAAGGGGCACAGGTCGTCTGCAGAACAAACTTTAGCAGACGAGATGTGGGGAGTTGTGCAGCAAGACAAGATATAATGAAACAATTGTAATTTTTTAAAAATCTTTTTCTAATTCATGCTTAATATTAAATTGATTTTAATGCTAATATGTTCAGCATGTCATAATCGTAAAAAATACAATTTTAAGCTATTTTTCCAATAAAATTAGATCAGTTAGGATACTACATGTTTATCGTCATATCTATCTATCTATCTATCTATCATATATATATATATATATATATATATATATATTAAAAACCTACAGACACTTGTTTCATCCTTTTCGGGAATCATCAGTGTAGGGTGACACAATTACTGCCGGTCGAGAGAATCGAACCCAGCAACAAAGTCATTTCTGACTCCATTAGCAAAGATTAAATCATCTCGGCCAACCTTAACTGCAAGAAATATCGTTAAAATTTAAACATTTATTTTTAAATGTCTTAACATGTCTTAACATCTTAAAATGTCTTAACATCTGTCAGAGTGATCTAATGATTATAACGTCATGATCTACGTGCATATATATATATATATATATATATGTAATAAAAATTACAATTAATTACGCAGACTATCCACTTATCAAGTGTCTCCTTTTCAGATTAAATATGTTTTTAACTCTTTTTTAAAGTGTTTTTTTTAACATGTTTTATTAACTGTTTGTTGTTATATATGTGTGTGTGCGTGTGAAAATATCTGTCTGTGTGTGTGTACACTTCCCTATAAAATAACTCTGTCAATTTTTGGTCTACAGATTCGAGATTTGACATAAGGGGTATTTAGATTTGGGGAAATCTTTTTAATCGGTTTTCGGCTAGAAATTTTTACTGTTAAGAGGTCAAAGTTCAACGATTTGACTTTTGAGAACTCTACCAAACTCCTCCGCCAATTTTGGGTCTAAACACTTGAAATTTTAGATATAGGTTACTTGGACATGGATCTAACTTTTATAATTTGATTTGAGCCCAAAACAATAAAAGTTAAGGGGTCAAAGTTTTTCAAAAATCGACCTCGTCGGTCTCTACCAAATTACTCAGCCAATTTTTGGTCTAAACATTTGAAATTTACATAAAGTGTATTCAGACATAGGGCAAGTTTTTTAATCGTTTTT
Organism: Euprymna scolopes; assembly: GCF_053919585.1. Taxonomy (NCBI): domain Eukaryota; kingdom Metazoa; phylum Mollusca; class Cephalopoda; order Sepiida; family Sepiolidae; genus Euprymna; species Euprymna scolopes. The sequence continues at coordinate 71,168,480 of NC_136520.1, forward strand.
TTTTTTTTCTGAGAATTTGGCTTCCAAGAAGTCAAAGTTCAAAAGATTTTACCTTTTGCGGTCTCTAGCAAACTATTCAGCCAATTTTGGGTCTAAACATTTGGAATTTTACATAAAGAGTATTCAGACATGCAGCTTTTTAATTAGTTTTTGGGCGAAATTTTGGCTGGCAAGAGGTCAAAGTTTACAAAGTTGACCGTTGCAGACTCTACCAAACTTCTCTTCCAATTTTGTGTTTAAACACTTGAAATTTTAGATGTAGGTTACTTGGACATGGGTCAAATATTTTGATTTTATTTGAGCCCAAAACAAATGTTAAGGGGACAAAATTGGGGTCAAATTTTAAAAACATTTTTTCGTACAATACACTTATTGGAATATTACAGTCCGCAATGGATTTTACCTTACGTGCTTTATGGATTAAATCATATGCACACATTTGAACATTAAAAAAACTCTCCACTTGGTCTAAATTATATCTTGCTTCATTGCATTGGATCTTACGATTGTGATTCTGCTTTTCCACATTGGACATAACTACACCATGGAATATCCTTTTTTTAATCTTGGCTTCTTTTAGGATTTTCATAGAAGCGTTTTAGTTTTTCAAGCTATGTGCTAAATAGAAAAATGTATGACTGCCTATAAACATTATTTTTGTAAAAAAAAAATTCCTCTGATGATATGAGCCATTTATTGAAACTCCATGGATTGAGGAAAAAAACTTTAAACTTTCGTATTCCTTGTCGAATAATAAATTTGTCGTAAATTTTTTCATTTACTGAATTTAATTCCAAATTTTCATGTTTTTATATACACACACACTAGCCTGGGTGCCCGACGTTGCCCGGGTGTTTATAGGTGTGTGTGTTAAGCAAAAAAAAAATGTTGTAGTTGGGAGGCAGGCTTGAACCCGTACCGCGAAGTAAGAAAAGAAAGTGTAAAAAAAAAAAGGTAACGTGTTAGCTGCTGCATCCATCGTCAAACCGGGATTGACGTAGGTTCAAATTAAGATTAGACAATCAGAAAGAGAGGGATGACTTGCGAAAAAAAGCGACCCCTCCCTGTAGAAAAGTGCCCAGTTGAGGGTGAAGGAATTAATGTTTTGGGCCAATTTTTTGATATTTGTCGTCCAAAGATTCGAGCTTCAAAATGATACTGATCTCGTGAAAATCCATCGCTTCTATCGAAAGTTTTAAGCCGACATAAAAACAAATATTTAAACACAGGTGAGATTTATATAATAGATTTTATATATATATATAGATGATTACTTCATTTAATCACATAAATTAATATACGAAGATATAATTTTATGCATAAATTTTAAGTATTTACTTCAACAGTGCTCAATACATAGAGCTAGGTAAGTTATGAAAATATATATGGCAAGTAAGCTACACATTAAACCTGACGAATTCTCACGCGAATGAAATGCAGAATATTCTGTGTAACTTAATTGTCATACAGGGTGACCCAAAAAAACAGGACATTCAATTGTTTTTCTGAGCATTTTACAGTCAACGGAGAAAAAAAAAGGCCAAAAACCCTAGTGTTTTGATGCGATGTTTTGAATATAATAAACTAGTTATGACCAAAGTTTTATTTCATTCGGACAAAACACTAAGAAACGGGGCCTAATTAGAGTTGGGACTCGTTTTTTGGGCGTCACCCTGTAACTACTTAATTTACTCACATAAAATTAATATACGAAAGTATAGATTTATGCATAAACTTTAAGTATTTACTTTAAAAGTGCTCAATACGTAGGTAGAGCTAGTTAGTAAGTTATAATAATAATGATGTTACATGTATAGCTCTCTTTTAATCCATTACCTATAACATTAAGACATAAACAAAAGAAGTGATTTTCTTCATCTTCCTCATCCTTTAAGCCCTTAATTGGGTTAATACAGCTGACCCTAATCCTGGCTTAATCTCCACTTGGTCCCCTGATTTATTTATTTGTTTGCCACTTTAACATAAATTTAAGGATCACATGCTGTAAACCCCTTTTAATCGACAAAAAAAAAAACCTGATGAGCTTTTCTTCGTCTTTCTCACAAGCTGAAACCTTCTTCAGTATTAGGCACTCCAACTCACTAAAGATATTTTGTTTGAAACTAAACTACGAACCGATCTTTCGTGACCTTTACAATAACCATTTAAGAAACAAATGCGAGCTTAATTCAGTGATTCTCCACAAATAGGGAGATCCCCCTCTACCCCAAAGTGGAATTTCAAGGTCCAGATAGCGAGGGGGGGGGGTGTAATTTGCACAACAGATTAGCAGGTACAAACTCGATCCAGCGCCAAAAAAAAAACAAAAAAACAGTGTGCATATCGCATATCAGAACATTTTTTTCTCCGTTAGCATTATCTATCTATATATAAATTCGTAATCCTGTTTGTTTGTTTGTTTGTTCACAAGTTGATTTATCATATTATTCATTCTGATATATACTATGAATATTGCAAAATATAAGATTAAAGAGATGACGTCATTTGCATATTACATTAAGGAAAATCGATTTTATTAAATAGCTGTGTATTAGTTATTGTTTATAGTGAGAGAATTATTTTAAGTAGGCACCGCCAAAACTGGGGGGGCAGGTCAGTACTTTTTGACGGACCGTCTTTTTAAAAATCTACCAAAAATCAGGTAATTATCCGATCAATACGAAATTTTCAGCGATTATTAGGAGAAGAATGAACTTTATAACAGTGTACTTATTTTTCATAAACGATATTTATATATATATATATATTTTTTTGCTTACAAAACCCCCCCTTGTTTTGAAGTGGGAACAAATATGCTTAAAATAATCATCTGAAACTGAACAAAACATATTGTGTTGTTGTAAGGGACAGAATTATAGATTAAAAAAAAAAAAAAAAAAAAGTGTTTGCATACCTTATTTTGACGTCTGAATATCAGAACTTCGATTGTGTTTAATTATCCCGCTTTTGAGTTTTGAAGTGTGAAATTCGGTGAATATGTTAAGTAAAATAATTAATTTAAGTTAAGCAAAACAAAAAAAAAAATTTTTTTATATTTATACGAAAAAAGCCATTTTAAAATTTTTGATAAATAAATTAACAATTTTTTTTTTAGCGAGCCGAATAATGCATGACCATTATTAAACAGAGCATGCTTTGAATAATCGATACAAAAAAAAAAAATTCGATAAATATTGTGCCCTTTGTGTTAAAAATAGCATCATTTTTTTCGATCTCGTTTGAAAACGTTTGCCGCCTTTCGACTACGGTGGACCAAACGCGCTGAAATAATTTTTTTTTATTCTGCTTTAAATTGCCCCCTCCCCCCATTTTGGGGAGCCTGGCCCCCACACACATACACATTAAAAACCAAACTCATACAAATGGTCACCCATCTGGTACTGGCCAGCCTCAGCTTAATAATACATTGAAATTTTCGTCACTGAAAAATAAGTTTTTTTGGCCTGTTTAGTCTTCCATAGTTTTCGTCTCATCGAAAGAAAACGTAAACAGAGTCGATCTGAACTCTTCGGCGACGCGAAATATCTGGTTACATATATGAATAAGTGGAATTATTTGAAATTCAGGTACTTATATTATAATATTTTTGCATATTCTCTTAGAAAATCATCCTAAATCTTAGTTAGACAATAAATGAATAAATAAATTATTTCAAAAACCCTTTTTTTTTAAATATTTAAGTACGTTTTTTGTGCAAGACAAAAAATAACAATTGTTAACTTTTGGGGAAAATTTAACATTTAAAATTGAATTAAAAATAGTAGAAAAAGTTTTACATTATTCTGTTTTCTATCTGATAAAATTCAGGGTTTTATCTTTCTGGAAAAAAAAAAGTTACTCAGAAATAATGGATTTTAATAAATGTAATTTAGTTTTAAAAAACAACAACAACTTGATTTTGCGGCCATTTTTGGCGGTGCCTAATTTTAAGTGTTCTATTTAAGTTTATTATTTAAATTTGATTTATATTGATAACATATTTAATTTATTTTTACCGACATCGATTTTTTATACGAATCAGAGTTAGTTCCCTTAGGCACGAACGGTGTTTGTTGTTGTTGTTTTTGTTTTCTTTTTCGGCGGATATTAAAACTAAAAACTTTCAAGCATTATTTTTGGAATTAGTTTAAATAAAATAATTTCCGTGATTTTTATTTTCAGGCACACACACACACACACACAAATTTGTATTTCAGTCTGTTTGTTTACAATTTGATTAATATATACAAAAAGTCCATTACTTTATTATTTCATTCATTCCTATATAGAGTATGATTCTTGCAAAATATACGATTAAGAGCTGACCTCATTAGCATATTACATTAAGGAAAATCGATTCGATTAAATAGCGGTGTGTTAGTTATTGTTTATATAGAGAGAACTGTTTTAAGTTTTATATTTAAATTTGATTTATATTGATAACATATTTAATTTAATTTATTTTTACCGACATCTGTTTTTTTATAACCCGGTTTGAGTTATTTCCCTTGGGCGCTAACTTTTTTTTTTTTTTGTTTTTTTTTCGGCTGATATTAAAACTAAAAACTTTCAAGCATTATTTTTGGAATTAATTTAAATAAAATAATTTCCGTGATTTCGTAATTAATGTTGTGGTTCAGTGTATTTTTATTTTAAAATAAACAAACAATTCGATTCAACTACGATTCTTTATTTCAAACAAAAACAGAAAAAACTTTTATTTACGTTTTTTTTTTACCTGTTTTATTTCTTCACATTTTTTTTTTTTTTTTTTTTTTTTTTTTTTGACATCGTAACTAATTTTTTTTTTCTTTTAATAACACAATAAGTCATAACTCATCATTTTTATAACATAAACATTCGGTTAACACAAATTCTACTTTGGTATTTTTGAAACCGAATTATTTACAGTTTGTTTTCGTTGCAACAGACCGTAAAGACAATCTTTCTAGACTGAGGTAGCATAAAAGAAATTCGCTTAAACTGGAATATAGCCATAAAAAGGTGCTCAATATCCGGAGAATAGCTTCTCTTCGTATCCCTTCTGCCGAAATATCGGAGAGTTTGTCACATACTTTCTTTTTTTCGGGGTGGGGGTTACATTCGTTCTTTAATTTTGTTGGATAACGAACGATAGAGTTGACATATAATAATGAAAAACTGTGTGGTGAAACCGAACTTCATGTTGACCCTGGCAATGCTGGGTATCCATGCTAGTATATATATATATATATAATATATATATATATATATATATATATATATATATGTGTGTGTGTTTTATTTTTTTTATTACCGTTTTATCTGTTTGGTTACATATGTTTCCGATGTTGGACCATGTTTACAATCAAACAGCCTCGTCAGACCTTACAGAAATGGTTGTACCACACATATATATATATATATAATGTTGTTTTTGTTTGCGATACTTTTTGAATGAATTCAATTATTTATATGAAGGTGCATTTTTACCTAAATGTGAGTTGGAAATAATTATTACTTTGACCAATTTGGTACCTCCAAATGAGAAGCGGCATATGTATTGTTTTTAAAATAGAATTTTAAAAACAGTGTGTGTGTGTGTGTATTATGGCAGATAAGGCATAAAGCCACTTGAAGTAAAAAGCTAAAAAATATTTCTCTGCTAATGTGTGTGTGTGTGTGTGTGTGTGTGTGTATATATATATATATATATATATATATATATATATATATATATATATACTAGCATAGGTGCCCGGGCGTGAGGTGCATGCTGAGCAAAAAAAAAACAAAAAAAACGGTCAATTTTTTTTAACTTTGACCCCTATTATGACCCCTTAAAATGTATTGTTTTGGGCTCAAATAAAGTTATTCAGTTAGATCCATGTCCAAGGAACCTATATCTAAAATTTCAAGTGTTTAGACCCAAAATTGTCGGAGGAGTTTGGTAGAGTTCTCAAAGATCAAATCGTTGAACTTTGACCCCTTAATCGACAAATTTCTGTCCGAAAACCGGTCGCATCGATTTTTTTCAAATCGCAGTACCCTGTATATCAAATTTCGAGTCTGTAGACTGAAAATTGACAGTTATTACGAAGGAAAATGTACACACACACGTTCACTTTTATATATAATAAAAATGGAGAAGGAAGACCAAAATGATGAACGTTTTTCAAGAGTAAATAGCTAAGAATTCTTCAAGAGTATATATGTAAAAAGAGAGCGACATTATCTAAATTGCATATATACTCCTGTAATAATTGATTTTCTCATCATGGACCATTTTTAACAATTACTCTTGAAAAAACTTGCAAAACAGGTGAAACGTCGAGCATTTTGATCTTCCTTTTCCATTTTTAATTCATATCATCGGATTTTTATCCTTTATATATATATATATATATATATATATATATATATAATTTGCATATTTTGTCAGCAAGTCATTATTCAAGCCCGTCTGATTGAACACAACAGTTATTCTTTTTTCCGATGTTTTTGGATATTTTTTCCATTCGCCGAGTGGTCTTTTTATTTCAGCTGGCATGTTCTATAGAATGGCGCCCAAACGTTGTTGTTGGGCCATATTCTTTTTAGGCGCTTTCTATCTTTCCGATTATCACCAGGAGCAATTATTGTTGTTATCGTTTTCTTTTTCTTTTCCTTTTGAGGCTTGGTGTATTTATTATATATTATTTTTTTAAATTGGTTATAAAAGTGGGTGCAGGAAGGTTAGGGGGTGGTTAATTTCTATTTTTAATTAGCCTCTTTTTAACCGGATCTCATTTAACACCAGGACAAATATACTAACAGTATTTAATAACTAACAAATATACTAACAGTATTTAATAACTAACAAATATACTAACAGTATTTAATAACTAACAAATATACTAACAGTATTTAATAACTAACAAAAAACTAAATAAAGTATAAAATACGAAAATCGAAATAAAAAATAAAAAATAATTCGCCCCTAACCATCCTGCATCCACCTTTTATAACCAATTTAAAAAATATATAGAAAGGGCAAGATGGGCACGAACGTTTGTGTATGTCCACGAAATTTTTTGGGTGGGTTTTTTTTTTTTGTCGGTTAGATTTCGGTAGAAACTTTCTTATATTTCCTAGATTGTAATATCTCGGATTCGCAAACGGTCATTTTTTTTTTATTATTTTTTTTTTATCTAGTTTAAAAAAAATTCCTTCCATGTCGTTGTTTCGAGTGTGTTTGTCTTTTCCGTAAAAATAAAACGAAACTAATCAAACAAAAACGCCTGGTGCCTGGCCTTCCGGCCGGGTATTATTTGTTCTGTGATCGGTCCTTGGTCAATGTAGGGGAAAGAAACCCTTCATACTGAGACAATTACTATTTTTTATTTTTTTTTATTTTTACAAAGGCATCACCACATTATCAAGGCCCAGAGGCCACTCAAGGATAAGGGTTAAAGAGTGTACAGTAGAAATTGGTCAATATAGTAATCATTAGTAATGAAAATTTGGTAAATTTGATAACTTATATGGAACGGCTCATCAAGAACTTATTTACTTTAGACTTGAACACAACCATATTGTAGTCAGCCGGAAAGCAGGAAAACGGAAGACAATTCCACAGGCGTGCAGTTCTAAGAAAGAAGCTTTGTTTATGGAATCTACGATTAGGTTTAGGCACAGATAAAGAGTGGGGGGAATTATTGATAGTGTTTACAGCTAGACGAGTGTTTCTTGTGAAAGTTTGGTGAGGGGGGACCATAGATTGAAGCTCAGTTATTTATTTATCTATTTATTTGGATACTGCCAGAGTGCCTCCTTTTTGGCGTAGCTTTAAAAAGTTCCCTCGTTTCGAGTGTTTGTTTGTCTTTTTCGTATAAATAAAGCAAAACTAATCGAATGCAAACCTGCAAATGCCTGGCTTTCGAGCCGAGTAGTATCTGTTCTGTAATTGATCCTTGGTCAATGTAGGGGAAACCCTTCATACTGAGACAATTACTATTTATTTGGATACTGCAAGAGCTCCCCTTTTTGGGGGAGCTGCCTTTCCCCTACATTATAAAAAACCTTTGTGGGAGGTTTAAATGCAACGCCATTTTGCAAGTCATCTTTTTGATTGACTACACTAAATTTGAACGTTTTACACTTCCACCTTTGCGTCATGGGTTCAAGCCTGCCTGCCTACTACCCCTTTTTTTTTTTTTTTTTTTTTTTTAACACCTTCAAACACCCAGGCAACGCTGGGCACCCAGGCTAGTCCCATACAAAAAAGATTCTCCGGGAGACCTGCTTACCAAAATAAAAAAAACCTCAACCTATAAAACTATGAATAGTCTCGACATCGAATCCCTGTATGCTAACATTCCTTCTAAAAAGTGCTATTTATCAAACATCTAAAGAAAACAAACATTAATTTCCCTTTCCCGGTAGATAACATAATTAACATTATAGGTTTATGCGTCGATATGGCATATTTTACTTTTGATAAATTTTACTGCAAGCAGAAGTTTGGTTTACCCATGAGAAACTCACTTAGTGGTCTTCTAACACGTCTATTTTTGAAGTTTATGGAGACTGGGCCTCTGAAATATGAGTTGTCTAAAGGTACTTCGTACTTTAGGTATATAGACGACGTTTTAATTTTCCTTCCTAATTCATCCAAAATAGAATGTATTGCTAAAAAGATAAACGAAATTGAACCCACTATTAATTACACATACGAAAAATAAAACAAGTTCATACCTTTTCTCGATGTCTATGTAATAAATGATAACAATGAATTAAAGTACAGGATCGCCCACTTAAAACTAGCCCGATCCCTCTAATCGTTCTCTTAATGACCAACTGACACCACAAGACAAAATGCAATTCTTTTTCCAACAAAATGGCGCTACATTCCACATGTCTCGCAGATCACTGACATGAGTTCATGACAAGTTTACGGAAGGGAACAATAAGCAAAGGGTTATAGCCATCACGTTCCCCGGACTTGTCATCATGTGATTTTTATCTTTGGGAGACTTTAAAACAAAAAGTTTATGCAAATAATCCTCACAATCTAGAGTAACTAAAGGAGAACATTACCTAGACTATCAGCAGAATCAGCAGAGAAGATCTACAGACAGTATCTGCAAACGCTGTTAAACGTGCCCAGAAATGCATAGATGTCAGTGGGGAGCAATTCCAGTATCTTTTATAACACTACAGATAATTTAAACAATACTACAGGTAATTTAAAAAATAAAAGAATGATTCTACCTTAAAGCACTGAGAATAGTCAGCAATGATTATTCAAAAGAATTCCGTTATATAGAATGTTATTTTGATTTACAATACCCGCCATATTTTTTATTAAACACCACAAAAATAGCCATAAAAACTTTTTCTAAACGCAGTCAAGATAGCCCCATAACAAACAAAATATTTAACAGAAGTTTAGTTCTACCTACTAATATTAAAAAAACTTGATCTATAAATAAAATAGGTATCGAAATATTAGAAATAACTTCAACAATCAAAGAATCAATTCATTAACCTAAATCTAACACCAATTCCAAGATCAAAGCAGGTGTATATTTTATATCCTGTCGTGACTCTGAAAAAATATACATAGGTAAGACACAACATAACCCTTGATAAAAGAATATATGAACATAGAAGGGACATAAAAACTAATAACACCCTTGACGCCATTTTTACCCACATTATGAAGCATAATCTCGAAGCTTAATTTGGAGAAAGCAACTATCTTAAAAACGATACATAATAAATCAGTACGTCGTTTAACTGAATTCGCTCTAATCTTCCATTCCTCTTATTTAATAAAACAAAGGAAAGGTTTCTTTCACATCTCTCCATACCTATCCAAAATGATAATTCAAGAAAATAATTTAGATGACGGTTGAAATTGAAAATATTTTTAATTGATAGTCATATATATAATGTATATATATGTATATATAATTTCCCTATTTACATGGATATAAATATGCTAATCTCTCACTTCTTATATATATATATATATATATATATATATATCCCTACTTAACTAACCTCGTCAACGAACATTTTTACTCTTGAAAAAGCCCGCACTAAATGGGCGAAACGTCATTGTATTTTTAGGTCTCTCCACTTCTGCTTTTAATACCACACATATATATATATATATATATATATATATATATATATATATATATATACTAGCGGGACCTGTGGAAATTCCACAGGAGACTGATTCATATGTAATATATTGATGTTGGCATTCTGTAAATATTAAGCGTAAATGGAGACGCTTTGATATTCTTGTAGCTATTTTGTTAAAACTGCAAAAATATCTATCCAAGCTATCAGGGACGCCTGGCGCGGCCAGGTCATAAAATAGACTTAAATATTATATTTTAATTCTTGCAGATTTCGTATATATTATCATAGATTTAATGTTCTGTCGACTTTTATATATTATAAAGTTGCGATTTTAAAAATAAAAAATATATATCTATATAACTTGGTTTACCAAAACTTATGAGGAATTCTTGGTAAAATTATTTATAAAAAAAATAGATGACTTGAATGCTATCAGCAATAATCGAAACCAAAACTTATGAAGAATTCTTGGTAAAATTATTTATGACAAGAAATGGAAGTACATAACAATTAAACAACCCGGATGTATGCGTGACACACACGCTATTGTATTGATATATAAATACTTGTGTGTGTGAGAATATTGATGACAAAACCATAAATATTAATACACGTTTATTTTGGAAGTGTGGTTGATGCTAAAATAATTATTGATTCAAACTGTTGACTCAAGTATGGAAATTTACATTTCAGAATTGTTTGTTTGTTTCTTTTTTTTTTCTTTTTTTTTTTTTTAGATGAGGATTGATAATTTGTATTTGTATTATTCGGCCTGCTAGTCTCATCTTTGATGTTATGCTCTCTGCTGATGTAACTTCTGATCTTCTCCAGGTGCATCTTGGGTCCTGGATATGACCTTAAACTATATCCAGTGGTGAGGCTCCAGCTTGTGGGCTTTGAGGAGTGTGGAGCCACCCTTTAATTACCATTGCTCCCAGGTCCACTCTGACGCGGGGTGGTAGTAACTGTTAGGGTTCCAACTATGGGTTAAATAGAAACCGACTTGAAAACAACAAATATATTCTATTAAAAAAATTTTCTTCAAAATCTTTGGATTCGGCATAAAATAACTTGAAAAGGGTTGATATGCCGTAAATCAAAAACAACTAACCAACCAACCAGGTGCATCTTGTCAAACTCTGGAATCTGTATGGAATTTTGAATCGAACCTTTTATTTAATCCATGCGAGTAGCTTGTTCTTATTTAGTCATCTGTGAAAAGATCATAGTCTAAATTAATTTATAATTATGTTCTTTGTATTTCCCATCTGTGGAACACATTATCATGGGACTACTTCGTTGTAAGCTACAACATTATCGTCTTTTTCTTTTTTTTTTTTTTTTTTACTTGTGAGTCATCACTTATCAAGGAGTGACGGCCAGTCGAGGATAAGGGTTAATATAAGGTGCTAGTGTAGTTCACGTTAATGGTTTAAATTGGGTAGAATTTGATTATTTATGGCGACGACTCAACAAGATTTTTTTTTACATTCGATTTGTAAACTTTTAGATAGGGCATGCCGAGCAGGTTCAAATACTTGTCATAATACTGTCCCCATAAGTAATTAAATTTTGTTCAATCCTCTCATAATATTCTTCATCATTAGATAAGTAATCTACTCTTTCAGTGGATGTTTTCCCTATCATATCAACATGCAGAAATTATACGCAATCGGAACAGACATCTTTCTGCCCAACTACTCATCCAGGTTGCCTACTATAAATATTGCTGTCATAACAATAACTTATGTTTCAGTGATTATATGCCTTGGGGGTTGAAGGAAGGCAAAAAAATTTTTAATTTAGTTAACCTTTGTACAAAGATTATCTGTTCCGTTTACCCATTTCTCAATACATGTCATCAGTCGAACTTTTCCAAGTCTTTTGACAGAACCAATAATATTACTGATTCTTTGATTAAAATAAAACCTCTTTGGAGCAAAATAAAAATTATATATATAGTCTTGGGACGATTAATCAGAATTGGAATCTGAAAACTCGGAACATTTTGATGTGTTGGAATCGGTATCAAAATCAGAAAAATTTGTGCCTATTTTCCAATGCCAAAAACGATTCCTTTAATTATTTTTTTTATTTGATTTTGTTTAAAACAATATCTTCCAGTGCTGTTAGTAACAATAAAATAGTAAATATTTATTGAGTTTAAACTACTCGTAAAACTAAACAGTAAAATCTATGGATCACCCTCTCAGACAAGTGTGCTTTCATTTTTTAGAAAATATATGCACATTTAACACGTTTTTACAGTAATTGAGACAAAATAACCATTTTATAGTAAAATATTTAGAGATTTATAAAAAAAGTTGGAATCGATAATTCTATCAGAATCGGGGGGGGGATATTGGAACTGTCCCATCACTACACACACACACACACACATATATTAACTGTAAATTTAAATTGATTAGACTGGTCAAGTAGTTCAATGTTATATTTCATTATTTTTTATAATAGATCACATTTTGAATATATTGTTATCAGAAATAACTTTTTAGATGATTTAAATTAATTTAATATAAATACTAGTTAGCACTTTTTTTTTTTTAAATTGCAGAAAAATGCATTTAAAAAAAAAAAAAATTCCGTCGTCAGCTGCTCCAAATTTTTCTTTGGATATAAAAAAAAAATTTGCTAAATACCACAAAAAAAAAAAAAAAAACACCTTTTCCATTGAAAAAAAAAATGTTTAATGGAAAATATATATCTCTAAAAAAAAAAATAAAATAATTTTTTTTTTTTTTTGTTCCTTAAAACAAAAATACTTTTTCATTAATTCAAAGAAAAAATAAGTTTCCATAGACAAAAAATAAAATATATATTTGTTCACGAATTCAAAGAAACGAAACTTATTACAAAAAAACAGAAAAAACAGTTGCCATTTAAAAAAAAATAAACAGTAAAATTTATGAAATTATTATGGTAGGTTGTTTTATTTTCTTCCTTTTTTTTTTTTTGTTTTTGTATTGACTTCATTCACTCGGTATAATCCAGTGGTTTTCGTCGTCTGCCAGGCATGGCTAAGTGAGACTTACGAAAAAACGGGATTAAAATCGCAGAAGTATCTTCTTCTTTTTAGTGTATCTCTCCTCTTTCTTTCTCTCTAGTTCCTTCGTAAGCTCATCAGGAGCATCAAGTTATGGTAATTTCGTAGTTGTTTGTAGAAACTATCACATAGCATCCATCTTGACTTCATCACAACATAGGGAACTCAGGAACAGGGGTCGCCCCTTTTCAGTCATCTATGTGGATTACTTGGGTGCACGGCATGCGGGTTGATATGCCGTGGATCCATTCATTCGTTTTTTTTTTGGGGGGGGGGTTGTTACTACTTTGTGAGTAAAATTTCAATTTTTTGCAAATGTTTATGATCTTATGTCCTGGAATAATTTAATTATGGTACAAATAAGGAGTTGTTCTTAGGGAAGCTGGCAATGAGTATTCCTACTATAACACTGTGATTATCGAATGCCATTTTGGTTTTCCTTGTTGAGTCCGTTCAGTGCATAAGCAGTTCTTCGCAAATTCCGATAAAAGTTTGTAATTTTGCATGCAATCTCAGACAAATCAAAGGAAATATGTTTCTAGTCGACTGACTCTCATGCATCCAATATGAAGATTTGCAGGTTAGTTAAGCTGCCCAATTCTATATATGGACCCAATTGGATTACTTTAGTAGATTATGTTAAGAGGTAGTTATTGCAAAGTTCGATAATTGGCAAAAGCAATTTCATCGAAATAGTCATAAGACAAAAGATCACGAGATAAGTTGAAACAAAGTATTGGTTACTAGCTCAAGTACCTGTTCATGGTAGGTGCAAATTCATAATCTTAAAACGGGGAAAAGAGGGGGAGAAGGAGAAGGCTAGAAAAGTGATATGTTCAAATTCAAGCAATTATAATAATAGCAGGGGAATTAATAATTAGAGACAGAAAATAAAGTTTACAAAACAAGATACAAGGCGAACAAGGTGATTTAGCAATCACTAAGTTGAGCAAGCAAGTCACATGAGATCTTTCTTTTTTTTTTTTTATAAGAAAAAGCAGATGACTCCACAAACTTTGTATCGTTGTTTGTTTTACAACAACCTTTGCATCATTGTTTGTTTTACAACAAACATAGTATTATCCCTTACATGATTTTGATTCAAGAAAATGTCTAAAACTTGAGGCTTAAGTTTAAAAAGGTATTAATAATAAATTTATATTCGGGAAATCTTCACATGTGACTACTGATTATGGATCAAATTCAATAAAAAATCTGAAATTCTTTGTCGAGAGGGTACAAGTGCTTGCAGTTCGTCGGATCAAATTCAATAAAAAATCTGAAATACTTTTTTTAAATGGAAAGTTGTGCCAATGTTATGTTCCATAAAAAGCCTGCAGAGTACTCCATATTTGGGAATATTTATTTCTTGAAATCCAATACATATTATTACAATTCTGTCTGAATTTTCGCAAAGAACTTCTGTTTCTTTCTTTGTCTTTTTTTTTTTTTACTATTTTTTTTCACCTCAAACAAGGCACACTACCACCATATTATAAGGGGACACTATTTGGGACCAAATTTGCAATGATACTATGTAGGGAGTTGGGCAATGAGATGTTTGTTCACATTACACTTAAACTTTTGTATGTCAGAGAAGTAGGGGTCTGGGAGGAAATTCCAAAGTCTAGTAGTTTGGGGGAAGAAGCTATTTGAGTAGAAGGCTCTATGATTCTTACAGTGTAGGGTTTTGATTTTGTTGTTTGTCTGGTTTGTCGGGAGGGAGGGAGGGAGGTATTCATGTTGCGGGGGTGGGGGGGTACTAGTGTTTTTAGTTTGTCTGGGCACTTATTAAAGTACTTGTAGCTCAGACACAGGCATGCCACATTTCGGCAATGTGACAGAGGTTGGAGTTTGGCTGACAGTGCAGGACCTATTAGGAATTTTTCATAAAACTAAAAAGAGCCCACATTATCCAGCTGTGTCCCCAAATTTATAATGATCAGTTAATTAGTTTAGGAGTGAATCCAGTACATACAAATACACAAATTTATACATTTACCTAAATGTTGTTCATTTCGATATTCACTTAACTTTCAGGTAACATCCATGTTATGTTTCTGGATTTTGGGGATGAGGATTGGTTATTCATATTATTTGGATTCTTCAGACTACTGTTCTCATCTTAAGTGTTATTTTCACAATATTTCGATCGATGTAACCTCCGACCTTCTTCAGGTGTATCTTATTAAACTTGGGAATTTGGACGGAATTTTCAACAGAACCCTTTATTTACTTTGTGGGGATAACATGCTTTCGTTCATTCAGTCATGATTGGATAAAAGTCTTAAGCAATTAGGAAATTGTATTTTTCGGTCGCCACATTGAGGATTGAACCTTCAGTCTTTAGTAGAATATCACTTTTACAATTGATTATTCTAAGTACTCTAACCACTGTGCCACGGGTTCTTGAAGGTCCAGTCCAAATAATGAGTAATCCATGTTTATCCACATTAATTAATTTAATCCTGGTTTTATATATATTCTTTTTTTTTTTTTTTCCAGGTAAGACTTATTTCTTGGAATTCCTAACTTTACCTGGATCATCAGGTAAGCAATTTCTATTGCACTGTCCTTTTCTAATTTTACCGCTAAAGCAGATTATGGGACCGTTACCTACCCATTAATGGACTCTTCCAAATACTATATTAATCGAGAGCCAAGTACTCTCGTAAGAATGCGAATGGGATTCTCTACAGAAATCCGACTGACAAGTAAGCCTCACTTACGTCATCACTTTTCTCTGTAACTTTGTTCTTTTTCAATATATTTTTACCGTGTTCTGAGTTGTCCTTTCCTTGTCTCAATTTTGGGTCCACATCACATGTATAATATACTAGCAAGCCGCCTGACGTTGCCCGATTGTAAAATATGCATAAATATATTTTAATTCAGATAGAAACTGGGACATGTATTTTTTTTTTCTTTAAACAGTTCACTTCTTGTAAGTAAAAATTTAAAAAAAAATAAAAAAATACTGGAGCAAAACCTAAAGACAGTGATCCAAGTACAATAACCATTAGGCAAGCTTGACACGATCTTTAAAAAGTGTTTTCAAACCTACTTATTCTTAACATAAGTAACCTGTCATGTGAACGTTCGTGAAACTGCTGACAAACGGATAAAAAATCCAATGACTCCCTCCCATGTTTCGATTTTTCAATTTGAACCCCTTAGCAGCCCTTTTTTTCTGGATGAAAACCGATTAAAAAGTTTTTCATATGACTGTATACCCTATATACCAAAGTTCAAGTCTTTGGATCCAAAATTCGTTGAGCATATAGGTTGAGAAGTGTCCTCACACACACACATTCTCACTTTTCTAGATATGTAGATATAACGTTAAAATGTTAAGTGACTTAAATGCCTTACTTCACACCTAGATAGCATTACATATTTGGATGCTGAAGCGATTGAGGTAGTATGCAAGTTTTGTTAACTTAATCATATCCATTGGAGGACAGGGAGGAGCAGATGCTAGCATGATTGCACGAGTTAAGAATGCATGGAGTAAGTTCCGGGAACTTCTGCCATGATTAACTAGCAGAGCGTTACCACTATCAACCAAGCACATGTATAAAGTGTGAAACAAAATGAAATATTACAATGGGTGTGTAATGTTAGTTTTTTTTTTTGTTTTTTTTTAGAGATCTGATGTGTACAAAGTGTGATAATGTATGGAAGTGAAATCTGGCCAATGAGGGTTGAGGACATGCGTTGCATGGGGAAAAATTCATATCAGAATGATGCGATGGATGTGTAATGTTAGTGTTTTACTAGATCTGGTGACCCTGGAAAGATTAAAGTTGAACAGGATTAGGTAAATGTGTGCAAAAGAGTGGATATTGATAGTATGAGGTGAGAGTTCTTAGGTTAGTAGATGTAGAGCAGTTGTGGTAGCAGGGTCGGTTCACATCATTTTGTCAATATTAATGGAGAACTTAAGTAGATGTTGAGCAGTTGTGGTAGCAGGGTCGGTTCACATCATTTTGTCAATATCAAAGGAGAACTTATGTAGATGTAGAGCAGTTGTGGTAGCAGGGTCGGCCACATTATTTGGTCAATATTAATGGAGAACTTATGTAGATGTAGAGCAGTTATGGTAGCAGGGTCGGTTCACATCATTTTGTCAATATTAATGGCGAATTTATGTAGATGTAGAGCAGTTGTGGTAGCAGGGTCGGTTCACATTATTTTGTCAATATTAATGGCGAACTTATGTAGATGTAGAGCAGTTGTGGTAGCAGGGTCGGTTCACATCATTTTGTCAATATTAATGGAGAACTTAAGTAGATGTTGAGCAGTTGTGGTAGCAGGGTCGGTTCACATCATTTTGTCAATATCAAAGGAGAACTTATGTAGATGTAGAGCAGTTGTGGTAGCAGGGTCGGTCACATTATTTTGTCAATATTAATGGAGAACTTATGTAGATGTAGAGCAGTTGTGGTAGCAGGGTCGGTTCACATCATTTTGTCAATATTAATGGAGAACTTAAGTAGATGTTGAGCAGTTGTGGTAGCAGGGTCGGTTCACATTATTTTGTCAATATTAATGGCGAACTTATGTAGATGTAGAGCAGTTGTGGTAGCAGGGTCGGTTCACATCATTTTGTCAATATTAATGGAGAACTTAAGTAGATGTAGAGCAGTTGTGGTAGCAGGGTCGGTTCACATCATTTTGTCAATATTAATGGAGAACTTAAGTAGATGTTGAGCAGTTGTGGTAGCAGGGTCGGTTCACATCATTTTGTCAATATCAAAGGAGAACTTATGTAGATGTAGAGCAGTTGTGGTAGCAGGGTCGGTCACATTATTTTGTCAATATTAATGGAGAACTTATGTAGATGTAGAGCAGTTGTGGTAGCAGGGTCGGTTCACATCATTTTGTCAATATTAATGGCGAATTTATGTAGATGTAGAGCAGTTGTGGTAGCAGGGTCGGTTCACATTATTTTGTCAATATTAATGGCGAACTTATGTAGATGTAGAGCAGTTGTGGTAGCAGGGTCGGTTCACATCATTTTGTCAATATTAATGGAGAACTTATGTAGATGTAGAGCAGTTCTTCAGTATTTTTATTGTGAAACGATTTATTGAAATAAAATATAAGAAACGGGCATTAGTGAAAAATCTATATATCTATAAAAGTGAAATTGTGTGTGTGTGTACATTTTCCTACCAAAGTACTTTTCCAATTTTCGAGCTACAGACTCGAGATTTGACATAAGAGGTATTGAGATTTGGGAAAATCTTTTTAATTGGTTTTCGGCCAGAAATTTGGCTGTCAAGGGGGTCAAAGTTCGACGATTTGATCTTTAAAAACTCTACCTAACTCCTCCGCTGTTGGGACTAAACACTTGAAATTTTAAACGTAGGTTACTTGGACATGGATCAAACGTTTTAATTTCATTTGAGACCAAAACAATAAATATTGAGGGGTCAAAATTTTAAAAAATTTGACCTCAGCAGTCTCTACCAAATTATTC
The DNA here is from genome assembly GCF_053919585.1 of Euprymna scolopes. Classification (NCBI taxonomy): domain Eukaryota; kingdom Metazoa; phylum Mollusca; class Cephalopoda; order Sepiida; family Sepiolidae; genus Euprymna; species Euprymna scolopes. The sequence goes on from NC_136520.1 coordinate 71,187,145, forward strand.
AGCCAATTTCTTGTCTAAACATTTGAAATTTTACATAAAGGGTATTCAGAGATAGAGCAAGCTTTTTAATCCGTTTGAGCTGTCAAGGGGTCAAAATTCAAAAAATTTTACCTTTTCGGTGTCTGGTAAACTACTCAGCCAATTGCATAGGGAAATATAGGTATAAGAGAAAAAAAAATGCAAAGGAACTGATTTTTCTTGTCACAGCTTCCGGTAGTGCTATACTGGAAATTAGGAAGTACGTTAGTTGACTATAACCGTTTGGTCTTCCCGTGATAGATTCTTCTTGACCGGGTTGTTGACCTCTTCCCCTCGTTATCATAGACTTTCCAGGTATGTTTCTGTTGGATGCTTCCCGATCCCCACTTGTCAACTGTCTGATTGCTGTCAAGAGATCCAAGTTCGACGATTTGACCTTTGAAAACTCTACCAGACTCCTCCGCCAATTTTGGGGCTAAACATTTGAAATAACAATCAATTAAACAAGAGAATATTCTTATCCTTGTTTTCACCATCAAGTATATATCTGACACGGTTAATCAATCAAGAACCACATCAGCCTATATAAAAACATAAAATATTAACTGATATATACGTGAGAGTCAAACTAATGAAAAGAATATTCTCTTGTCCTACTGATTACTGCCTTGGCTTAATTGTGGTGACAATTGAATTTGGCTTGGACTCTACAGGTACCCTCTTTGACCTGCTTGTGAGCTCACACTACACTGACTTGGGCACCAAGTAAGGCGAATGATACTGAGATTAGAGAAAATTTGTCAAACATTGACAATATAATGCTGTTGTTGAGCATCATGCATTTATTTTGAATAAATCAGATGATTAATGTTGGCATTCATTTCTCTGATATCTTTCTTGTTAGAATTCCTCCTAGAAAGACATTGGGTACTCACAGAAGGAACTACGTGAATATTGCTATCCTGAAGTGAAAGTTCGGACACTCCCAGGTTGTCCGTCCATGTTAAACATTTAGCCACCTGTGCCTTGTCATTAAGTGACTGTTATTTTTGGAACAAAACAAGTCCATTATTATTTTCATATTTATCTGGCGAAATTGAGCTTTAATTGTCCCATGAAAACCAAGTGTAAAATTGAAAGAAATATCTTTCTTGTAATCAATTAAACATTACAGACGTGACATTTTTATTTTTCACGCATTCTTGATCGTTGGCACACACTTTTTCAACAGCTTCTAAATTTAAAAAAAAAAAAAAAAAAATGCCATTGTTCTGAGGATATTTTTTCTGAAAATAGTTTCGTTTATTATTCAGCCGATGATGAAACTTTGGGTGTGAATTTGTGTCTGGCACGTTGGTGTGAGAATAATCCTGCTCATTAGTCGGTTAATGTTACCGCCAGAGGACATTTGTGCCATTCCTTTCTCAGATGTTAACACATTGTTCCAACTTGACTAACAAATAAAAAAAAAAATATAAAAAAACAACTTCTTTATTGGGTGCAATTCGGTTTTGCGTTGTACCTGTTGTATTGATTACACAAGAAATGCAATGGAATTACAGGTAGTTTGAGAGATGACAACCAGTTCTTGTGCAAGAAATGTAAAACCACCATTAAGGAAATATATTTGGACTAGGTGTGTGTGTGGGGGGGGGGGTACCTGGCGTTGCCTGGTCGTAAAATAATAAAAATAAAAACGGCATTTGGTTGCCATCAGTCAGAAGCGAAACCAAAAGCAAACTTTTGTATATTGTAAGCAAAACAAAAGAAAATTACGCATGCCGGGCATGAACTCGCATAACTGAAGTTTGTAAACGAAAGCATTATCGGTGGGCCCAGGAGGATGTTATAACACCCCAAATTTAGCTTTTTAAAATGGAAGAACATAATGACGGTTTGCACATGCGTAGTTTGCAAACCGCATCGAAAGCAAGGTTTTAATCTAACCTCCTTTCAAGCAAAATGATATTTTTACTTGAAATAATCAACGATTTTTTCCAATTTGTTTCCAATTTTTTGTCAGAGAGATCGATCTTTCTAATCATACTACATTTTTGCCTATACAATGGGGATGATAAATTTTTTTAGACATACAAATATACACACACATAGACGTTTGCCCTTTATATCATAAACTAGCAGGTGGGTGCCCGGCATTGCCCATGCACTGGAATCCCCATCCCTCAAAAAAAAATTAAAACAAAACAGGGAGTGCCCACGCGACCAAAAAAAAAAAAATGAACCGTAGTGGCCAGGCTTGAATGCGAAAGAGGGGACGAAGGCAAAAATTTACATGTAAATACTTTTGTCCACATAGCCACAACTACTTATGATGTCATAACGTTGCAAAATCAGCGTTTTAAACATAGTTTTGGTTTAATACGCATGTGTGACTTGCGAAAAAAGAGATACAAAGAACGCCCCCCCCCCCTCCGTCCAAAAAGTGGTCCAGTTGATCCCCCCCACAGAATTAATTTTTTTTTTTTTTTTTTTCAAATATTATGCATCCGGGCATTGCCCTTTAAGATGGTACCAGTTTCATGCCATTCGATGCAGATGACAAAAGTTTTTAGCAGACATAAAAACACACAAACTCACAGACGTTGGAGATTTATATAATAGAAGATGGCGTTTTATCTATTAAATTTTTTCAGAAGTTTTGTTACCGTAGTGATGCCATTGGAGCATAGAGAAGAACTGGTGCCAATGCGATAGCAAAAGTCAGAAGTGGATGGAATAAATTTGAGGAACTTCTATCATTACTAACCAGCAGAGCGTTACCACTGTCACCTACTATCTATCAGGCATGTGTACACAGTGTGATATATGAAAGGGAAACTTGGCAAGGGTTGAGGATATGCGTTGCATGAAGAGAAATCATACGAATGATATGATGAATGTGTGATGTGAGTCTTAAACATGACCTCGGAGGAATATTAAATCTGGACAGTATAAGGAAATTCATTTGTTGGCTTGATTTGGCTTGGTTACATTGAAAGAATGTGTGAGAGTGCTTATTTTACTAGATGTAGAACAGTTGAGGTAACAGGGTCAGTTTACAGGGAAAGGCCAACAAAAATATGTGAGGAAATGATAAAAATTTGACTTTAGAGGAAGAAGGATAAATGAAGACTTAGTCAGAGATAATGAAAAGATAAAAAAGATGGTCAGTCACATCTTGCCTTCCATTCTAGTAGATGTAGAACAGTTGAGGTAACAGGGTCAGTTCACCAGAAAAGGCCAAGTAAAACATAGGAAGGTATAAGGCAGTTCTTCAGAGCAGTGGTGGAGTCTGTCCTTGTTTACAATGCTACAACCTGGACACTCATCAAAAGATTTGAAAGAAAACTAGACGGGACGTACACTCGTATGCTATGAACAGTGTTAAATGTATCTTGGTAAGCTCATCCCACGAAGCAGCAACTTCATGGCAACCTACCTGCCATATCTACTACCATGAGGGAGCAATGTCTATGATTTGCTAGTCACTGCCGGAGGAGCAAACAAGAGTTGGTGAGAAATATATTGCTGTGGACTCCATAGTACAGCCGCACAAGCATAGGGTGACCAAGATTCACGTACATTCAGCAAATTGCACATGATACCAACTGTGATTCTGAAGATCTGAGGCAGCTGATGGAGGACAAGGAAAGCTGGAGAGATATTCATATTGGTCTAGGCAAGGAGCCTGACCAGATAAGAATGGACCTAAGAGGGATAAAGACCTAACCAGAGATAGGTTAGTTTGGAAGTCAATTTCTACAAACAGTTCATCGATGATGATGATGATGGAGGCTGACTTGAGATGAATAAATGAACAATATGGAATATTTTTAATATTAATTTATTTTATCCCAAAAAGAGTTCTGACACATACCAAGATGTAAAACGGACATTAAAAAAAAAAATTGGGCATGATGGGAGAGTATTCATTTGACTGATGCTGATTCTTACAAATTTACTTTAAGACAAATATTATTGGATTCTTCAGACTACTGTTTTCATCTTGAGTGTCATTTTTACAACGTTTCGGCTGATGTAACCTTTAACCTTGTTCAGGTGTATCTTGTTGAACTCACAGGGATCTGTGCACAGTGGTTAGAATACTTAGAAATATTAATTGTATAAGTGATATCCTCCTGGAGGTTGAAGGTTCAATTCTCAGTGTAGGCGACCAAAAAATACAATTGCGAATTACTTGGTACCTCAAAAATTCAAAAACTAAATATTTTCTGACTTGAACAGTTTTAGATCCTTTTTTAAATCCCGATATTTTACTTTTTTGGGATTATCATATTGCACTGATCTAGGTCTCAACGTCAAGCATAGAAAGTGCATCCCATTTACGATAGCCCCACAAAGAGATGGTAAGAGATGACAATACTGTGTTATGTTATTAGCTTCCCGGAAAATACCAGTTATTCTTGCTGATAGTTAAAAATGATGATTATTGTTGTTTAGAAAGAAAAATGTTATCGATACATAAACTTGTGTTTTAGAAGAATAAAAATATTTACATTAGATAGTTTCCAGGAATGTAACTTGATGGATGAAATATTCTGGTAGTTATGTTTTCACTACGAATGTTAGAACATAAACAAAGACACGTGACAAAAAACCGGTAAGAATCTTTAGATCACGTGTAGTGATGACATAATGAATTTTAGATTTACATGCGGTAAATTAAATAAGACAATCTGTACCTAGGAGTTTTAGTGTAGAGACAGATGATGGCAGTCACAGGAACACTGGACTGGGTAAATGAACATGATCAGTTGTGGAGAAAGGAATGGCGTGCCACGTCGGAACCAACAACTCGCAACGACAATAAATGTAAATATGAAACAACTTGATTGTTTGAGTTTTTCGTGAGAGACATAACTACATTTCAGGAGCACATCGGAACAGACGAAAAATGATTGTGATTCAATGTTTATCTGTTCTTTTGTCTATAAACTGTTTAGTATGTCGACAGGTACAGATAACCATTATACATGAACATCAACAAGAGAAACATTTATACACCAGATGATGATAGCGTATTTGAAGATGTCACGTTAACAAGACTCATTATGTACAACTCATATATATATATATGTGTGTGTATGTGTATATATATATATATATATATATATATATATATATATATATATATTAGTGTTATAATGGAATAATTCCAGGAGGAAATCCGGGTATGAGAGCTCAATGTGGTAAACAGAGCAATAACATAAAAATAGAACACGGAAATTACATAATTGTCGATGCAATAATTTATTTCAACCTTATGGTATATTTCTCCCTCTTCTTCCTAGGTTAGTAAACGCGTGTCAAGTCATTTACGTGTAAGAACGTGCATTTTTAGGGGCGTGGGTGTGTGTATGTGTGTCTGTTGTTACGTCGGGCTACCGGACAGCCGTTTTAAGTGTCATAATGTTCTTGTTGTTTTTTTTTGTTTTGTTTTGTTTTGTTTTAAATCCCTCCCATACTAACTTAATTCCCACCCTCTCTATAAAATGTATAAAGTGGATTGCTACTACCACCCCCCTCTGGTTTTTGACGGTCGAGGCCCCGATTCTTTTTTCTTTATTTATTTCAGTATCTAAAATGTAATTGTCTAGTTTAGATGCTTGAAAATACCATAAGGTTGAAATAAATTATTGCATCGACAATTATGTAATTTCCGTGTTATATTTTATATATATATATATATATATATATATATATATATATATATATATATATACTTGTTATATAGACCAGTATACAACACCTGGAGGTAGTATACTATTTCTGTTACCTAAGAGATATGCTGATTACAGATGAAAAAGAATTTCAAAAACTACCTGGTAAATATACTCTATGAAATAAGTGCAAGAGAGATACAAACAATTGCACTTAAAGAGACAGAATCCTAAAAAGATCTCTTGGTTGGAGTTTATGAGATAGTGGGTGAATATCTGGGATCCGGCAGGATGCCCCATGCACAGCTAATTTACTGGATTACTGATCTGATTTCTGGATCAATACTGATTAGATAATTGATTTGATTTTTGTTTGTGATCATTTTTTTCATGATTCAATCATTGACTGCAAATGTTTTTGATTGATTTTTTGCATGCATTCTTGTGGAGAATCTGTCGATCTGCCAAGTTTAAGTTTGAAATTGAATTTATATTTGTCTGATATGCCTAAGTTTAAACTTGCATGTTCCTTAGTCTGAAATTGCATTTTTGTTGTTAAAGTGCAGAATGACTGGCATCTTCATCAAAGTACTTAATAAAATTAATTTTGTGATCTGGAAAATAAGGCGATGCTGTACAATTTTCCTCTCTCTCTCTCTCTCTCTCTCTCTCTCTCTCTCTCTCTCTCCTAATCTAGTTTTATATTAGCACTAACCTCTAAAGATTAATCTGTTTACTGACATAGAGGCGATAACTCCTCATTCCGACTGGCGTCACAATGAATGACTTTTATTAGGTTGGCAAGAAAGTTCTTGCAGTTTTTAACTTTTAAATTCAGATGAACATATCTTTAGTCAAACAAAAAAATATTGATCGAAATAAACATCATGAGGACCAACACACTTTATTATATGCATCCCCTTTTTCTCTCAACTCTTGATCTCTAACATTTTCTCACATATTTTTCTTGACCTTTCTCTGCCAACTGACCCTTTTACCTCAACTGTTCTACGTCCACTAATGCAAACATTCTCATCTATTCTTTCATTGTCATGTCCAGTTTACCGTCTTTTTTTTTTTTTTTTTTTTTTTTTTTACACAGTGATCACCACTTATCAAGGCCCGGAAGCCATTCAGGGATAAGGGTTATTGCAAGTACATTACGTTAGTGTGGAGATTTGCTGAAGTGTTTAATTAAGGAGGCGGTCATTAGGAATTTGTTAACATTGGACTTGAAGACATCCAAGTTGTAGTCCGGAGGGAAGCAGGCAGATGGAACAGAGTTCCACAGGCGTGCAGTTCTAAGAAAGAAGCTTTACATCCTGACATGAGTTGGATGGCTCTTAGATGCGTTTAGAAGTTCTATCTCTGTCCAGGTCCTTATTTATCCTTTCTCGCAAATCAATCATCACTTTCACCCATGTTTTTTTTTTAATTTTTTTTTTTTTTTATATAGCCTTTCACTGCCACCTATGCTGTTTTCCATCTACTTCAAATAAATAACAACAAAAGTATGTTTCTTTTTAATTTGTAAAATCTTGAATATCAATAAATTCTCCATTAATATTGACAAAATAATGTGAACCGACCCTGCTACCACAACTGCTCTACATCTACTAAGAACTCTCACCTCACGCTATCAACACCCACTCTTCTGCACACGTCTACTTAATCCTGTTCAGCTTTAATCTTTCCAGCGTCATCAGATCTAAGACACTAACATTACACATCTATTGCATCATTCTGATATCAATTTTTCTCCATGCAACGCATTTCTTCAACCCTCACTGACCAGATTTCACTTTTATACATTACCGAACTTTATACACATGCCTGGTAGACTCTTACTTTGGTTGACAGTTGTAATGCTCTGCTAGTTAATCATGACAGAAGTTCCCTAAACTAACTTCATACATTTTGCAATCACACTAGCATCTGTTCCTCCCTGTACTCCAGAAAATATTTCTTCCCATGTTTTCTTTAGTCTTCCCATGTAAACTGACCCTGCTACCTCAACTGTTCTACATCTACTAACACAAGCATTCTCATTTATTCTTTCAGCATCATATCTCATTTAATGTTTTGCATCCTGACGTGCAGCTCTTAGATGAGTTTGGAAGTTAATTTCTATCTTTGGCCTGGTCTTTATTATCCCTCTTCCTCTCAAACCCATCTCTATCACTTCCTCTAATGTTTTCCTTCTTCCACTGCCACCTAAACTATTTTACATTTACTTCAAATAAATAACAACAAAAATACATGTTTCTTTTTTATTTTTTTAAATCGTGAACATCAATAGGTTCTCCATTAAGAGAATATTAGATTGGCAAACTAATATTACACACTGTCTATGTATTCTAGTTTCTTTTTCGATTATTTCACACTAAATTAAACACATTTATAGATTTTGCTATTTACGTTATATTATCTGGATTTAATCCATATTAAATAGACCGTCTGTCTAGCTTTATCAAGTTTCATTTGTTTGTTTAAATGTGGCTTATTCTGTCTTTGGTTCATTTTATTCTTTCCAGTAATTGTGGTTAAAATAGTTTAAAAATTTAAAGTTAAATTCGACACATTGTTGCCAAAAACTTGCTACTCCAAAACTTGACACTTTACTGACAAAACTCGACTTCAAAACTCAACACTCTCCTGCCAAAACTCAACTGTAGAACAATGCACTGTTGACAACACTTGCTATTCTGACATCCAAATCTAAAATCCTGTCTACCTCTGAAAAATCATGCTTTTTATATCCAACCGGAAGCATATCATTTTCATATTAGATGACAGTATTGCAAGCATGTAAAGAGAAAAGGAAGCCATTTTTTTTTCATTTTTTTCTGTCCACACGGAACCCTACAGACCGCACACAAACAAGTTTGTACTAATTTTTAAAGTGCTTATTTACAAAAGAGCAACTTATTTTGCTTTTGGTAGCATTTTAGTCAACAGCAATAATGACTTTTATGCTACAAAGAATTCGTTTGTTTTTTTTATGTTGGTAATAAATTTCGAAATTAAACAAAGAAAAAACATATTTTCTTTTTCTATTTTTTTATCTCCTATAATAAATTGTCCACATTGAAAAGATAACTTTAGCCCCAAATCCCAACAGTCACTGCAACCAAGGCATTTTAAGTGGATTATAGTGTCTAAATATAATGGATTATAGTGTCTAATATAATGGACTATAGTGTCTAATATAATGGATTATAGTGTCTAATGTGAAATTAGGGGTAACAAGACATTCAAACTATTTCCTTATTTCATAGGAGTAATATATTCAAACTATCCCTTTTCAAAAGGAATAAGAAATATTTGAATAATTTTTGATAGGGATACCAAGACATTTGAACTATCCGTTTTTAATAGGGGTAAAAAGACATTAAAACTATCCCTTTTCGAAAGGGATAAAAGGACATTCAAATTACCCCTTTTTGATGGGGGTAACAGGGCATTTGAAATATCCATTTTTGATAGGGGTGACATTTTTGTGGGGATAGCAAGACTTTCAAACCAACCCATACATATAATTTTATTTTTCTGCCACATCTGGGCAGGAGCTACTAAAAACAGCCTATCCTGCCTTGACAGAGTACAAAATAGACTTCGTGGTTTAGTGGGGGATGCCCTTTTCTCTTCCCTGCAACCTCTCTCCCACAGAAAAGATGTTGCGAGCCTGTCTTTGTTTTATCGTTATTTCCATGGCAGGTGCTCGTCTGAGCTCCAATCCCTCGTCCCCCCTCGCCAATCTTTCACGAGAAACACCCGTCTGGCTGAAACTACTGTCAATAATTTTCCCCACTCTTTATCTGTGCCTAAATCAAAACGTAGATTCCATGAGCAAAGCTTCTTTCGTAGAAATGCATGCCAGTGGAACTCTCTGCCACTTGCCTGTTTCCCACCTGACTACAACTTGGACGTCTTCAAGTCCAACATAAACAAACTCCTGACAAACCACCCCCTTAAGTAAGACACTCTATCAAAAACCCCAATACTAATGATTACTACAATACTATCTCATTGATTACTGTACACGCAATAACCCTTATCTCTGAGTGGCCTTCGGGCTTTGATAAGTGGTGACCCCCATGTAAAAAAAAAAAGCTGGATTGCTGAAGTTTTTCTATTTTCTAGAGAATTTGGAGTTCATTGTTTGCCTCAACCCCTTCTCTTCCTCTGCTGTTAAATTTACCATCCTGTATCTATGTTGGTTAATGAGTTCTTTCTGGCTGGATGGAATTAGGACAGACATTTGCTCATCATAAAAACAGGATATTTGTCTTCAAACTGTCTTTGAATCAGAAATCGCATTAAAAATGGTGAGAAGTGGTTTTCAAAACAATTCCGAACCAAATTATTGATTAATTTGAAATATACGAAGCATTGTCTGAAATATAAGAAATCACAATCATAGGCACGTCTAGCTTTGATCTTTTGGAAAAGGAGCAAAGTGTTGTATCTGTTCTGATATTACATTCCTATTTTCTGTCCTCAATCAGTGAAGGAAAAATTCTTCTAGGCTGAAGCTAATTTTTTTTGTCCTAATCCGAAGTACGCCTTTTGGAGAGTTGGAGTTTCCCCCCATATAAACAATCGAACTGGTGTCTAACTCTGCCCTTGTGAGGAGGCAAACATATAGAAAACCTGCCTAGCATTGGCCATGGACACCTGTGTACGACCGCTTCTAATCTTTAAGTTTATATTACTATTATTATTTTTAATTTTTTTTTTTTTAAATAAAGTAACATTTTCTTTCATGTCTATAAAAGTCTGGTGAGAACACAGACCTCACAATATTATTTTAAGAAACTGTAGTCAATATGACACTCTCTATGACGCTCTCATTTTATTTTTCATCTATAATCTGTAATACAAATCTCGACTGTCTGTTTAAATGTATGTATGTATGCCTAAAACTTTCGACAGAGGTGAACGATTTTCATGAGATCGGTATCATTTTGAAGCTTGACACTTTGGACGACAAATATCAAAAAGTTGGCTAAAAACATTAATTCCTTCAACCTCATCTGGGCACTTTTCTACAAAGAGGGGTCGCTTGTGTTGCCGATATTTCCGAAAGTCATCCCCTCTTTTCGATTGACTAGCCTTAATTTAAACCTTCGCCACTTCTGGTTTGGTGATGGCCACAACAGTAAAGACGTCACATATTTTTTTTTTCCTTTCACGGTAAGGGTTTGAGCCTGCCACTTTCCTTTTTGCTCAACACACATCTCCAAACACCCGAGCAATTCGCCAGACACCCAGGCTAGTCTATTAGATAAAAGGCAAAATGACCGCGCACATTTTTGTATGTCCACAAGTCTTTTTTTGTCGTCCTTCTCTCATCAGTTACATTTATGGAGAACTTTCCTTATACTTCCTAGATTATAAAATCTCAGATTCGAAAATGCACGTCGTCTCTATCTTTTCTTTGATCGAGTTTTAAAAAATCCCTGGTTTCCAGTGTTTGTGTTTTTCTCATAAATAAAGTGAAACTAGATCCAAGCAATTTCATCTGCGTAGCCTTCCGACCGGGACATCTTGAAGGCAATCAGCTTTGATCAACGTGGAGGAAACTCTTCATATCAGACAATTGCTATTCATTTGGACACTGCCAAAGTTCCTCCTTTTTGGTGGGAACTGGTTTTCCCCAACATCGTAGGGAAACAAGTATGGGGCAGAAAGCTGAAAACTTATCTGGCCTTCAGCCAGACGTTCATTTCTGCGCGTACATGATTCTTTACTTAATTACAAATTCATTCATTTTTTTTTTTTTTTTTTTTTTTTTCAGCGCTAAATTTGAACGCTTTACACTCTCGCTTGTGTCATAGCGCAGTGGTAAGCTCTCAGCTTTTCTTTTACTTTCTTTTCCACCTTCGCGTCACAGGTTCGAACCTGCCTGCCTACTAACACTTTTTTCACACACCTACAAACACTCGGGCAACGCCGGGCACACCCGCTAGTGTATATATATATTTATATATATTCCTCCAAAACCTCTGACCTTTCTGGAAGGGGGACTAAACCTTGCTCCTATGGTTTCAAATGATCTGAAATAACAGCAAAGGGGAGACTTGATTCCAAATATTTCTCATATCTTATATCTCCACTCTTTTGGAAATAGGGTACGATTATGAATATCTCCAGTATCAACTAATCCTTATACACTGTGAAATTTACTTTATGTATGAAAACCAAAGAGAGGAGATAAAACATGTGAGAAATATTTGGAATCAAGTCTCCCCTTGCTATTAGATCATTTGAAACCATAGCAGCAAGTTTTAGTCCCCCCTCCAAGGACAGAGGTTTTGGGGAAATATCAGATATTTTGTAATTCATACGCAAAACTAGGAAAACAAATGACTATGATTGAAACATTGGTAAAGGTGGAGTAAATTTCTACCCTAAAAAATCCTTTAAAATTGCCACTATTATGGGTTTAAAAGGATGCTGAAAACGAAAATCACAGTTAAAATCCCAGGAAACGAGTATTTTCCAAGATTAGTTTTAAAAAGTGGGGGATCACTTTTCGATATTGATTTAACATAAAATGAACACCCACTTTATAGCCACCTTGGAGGAGTGGCGTCTCTTATTTTTATGGGTGGTGTTAATTTGGTAATTGTGGCCTCGTAGACCATGAAACCTACTTTAACAAAAAAACTTGTTTTCTCTAGGTTTTAGGGTGTGCTGAAAACGAATATCACATTTAAATTTTCTGTAAATAAGTGTTTTTCCGGGTATTAAGCAATGTAACTCTTTGTTATAAGTGGTGGACATTGTTGCATGCGCAAACGCGCATATTTTTGCTTAATACCCGGTAAAGTACTTATTTGCAGAAAATTTCAATATGATATTCGTTTTCAGCACACCCCAAAACCTTTAGAAAACAAGTCTTTTTTTTAAGGTAGGTCTTGTGTTGGTCTACCAGGCCACAATAGACACATTAAGAAAAAATAACAGCTCCTCCCACCCCCACCGAAAAAAAGGTGACCATAAAGTGGATGCTCATTTTATTTTAAATTAATATAGAAAAGTGATACCCCAGTTTTTGAAACTCTAATTTCTTCATATCTTGAAAATTACTCGTTTCCTGGAATTTTAAACATTATTTTCAGCACCCTCGAAAACCTCTAATAGTAATTTTAAAGGATTGTTTTGAGGGTGGAAAGATTCTGCACATTTACCAAAACATTTTATGGCTGTAAAAAAAAAAGTGCCAAAAATAGGCTCTGGATGATGGATGATCCCCTTAATGTGCGACCTTAAGGGCAAATGAAACATAGCTCACTACACAATTCAGGTTATTACCTTTCCAACGAACCTTTATTTGTTAAATTCTGATCAATAATCGCTGAGATTTGGAACTTATATCTTTGATTTATGTCTGAATACCCTATATACCAGGTTTCAAGTCTAGAGATAAAAAATTTGTTGAGTATATAGGTTGAGAAGTGTACTGACACATATGCACACACACACACACACACTTACTTTTAGAGATATATCAGATACACACTTGTTTGCCATATCACAAATTTTATTTATAATCATACTACGTCCATAAACTCTCGAACAGATTAACACATGGAAACTAAGAGTGTAATAAACGATCAAACTACAACAACAACATCAAAAATGATTGGTTAGAAGTGCACTAAATCGCATGAAAGCATTTTACAGATGGTTAACACTAACATGCCAACACTATCACTAATCTATATATCTAGAAAAGTGAAAGTGTCTGTGTGTGTGTCTGTGTACATTTCTCTACGCAATAACTCTGCCAATTTTTAGTCTACAGACTCAAAATTTGATATACAGGGTACTGAGATTTGGGAAAATCGATGTGATCGGTTTTTGGCCAGAAATGTGGCGATTAAGGGGTCAAAGTTCAACGATTTGACCTTTGAGAACTCTACCAAATTCCTCCGACAATTTTGGGTCTACACCCTTGAAATTTTAGATATAGGGTTGTTGGACATGGATCTAACTTAATAACTTGAGTTGAGCCTAAAACAATAAATTTTAAGGTGGTCATAATAGGGGTCAAAGTTTTAAAAAAATGACCGCTTTTTTTTTTTTTTTTTTTTTTTTTGCTCAACATACACCTCCAAATACCCGGGCAACGCCGGGCAACCATGCTAGTCATAATCATAAACTCCAATATTATAGTTTAGAATTGCACCAAATTCGGCATAAAGAGCCCTTGATATAGCAGTGTCAGAAATTTCGTGAAAATAGTGAATAATTCCACCCCATCTTTCCAAGCTTATAACTCCTCGAAAAATGTAATTCAAGCCCTAATTTTTTTTTTTCAATTAAAGGAGTAAGGACCAAGGTTTTATTTAAAAAAAAAAACAAAACAAAACAATGTGTTTTTTTTTTTTTAAAAAGGTTTTAAACTTCGGACTTTACAGGTAAATTTCTAAAAAACTGATTTTTTTTTTTTGTTTTAAATTTGAATATATTATTTATTGACCTTTTCTCTTCAATTTGTGATATATAAACCTATTAAACATAAATTAATTATTTACTTTTTAATAGACATTTCAAAATGAGAGGCGTAAATTATTCGACCCCCTATCTTTCTAAGCTTATAACTCCTCGAAAAATGTAATTCAAGCCCTAATTTTTTTTTCAATTAAAGGAGCAAGGACCAAGGTTTCATTAAAAAAAAAAAAAAGACAAAAAGAAAAAATGTGTTCTTATAAAATAAGGTTTTAAACTTCGGACTTTACAGGTAAATTTCTAAAAAACTGATTTTTTTTTTTTGTTTTAAATTTGAATATATTATTTATTGACCTTTTCTCTTCAATTTGTGATATATAAACCTATTAAACATAAATTAATTATTTACTTTTTAATAGACATTTCAAAATGGGGGGGCGTGAAAATGGGGGGGCGTGAAAATGGGGGGGCGTGAATTAAAAAAAAACGTTTGTCTAAAATATTATATTCGGTTTATTGGAAAGAACATAAAATTTCACATTGACCCTGAAAATATCGTAAAAATAGAATCAATAGAAAAATTTTGATAGATTTTTAAAATTTAAAAATATTGAGTTTAAAAATTGAAAAATATTGAGTTCGGAAAATTCATTACTGTTTTAAAAAAAAATAAAAATATTTTTATTACTTTTAAAACAACTGTAATAGTTTATTTTGGAAGTATAATCCATAAAGAAAATAAATAACCCACTTTTAACAGAGAAATTACGAGATTTTTATATTGTATTCGCAGTTTCGTGTTAGGGGTGTCAAAAATTCCTACAAAAATTCTGATACTGCTACCCTTGATATGCGAGATTTAATAAAAATTAAAAATGCTAATTACGATGATTAATTTTTTGGAATGTGCTGCATGGAACGCAGGTGGGGTCTGGAGACATTCATAACACTATAAACACCCAAACCTGATCATAATGATGATTAAATAAAACCCTTGCAACCCTTCACATGAGCGAGACTAAGTGTCACCATTTAAGGCGACTTTTTTTTGGTAATTTTAAATTTTAGGTTTTCCTTGTATTAATTAAAATATGTTTATTTTAATTTTATATTTTTTCATGTTATATTTTAAGATTTAATGGTGTGTGTGCTACTTGGAGCTGTTCATGATTTTTTAATTTAAAATGTGTTGTTTTGGGGTCATTTTAGTACCCCCCCCCCCTCTCCCTCTCCGAAGTTTTAATCTTCTTGAACTAAATGAAACCATTTGTGGGTAAATGAAAGGGGAGTTAAGAAAATCAAAGTGACTTCCACAACTTCCTTATCCATCTCGATTTCTCTCCTTTTCCTTTTTTTCTCTTTTCTATTTCTCTCTCTCTCTCTCCCTCTCTCTTATTTTCTTTCCATCTCTTTCTTTTTATTTCTTTTTTACTTTTTCTTTTCGCTTTTTCGCCTTTCTTCCCCTTTTTTCTCTTGCTTTTTCCTTTTTTCTTCACATCAATTATCTTGAAAAAGTCTTTAAACAATAAAGATGAAACGTTTACTTTTTTTCCTTTTTACATTTCTTTTCTATTTCTTTTCCATTCATTCCTTTTTCTTTACCTATTTCTTTTTTTCTTTTTCTCTTCCTGTTTCTCTTTTCTTTTTCTTTCCTTCCTTCCTGTTTCTTTCTTTTTTCCCTATTTCTGCCCCCCCCCTTTCCTTCTACTTTTTTCTCATATTTCTCGGTCCTTTTTCTTTTTTTTTTCTTTTTTTTCTTTTTTTTTTCTTTTTATTTTCTTTCTTCTTGGCTCTTTTCTGTTCCCTCAATTCTACCGAAGACAACATCCAAGTTTTTCGCATTCTCTTTTGTACAACTAATTAATTTCTTCTTCACTCACTTGCCCTTTCAAATAACATCCTCTGTCTTAACTTGAATTTCCCCTTCCTCTAGAAAAATGCTGACCCTTAATAATTGCTTTAAATAATGAAAATGTCAAGGTGATACTCGGCCTCCTCTCTTTTCTCATCTGTAAAAAAAGTCTGTTTTTTGCTCCTTAGTCTTAAGGAGAAAAATAAAAACAGCAAAACTATTTTTTAATCGTGAACAAATACCCACCGCATGCATAACTGAAAATGCTATTTCAAACTTACGTGTGACAGACCAATAAAAATGTTATTTCAATCTCATGTGTGACAGTCCAATGAAAATGCTATTTCAAACTCACGTGTGACACACCAATGAAAATGTTAATTCAATCTTTTGTGTGACACACCAATGAAAATGTTAATTCAATCTTTTGTGTGACACACCAATGAAAATGTTAATTCAATCTTTTGTGTGACACACCAATGAAAATGTTAATTCAATCTTTTGTGTGACACACCAATGAAAATGTTAATTCAATCTTTTGTGTGACACACCAATGAAAATGTTAATTCAATCTTTTGTGTGACACACCAATGAAAATGTTAATTCAATCTTTTGTGTGACACACCAATGAAAATGTTAATTCAATCTTTTGTGTGACACACCAATGAAAATGTTAATTCAATCTTTTGTGTGACACACCAATGAAAATGTTAATTCAATCTTTTGTGTGACAGACCAATGAAAATGTTAATTCAATCTTCTGCATAACAGACCAATTAAAATGGTATTTCAGTCTTATGCGTGACAAACCAATGTAAATGGTATTTCAGATTTATGTGTGACAGACCAATTTACATGCTATTTCAATCTTATGCATGACCGACTAATGAAAATGGTATTTTAATCTTATGTGTGACCGACACACATAAACTAAAATGCTACTTAGTTATTAAGCAACGCAAGAAGTGATGACATACGGTAAAACAGTACAACAAAACCAAACTCTCTTTGGTAATGAGTTGGATAACTGTAAATTGCCTGAGGTGCCTTTACCAAGGAGTGCTGAATGAGCTGTCTAAGCAATTTTTAAGAAGCCGGAATGACCTTTCTTTTGAGGTGTTAGCTCATTTCCCAAACTTCCCATCATCCTAAGCAGGAATGGTGCAAATACCGAGGATTGTTTAACTTGGATTTAATCGTGCTATTCATGGAAAAAAAAAAAAAAAAAAAAAAAAAAAAGAAAACATGTGACTCGTTGGGTCATCCATTGAGATTGGATTATACTGTTTGCATCAGGAAACAATGAGTTTGCAAAGCAAGTTAGATTACAAAAAAAAAAAAAAAAAAATGAAGACAAATTTCATAATCAATTGCTTACTGCTTTCTCTCGCTCTTTAATAATGAGTTAAAGGAATAACACCACAAGTGGTAATTTTATTTATCTTTTTCTTTTCTTATTACCTTTGACTGTTGCGAGAGAGTGTGCGAAGCAAGAATCATAGATAATCTATTAAATAAGAGAGAGTAAGTCTAACAGCATTTGAGAATTTGTCATCTGTAGAACACATATCCACAAAACTGCCTCTCAGCAAACTACAAAATGTTAGCCTTAAAGTCCAACGTCAACAAATACTTGATAAAGTGTCCTCTTGATAAATGTGTGTGTATGTATATATATATATATATATATGTGTGTGTGTGTGTGTCATCCACATACACTACTGTTTCACTGTATTAAAGCTCATCAGTGCGGCTAGACTAGCACCCATCCCTAGCTAGGGATTGAACCTACAACTATCTAGCTGATAGTCAGTTTTAACCTCCGGCCCATGGGATCGCGTTGTTCATAAACGACCTCATCAAATGCCTATTTCTATAGACACGCGCCCACCGCTTTTACAGTGCTCAACCTGCGTGTTTTTTTTTATAAACAGCTTTTGCATTATTGTTAATTAAGCAGCAGGTGAAATCATTTTACAAAAGTGCTCTACCTAAGGAAGGAGGCTTAGAATATGGTCATCCATATACAGTACTATTTCACTGTATCACAGCTCACCAGTGCGGTTAGACTAGATATATATAATGAATGACAAGTCTATATTCTAAATTTAATGATGTTGACCATCTTACAAATTATTCCTTTCAATTGGACCACAATTCACAATCCTGTTGTTTCGTATTTATTTATTTATTTATTAACTATGGTCACATTTAACAAAAAGAATTTAAAAAATCATCTGTATACAATTTCATTGGTGCCAATATCTGTTTGATTTCCTCTTATGCTAATCCAATAATCCCACTGCCAAGATAATCCTGCTTTTCTTTCCATCCCAATAATCTGCGGTAAAATGTCAAATGATAGGCTTATCTTTAATCTCTCATCGAATTTGACATAACTTTACTGAAAGTGTATAAAAAAAAAAAAGCCGGACCTTTTGAGACACATTTTGTTTGAGAGAAATATGAATATATGGCATAATCGCGTCGACACATCGGTTCTTGTTAGTACACCAAAGTTAAGCAACGTTGAGTCTGGTTAGTATCAGATGGATGATCATTTGGCAATACCAGGCGCTGTATGTAGGAGGACCTCGACTCCTCCCTGCAAGAACTACAAAAACACAACTGACAGGGATATACATGTGACTGGTGACCTTTTGTGAATGTAATAGCCCCTTGAACCTTCCTCCTTTGGAGGAAGCCAGTTCAACCCATCTAGGGTAAATGTCGTTTCGGTTGTAAGAATATTGGAACTTGTGATCAATCAAGATTTTTAATATCTAAAGAATTAACAAATACTTTGATATTTTGGAATCCTGAGAGTTGGAATCAGACCTTATACCCTCCGACTCAGCATCCCTGGTTATAACGTGTAATATATGAAATCGATTCAGTTTTTCACCACTACCTTGGTTGCAGGGTATGTGCGTTAACAAAAGCAACATCTGTTCATTATGTGCTTTCTCTTGCATATTATCCATCTACTAGCAGGGATACCGACGTTGCCCGGGATTGAATGATGATCAACGAATGTTTCACGCTCCCATAATTTTATTGTCATTGAAATCAGTGAAATCGCCCATTTTTCAATCAAATTGATCAATTGCCTGCTCTGGTTGGGGATCCATCACGGTGCACTGGGCGGAAGCCTCACATGCCTCTGCGCAGTGACTTGATTCACACACACACACACACACACACACAAGCACATACACACAAAGTTCCTTTTATATAATAGTAGATAGATAGGTAGGTAGGTAGATAGATGTTGTTAGAAAGAAAAGAATTTTTTTCATTCAATTTCTTAGATTTGAATATTTAATCTTACCTTTCTTTGTATCTATACCAAGGCTTTACATTGCGAGTGAAACAGTCGCATTTGCAAGTGATTTTTTAAGTGGTAGCTAGAAATAATAAAACGCTTATCTTTTGATGATTTTTTTTTTCCACCGACAAACTTCCAACGTTCATTACTTAGCGAAAAATGTCTTTTCAACCTATTAAAACAAGCAAAGTCAAATTGTTTAAACGATAAAAGATTTAATGGGACAACAAACTCATTTTTAACGAATACTGTTTTAAAAGACATCTGACGAATTTCGAATGTTCAAGTCTCAAAATAAAATTCAGTAAATATTTAGAATTAGACTTATTTAAAATAAAAATACAGAAAAATATTTATGATGTCCATATTCATCATGGAACAAAGATGTCATATTCCAAATATCACATGGGTTTAGCTACTAACTTTTTTGTTTGGCTATTAAACGAAAATATTTAGTTGTCAAAAGTCAAGCAAAGATAAATTTTTCCGTAGAGCCCTGTATATCCACTTTTTCTTTCTATCTGACCTGTATTTTTTTTTTTTTTTTTGCTTCAACCCTTCCCCCTTTCTATCTTGTTATATCTATATTCTTTTATCTTTCTTATCAATTAAACCAAAAATGAAATATCAGCTGTTGCACGATTTATTCAGATTCCGTTTTTATATTTTCCTTTTTTTACACGACATTCTTTTGATTTCTTTCTCTTTGAAAACGAGATATTCTCGAAATATAGGGTAAAACGATAAAGTGTCGCCCTAAAGAAAACAATATTACAGCTTTATTTTAAAACTTTTATTGAAAAAAACAATTCAAATAGCTTGATAATGTAGTAGAACTGATATATATTCAATGTAGCCGCCTTTAGCCTCAATCACCACCTAGATATGGGTCCGGAACTGAGAGCATGCCTTTTCCACAAGCAGCAATCAGGCTGGGTTTGGTGTTGTGGGAGGTCCAGTTGGTGATGTTCTCGACGTATGACCAAATGAAGTAGTCCAGCGGGTTCAGAGGAGGAGGGGGGCCAGTGAGAGAAGGGTATAAAGTCGTAGCACTCCTTCTGAAGCCAAGTCTGGGTCTCTTTTAACTTGTAGGCCGGCGCCGAGTCCTGAAGCCAAACTCAGGGTGTGCCAGCGGTTACCAGATTGCACGAAGGGATCGCTACATTCTTCAGCTCATCCAGGTACACTTTGGTGTTGACTTTCAAGCCGACTTCGAAGATGTGAGATGACATGATGTGGCCATCACTTGAAACCACACCAAAGACCATAACTGTGGCTGGAAACTTTGTTTTCATTACCCTGGGCATGTCCCTGTTATTCGTGGCAATGCAGCGATGCATTTTGAGGGTGTTGGCAATGGTGCTGTTAATATAACTTGGATCGATAAAGAGCATGAGTTGTCCAGCGGTGCATCTCCGATCTCGCTCGTTGAAAATTGTGTCACTTTCAGATATGATAGAAAGCTCCTATCACTCTTGTGATTTGTACACAACTGACCAATTTGTAGATGGTTTGCAACAAAAAAAAAAGAAAACCGGTTTTCATCAAACGGAGATGTCTTTTCTAGGGTGAAAATTTTATTAACGACTTATAGCATCTCTGTCATATCAAACAGTAAATCCATATTTATTGATTTATATCTGATTGTTTTTGGAAAATAAATAAATATACAAAAAAAAAAAAAAATACAAGACTTTCGTTCATTTGTCTATTTTTATCCATACACCACATCACTTCAACACTCGGTTGTTTCCTGCTTTGCTATAGCTTTCTTATATATTTGTTTACCAGCAATGCTTCAAGCAAACTACCTTTTTCCTAAACAGTCAAACAACCTCGCAGCTCACAAACCATAAAAAAATATTAGCCATCAAGTCTTGATCTTAGGCAGCCATCATAATCCTCTCCTGGTCATGGCTCATGAGATATGGAAGTAAATTCCCTGGGCAACACCGGGTAGCCTACAAGTGTATATATATATATATATATATATATATATATATATATATATATGACAAATATTACATAGTCGCTACACTGAACATGATAATGTTTTAGAAAAGTGATTGGTCAGGACCAATAAGTCTTTGTCAGGTGACATAATAAAGGTTTATCAATATTATCCACATGGAGAAAGCAGCATCTCCTTTATCTCTCTCTCTATCATTCATCTTCTTCTATATATATAAAAGGCAAAATGTGTGTGACCATTTCGTGTATGTCATCAAAAGGTTTTTTTCGCACACGGTTCCAATGTCGTTACGATCGCTTACAACTGTTTATATGGGTTCTAAATAATAATATGTACGATTTGGGAAAGCACATCGCATCTAGATTTATTTACGTCGACTTTTACAAAATTATTGCTATTTTGGCTTCTCGCGTGTTGATGAGGCTTTTTCGTATAAAAAGTGAAACTAATTCAAAGTTAACCAGTCCTCGGCATTATGCCGGGAAATGTCCAGAAGCAATCAGCTTTGATCAATGATCAATGTTGTACATCAGACAATTGCTATTCAATCTGGACAATTGGGAGCTGGTTTCCCTCTCCCCAACATCTGTTGGGGAAAAAAATAGTCAAATTTGGGTAAACAACTGCGTGACTTCTATTTGACCTTCTTAATTAGGTCAAATGGAAGCAGCAGAGTTAACTTTTATTGCGCACGCCTGTTTTTATAGTTCAATAAATAAATTCAAACCTGTTTGTGTTGTATGTATGTTGCGGTGGCCTAATGGGTAACATCGCCGTTTTTTTTTGTTTTTTTTTTCACACATTAATTTCCAACTCAAGGGTACGGGTTCGATTCTTATACTTACCTACCAAAACATTTTTTTTTTATTTAACCCCCCCCCTGGAGTTTTGATTTACCTCAAGACACCCGGGCATCGCTGGGTACCCCCCCGCTAGTCTATAATATAAATCTCACCTATCTGTTTAAATGTATGTATGTTTGTATGTCTGCCTAAAACTTTTGACAGAGGCGACTGATTTTCACGAGATCAGTATCGTTTTGAAGCTCGATCCTTCGGACGACAAATATCGAAAAATTGGCCAAAAATATTAATTCCTTCACCTTCAACTGGCCACTTTACTACAGGGAGGGGTCGCTTTTTTCACTGATATTTTCAAAAATCATTGCCTCTTTTTGATTGTTTAGCCTTAATTTAAACCTACATTACTTCCGGTTTGGCGATAGGCATAACAGCAGACGGCACGTTTATTTTTCACATTCTTTTCTTCCTTCGACGTACAGGTTCGAGCCTGCCTGCCTACTACCACTTTCCTTTTCTTTTACTCAACACACACCTCCAAACACCCGGGCAACGTATTATATATATATATATATATATCCATGTGGATAATATTGATAAGAACAAAGAAACTGATAAGGTAGTTACAACAGCAATCATGAACATCTATGCCTTTCTATATGGGTGTGAGATGGTGGTGGTGTGTCAGCAGGCTAAAATGGCTTCCATGGGCCAGAATCTAATCCTCTCTCATTTAACATTTCATTTTCTCTTATCCCATTCAGACATTTTGAATGCATCTAGAATTCAAGAACCGTAAACAAAAATGCCTAAAGTAAGGCAGGGGTTAACTTTGCATTGATTTCGTGCCAAATCAATTACTGCACCTAAAACTGACCATTTTTGTAACCTAGTCAAAGCCAGCACTTATTACTTCTGCAGCCTCTCCCTGCCAAGACTGAAAGAGAGGAGGATGAGTGGTGTTTGGGAGTGCACTGGAGGCCTCCTAAGTTATATTTTTGTCCGCTTATAGATGAGAACTCAAATGTGGAAGAATATATATTTTGAGGGCGAGGTTATTGAGATTGCCTAAAATTTTTTTACCTCGGTTATGTCATCGGAGCACAGGGTGGAGCGGGTGTTAGCATGATTGCAAGAATTAGAAATGGATAGGCTAAGATTTTTTGGGGGTGGGTGGGTCACCACTTATCAAGGCTTGAAGGCAACTCGAGGATAAGAGTTTGAGGAACTTCTACCATTGCTATCAACCAAGATAAGAGTCTATTGGGCATATGCATGCAGTGTTTTGATGTATAGAATTGAAACCTTGATAATGAAGGTTGAGTATATGCGTTGCATGGTGAGAAATGATATTTGAATGATATAGCTCCAGAAGATTAAATCTAAACAGTACAGGGAAGCCCTCTAAGTTATTTATTTATTTTTTTTTTTTGTCATCAAAAATGATAATTTATATATGAAAAATTAAATTACTGAGGTAATTCTATGATTTATATATTTTAATAATATATCTGGATAACTAGCAAGTGCAAACACAGGCGATGCATATTTTTTTTGTTTTTTGATTTCATCATTTTTGATAGAAGTTGTACATTAGTAGTTATTTAGAGATTGAGTTTCTCACCACACCAGTTTTGGCGTTTTACTTTAAGGTGTTTATTTAATGGGCAAAGTATTTTTGGGATGAGCCGGATTCAGAGAAATATTTTTAGTGAAAAACGTTTACAGATTTTATAACCAAATGTGAGAAAAACGAGAGACAATAAACAAAATAAGTTCAGAAGACATATAGTCACAAAAGAGATATTTTATATATGTTTAAAACAGAAGTTCACAGCAAGAGGAAAAACATTGAAGGTTCGTGAATATTTTTAGAGTTCTTGTAAAAACAAGGGTGGAGGGATCATTAGCTGAGATATTAAAGAAATCTGTATCGATTAAGAGCCTTGCTTTACATCAGGCAGAAAAATTGTTATCAAAACTTCTCTGTTCAATTAAATTATAATTCATCGAAAGTTGTTTTTGAGTCAATGCTCTATTGTTTTCGTATTAGAAAGAAGTTCAGTGACAAAGATTGGAAATATTTCAATGTATAAAGTTTATACAGATTGACAGATTAATGAGTCAATTAGTTGTGTGTGTCCGTGTATTCATTAAAGAGTGTGAGTGGAGAGATGCTTTGCAGAGGGAAGCTCCCAACAAAGGGGAGCCCAGTGACACTGATCTGTAGACTCTGGTCAGTTGAGTTCCACTGGTTTATTGAAGAAAAATCTGGCTTTTTTAAAGAATTTAGGTAGCTCCCAGAAAGACCATTTCAAATAAATTCAGAAAGTTCTCTTATTGGTCCAAAATATAATTGTTTTTATTCAGGATAGTGTATGCACAGATTATGTGCATACAAACGAGTTTATGCATTTTGATTTTTGATGTCGACATGTAAACATCGGCTGGTACTGACATATATTTTTGTAGTTTCTGTTTGTCTGTTCAATTCATTGGCATAACTAGGATAACCATCTCTAGCTGCCTTGCATCCCATCTCAACTCCCCTAAAAACTCCAGGAGTTTTCCAGAACGCTGCCGAAATCACTATTCATTCACCAACATTAAATCGCCATAAGTTATTAACTAAAAACATTTTACAATAAGGGAGATCATCAATTGGAGCTCAGGCGAATGCCTCTGTTGCTAAGGTCACTTGAATAATGGTTGCATCATTCTACCGCTCCAGAAAGTACCTTCATCCTGATGCAATCCCCTACCTAGGTCGGCTACATCCTAAGATGGAGCATTGTTGCTAGATCTGGGGAGGTAGCATCCAGAGCACTATTTTCCAGTGTTGACGGAGTACAAAATCGACTTCGAAATCTAGTGAGTGATGTCTTCTCTTCACCACAACCTCTTTCTCAAAGACGAGACCTTGTTAGTCTTTCTCTATTCTATTGTTAATTTTATGGTAGGTGTTCAACTGAGCTCCAACTTCTGGTCCCTCTTCCCATAAAGCATTCATGACAAAATTCGTCTAGCTACAACCATTATAAATAATTTCCCTTTATTCCTCTATGAATCTGAAGCTAAATGAAACTTCCATAAAGTTTCTTTTGGAAAGCTGCCCATCTGTGGAACACAATATCGCAGAATTGCTTCTAAGCTGTCTACTGCATGGTTATGTTCAAGTTCAATGGAAACAAATTTTTGTTGGGCCGTTCTCTCAAATTACCAAATTCTGTCCAGATTCAACCATCCACTTGAAATAGAAATTCTACATCAATAAACCTTCTTTCCTCTTTTTTTCCTTTTTTCTTAATCAGAGAGAATTTGAACTTAATACCCTCTCTCTTTTGTCTCTTTCTCAAATAGGAGAGATGTCAATGCCCTCAGACGCTACAAAATATCTTTTGACAACTTCGTTCATCTCACTGTCCATTGACCTCTGTGACCTCGGTGTCAAACTATCTCAGCAGGGTCACAGGTCATCACACCTGTTATTTGAGTATCTCAATTCCTGAGAATCAACTTTGTGTTTCTCCCTATATTTAATAAATTTGTAAACTTTTTTTCTTCTTTTTCCAATTTGACAATACTGTCACATCAGAATATACCAGCAAGGACACCTGGTGTTGCCCCAGGCACAAATAGCATTACATTAAGAGCTAGTATTTGGGATTGTGTTTAATAGGAGACTGTAGGGAGTTAAGCAGTAAGATGTCCATTAAACTTTTGCAGATCAGTACAACCAGGGAAGCAGGAAACAGGGAAGGAATTCCAAAGCCTAGCAGTCCAAAGGAAGGGACTATTATAGAAGGCTTTCTGGCATCTATGAACGTCAACAGTGATTCTGCTGCTTGTCGGTTTAGTCTGGGCATGTATGTCAAGAAGGCACAAGTGCTATGAGTTCATCGGAACACATTCTATTAAAATACTTGCAAAAGAGGCACAGGGATGCAGCTTTACGGGGATGGGACCGAAGTTGGAGTTTGGCTGACAGTGCGGAATCTATTAGATTTAAGACTTCCTTTTAGATCCTGTGTAAATGAGAGAGTAATAGATGTGCCAGCCCAGATGTGGCAACAATATTCCATGCATAGTCAAATGGTGTCTAGTGTGAGTAATTTTCTAGCACAGTAGAGGGAACCCACAATTTTTGCAGTAGCCTTGGCAATGTCCTCAATGTATTTGTTCCAATTCATTTTGCCTGTGAATGTTAAGCGGAGGGTTTTGCAGAATGCGCTCTCAGGTAGGGGTACATGCATCGACTGCACTCCTCTCCCAACCCTCAGAACCAAGGTTAGAGCATTGGCATAAACAGATGTATTATATTTAGCATCTGTTAGCGTATATTCCTTTTCACAAGAAACGAGAAACGACTCCCATCCAAGGAATAGTCTGTGAGGAACTAAGATTTATTACCGGCATTTCCTTGTATATCAACACTTATTTCTGCCTGACATAATCTATCCAAAAATGCAAGAACATTCAAGTCATGTGCTGGGTTTTACTTATCTAAAACCCTAGTCATGATGGGGAGGGATCTTTATTTGTGAGTGATGATGAAATATAAAAAATAATTGTTTATATATATATATATATACAGGGTAATCTCCAAAAATACCGTTAGGGCTTACAACATGGCCGCCAGAAGAGTCACGTGATCCGGTAGGTGTATCAGAATTTTAGGCGGAATTTTTGACACCCCCAACAAAAAACTGCGAATAAAATATATAAAACTCGTAATTTCTGTTTTTAAAGTGGGTTGTCAATTTTCTTTATGAAATATACTTCCAAAATAAACTATTACAGTCGTTTAAAACATAATAGAAGTATTATTTTTTATTTTTTAAAAACAATGTTTACAAAATGTTTACGCACGTTCGTAGACATTTTGTAAACATTGTTTTTAAAAAATAAAAAATAATACTTCTATTATGTTTTAAACGACTGTAATAGTTTATTTTGGAAGTATATTTCATAAAGAAAATTGACAACCCACTTTAAAAACAGAAATTACGAGTTTTATATATTTTATTCGCAGTTTTTTGTTGGGGGTGTCAAAAATTCCGCCTAAAATTCTGCACGTGACTCTTCTGGCGGCCATGTTGTAAGCCCTAACGGTATTTTTGGAGATTACCATATACAGAATACTTATAATAATAAATATAATTTTAAAAACAATTTGAGGGATCACTTAAGTATCATTATACACTTCTGAAGAACATCGATCAAATTTAATGCAAATCTGAAATATTTGATTTTTAAAAAGTGAGGTTGTATCTGCGTTATGTCCCTTAAAACCCCTCAAAAATAATCCAAGAAGAAATTGAAATTTGGGCAATCTTGTTTAATCGGTGTCTAATGACTGTGAATCAAATTTAGTGTAAATCTGAAATATTTGAATTTTTAAATGGGAGAGTGTGCACATATAATCCCAAAAACACTTAATCGCTAAAAATCGTAAAAATTGATTTTCTTAAGTAAAGAGCAAATACTTGAATCAATTTACGTGATTTTTGGAATATGACAAAGATTTTTTGTTTATTTTTTATTAATTGTAATTCTAAACAGGCACAGAGTATTGTTATTTAGTTAATCAAAATTAATCCCTTAAACAGTTTTTCACCATTTTTATACCTCCTTATGAAGATGCTATTAAACCTTGTGTCAGGAATCCTTATTCAAATTTTTATCAAATTCCATTACATGATTTTAATTCCGGAAAATGTTTCTAAGTTGATGCTTAAGCTTAAGCAGTCTTAAGAAGAAATTGAAATTCAGGGAAGATTAAATATATAATGATACTAAACCTTATGTCTAGAATTCTTATTCTAATTTTTATCAAAATCTATTAATTCTGGAAAATGGTTAAGCTTAAGGAGTCTTAAGAAATTTAATGACTATAAATCAACTTTAATGCAAATCTGAAATATTTGAATTTTGAAATGGGAGGTTGTATACATATTATGCCTACTAAAACCTCTTTAAGAGAAACTGAAATTTCGGAAATTGATATCTTACACTTTTAACAGAAATTAGGTGTTTGAATTTTCACAAAAAAAGAGCTTCCATTCTCATCTTTGCCCTCTTTGCACAACACTAAATTAAACTAAATATAGTCCACATTACCGAATCTTTAACCTAGCAGCTGTGTTCCACAATCCATAACGACTGGAATAGACTGCCGCTTGAGGTTGTCATCGCATCAACAATGGATCAAGACGAAGTTGGACAGATGTTGGTCGACTGTATTTCTAACCGTCTAAATTCGCAGTGCCCCTCTTTGCTTGCTTTCCTTTTTTTTTTTTTTTTTTTTTTTTAATTTCTCTCTCTTCTTAACAGCAACAAAACATGTAATGTTTTTACCTGTGCCAAATAAATTGAATTTAATTGATTGGTTAATTAATTTAGGAGTAAATCTTATACGTACAAATATATAAACATATGCACACACTCTAACCTTATATAGAGAGCTCAATAAGATTTTTTTAAAAATTGATTCTGGAAAATGTCTCTAAGTGAAGTCTTAAGCTTAAGGAGTTAATTAAAATTGTTTACTTGATGTCTAATTACTAGGGCTATGACAACAGAACATTCTTTTCATTGTTTTGACTCTCGAGTATATATCCGACACAGTTAATCAACCGAGAACCACATCATTCTCTATAAAAGCATATAAGATATCAACGGATACACACTCGAGAGTCAAAACAATCAAAAGAATATGCTGTTGTCCTAGCCCTAATAATTACTGACTTAAATATAATGCAAATCTAAAATATGTCAATTTTGAAATGAGAGGTTATACCTATATTATGTCCCTTAAAACGCCTCTAGAATACTCCCCAAAAAACTGAAATTTTGGGAATATTTGTATCTTAAATACAAAGAGTTAAAATTTTCACAAAAGTCAGACTATCTGAATTCTCGTTGAGAACATCCATCATCTTTTTTATCCATTTTGCATGAAATCGAATTCAATAACATAGCCCACATTTGAACCCCTTAATAGCTGTGTTTCAAAATATATCATGATTGGTTAATCAGTTTAGTAGTGAATCCTGTACGTATAAATATATAAGCATATATGTATAGATAACTTTATATATAGAGATAGTCTATATAACTTCTTTTTAATTAGGACTTCTGAAAAAGTAAATATTTACGTGTCTACAATTGAATATGCATTCATGTTTTTCATTTAATAATTTAAATTTGTGGTTGAGCTAATTTACATTATGAAAATTCAATAACGTTTGCAGTCAAAATTACTAATGCTATAAAGTTCTTTTATAAAAGAATATCGAATCTTTTATACGTACAAAAAATTACAGTCTCGGTTTCGTTTCAGAATTCATGTCTGCGCGACCGTTTTTGAAAAAGTTGATACATAAGAATATTATATTTGCAACTCTTTGTTACCTGAGTCAATAGTCATCAATCTTAGTGTATCGTTTTACTGCCGTTCTGTTAGTAACAAGGAACGAAAAGCGGTAAGTAGTCACGAAAGAATGCAGCACAAAATGTGATGTAATTCGTTGCCATGGCAATGAAAAAATACTGTCGTTTGCTCCTTTCAAAAAAGATAAATTGTGGTTAGGGAAGGGGAAAGGAATAATGAGATGTACAAGTAGAATAGAGGCGGGGTAGTGCTTAATGCACATCATTTATTGCTTCTCATATATATATATATATATATATATATATTAGTGAGAATATGTGTCTGAGGACAACTCTCAACCTATATACTGAACGAATTTTTGATCTACAGACTTGAAATTTGGTATATAGGATATTCAGGCACGTGGAAAACTTTAATCGGTTTTCCCCCGGAAAAAAAGTCTACTAAAGGATCGAACTTTTTTATTGTACTTGTGGAGGGGGGGGGGTCATTCGATTTTCATGACTGCACATGCATGAATCGTTCACATGGCATGTTAAGAATAAGTAGATTTAAAAACACTTTTTAAAGTGCAGAAATTGCGGTTGGCATCCAGCAGCTGCTATCACGGGGGGTATTAGGAATAGTTTTCAATTAGCAATAACCACGCCTCGGAATATCCTCATTGGCTACGGTATCACCACTGCTCATCTGAGCCCCAATCTCTGGTCCCCCCCCCTCGCCAATCGTTCAGGAAAAACACTCATCTAGCTGAAACCACTGTCAATAATTTTCCCCACTCTTTATCTGTGCCTAAATTAAAACGTAGATTCCATGAACAAAGCTTCTTTCTTAGAAGTGCACGCCTGTGGAACTCTCTTCCATTTGCCTGTTTCCCACCTGACTACAACTTGAATGTCTTCAAGTCCAATATAAACAAATTCTTGATGAACCGCCCCCTTAAGTAAGACACTTTATTAAATCTCCAATACTAATGATTACTACGATACTATTCCATTGATTACTGTACACGCAATAACCCTTATCCCCGAGTGGCTTCCGGGCCATGATAAGTGGTGACTACCATGTAAAAAAAAAAAAAAAAAAAAGATCTTGGCAAGCTGTCTTAATTGTTACCATACTTGACTCACTGTCTTTAGGTTTTGGTTTCGATCTCAGCTCAAGTATTTGTATGTTTACTTACAAGAAGTGAACTGTTTAGAAAAAAAAACGTAATATTCGTATGCTCATGTCTCCGTTTCTTTCCTTTGTTTATTTCATTGTTTTTTTGTTTTTTTTTAATTAATTTAATGTTACGTTTAATACCGGACAATGCCGGGTACATTTGTCAATATGTATGTATGTGTGTGTGTGTATATATATATATATATATATATATATATATATAGTGGTTTTGTTTTTGATTTTTTAATCGATAGTAAGCTTGATGTCTCCGCCTTGGAGAACCGGTGTTTTTCTTAGAAGGTCGCCCATTTTTTATTTGGACGTATTTTTTATTTATTTATTATTATTTTTATTATTACTTTTTTTTATTCATTATTATTTAAAAAAAAAAACATTTTATAGTAGATTACTGTTTATATATATATATATATATATATATATATATATATATATATATATATATATATATATATATAAATTATTATTATAGCAACAACAATAATAATCATTATCATCATCCGGGTGCAGTTTATCCCCACAGGGTAAAAAAATTCAGAGAATGAATCTTCTCTGTGTTTATGTAATAGTGCTCAATAATAAATAGAATTTCTTACTGGTTATAAAGATTTTTATTCATACAAATATCATTTGGCTACACATTTTCAAAATGTTTCTCAAAATACAATGATGGCTAGTAAAAAAAAAAAAAAAGTATTGTATAAACTATCCTAACGAGGGCTTCACTATGAGCCGAAAGTTAAAAATTTTAAGTAAATAAATATTCATATAAAAAAATAAAAAATGCTGCACAAGTCTAATCTTTTAACCATCATGTTTGGAATTTCATTTTCATATATATATATATAATACCCGTCTCAGAATGGGTAAAAATAATATTCTTAAAACAGAACAGTTTTACAATATTTTATGTCCTTTTACAAAGATTAAAATCAAGATAATTCTACTAAACCTTATGTCTAGAATCTTTATTCTAATTTTGATCAAAATTCATGGCCTGGTTCTGATTTTAGAAAATGTCTAAAATTTAAAAGGTCTTGAGAGGAAATTGAAATTCAGAGGATCTTGTTTACTTAGTGCCTAAGGACTATGAATCAATCTCAATGCAAATCTGAAATATTTAAATTTTCGAATAGGAGGTTGGGCCCATTTAATGCTCTTCATATCCCCCCACCCCCGCTTCAAATTCTTGAATGTGCTCTGAAGAAACTAAAATTTGGGAAATATCAATTTCTGTTTAATACCATACTTTAAAAGTTCACACCCAAATAAATTGAACTAAATGTAGTCAACATTACCCACCTTTACGCCTTACAGCTGCAATGATCAGTTAATTAGTTTAAGAATGAATTCTGTGCATAGAAATACATAAATATAATAGATCCCGCACTGTTGTCCAAGCTCCAACCCAAGATATGAACAGCCTGCAACAGCCATCCTAATAGTACATATTATCTGAAACATAGAATTGTTTTCTGTTGCCAACCAATGCATCTGTTTTCAAACCGTTACACCAAGATGTGTCTGCGATGGAGATATGTTTGGTATGCTTCCGCCCTGTATCCTTTTCATGTGTTAACCTGCGGCCCGCATGTGTGTTGCACGGGGAAGCTAAAAGGCCCAAGACTGGAATCAAGAAACGTTTGGGGGTCCCTGGGCGGGGTAGTGAAAGGAGCCGTTATTTGCAGCTGTATTCAAACATTGGTTGCTTAAGATTTGAATATTGTTTACCTGAACGCCTTCCAGGGTATCGTTTATATTTTGAGCTCCTCGCCTCCCCCACGAGCAATTTTTTTTTTTTTTTTTTTTTTTTTATAGCATGTACCTGACGATAATGTCTATTTATGAGCATGATAAAGCAGAGAAAACAATATGGCTGCCGTAATTAAGCATATGTAAAATGGTTGATGAAACAGATGTGCCGGGTATCGTCTCGGCTAATCATAGACAGACGGCAACCAATTCTGTTTTCTGGATAGACAATCTGATTTTACAATAAATAAATGTCTTTTTCTTTTACAATAGTCTCTGTTTATTTCCACCCCACCCCCACCCCCCGGCACGAAGGAAAAGTTAGGCACAATATTGGTTTTTAATTTGTATAATTTTTATTTCTCTGAAATGTACAAAAAGAACGCAAAAGAAAAGCAGAAAATTAGGCAGAAGGCCACTCAAAAATTGGGAAGTGGGGAGGTCTAGTGTGGAAATTGAGTGGTTAAGTACATGGCTGATGGAAGAGAACAATCTACCCTCCCCCATGGAAATTAAGTAAAAGATTAAGGGCGCTTTTTTAAGATAAAGTCGACAGATCGAGACTTTATTTTAATATGTGGTTTCAAGCAAAATCAACAGTATTTACTTGGCATGTTGAAAATAGTAATATATCCAAAAATTAAGAAAATTCAGTAAGTAGAAAATTATTTATAGTTAAAAGTAATTTTGATGGGAAATTAGATGAAATAGCATTATTTTCCCTTTATGTAAACACTTTGAAGATTGCAAATACAGGGGACACAGTTATCTCCTTTTTCTGCCACTTTAATGGCTGACATGCTGTTTTAGACCATAGCGATAGACATTTTTTTTTTTTTGTTTACTAAAAGCACAATAGCAGTTGTTCTACTTGGTGAATTTTCGTAATTTTGGGATATATTACTATTTTCTCGATGACAATTAAGTAAGCATTGTTGTTTTTGTTTAAAACCACGTATTTAAAAAATCGATATCTTAACAAGCACTGGATTAAGTTCGAGAATATAAGATAACAAGAAAAAAAAATAATATAAAATCAAAAATAATAAAATCCAAAAAGGGTTGCCTGATATAAGCAATGGTAAACTTCAATCTAATATAAATACCAGTATTTATATATAGATATTTTAATCGCAACTGAAAAAAAAAAAAAAAGAAGCTCAATACACAATAGAGAGTAGAGCTTATTATAAGAGAAAGAAAATTAAAACTGTAAGTTGAAATTTACAATTAAAATTTATTGTTCGACTGAATACTCCAAAAAATAATTTACAAAGTCCTTTTTCTCTTAGCAAAATGCGGAATCGGATTTTGCTAATTCCTACCCTCTGATGAGAAGGAAAGTATTTTTTCGAAACTCTGCAGATTAAGAACAATCCACTTAATTTGTGTTTCCTTTTTGAAAATTAAATATGTTTTAACTCTTCTTAAAGTGTTTTTAACATGTTTTATTAATTGTTTTTTCTTATATTCATATTTAGTTTTTTGTTTGTTTTTTTTTTTAACAAAAATGTCAGGAATGAGACTACCTCATGAGAAAAAAAATCAGGAACAAGTCAGCGTTCATTCTATTTTATTTTTTTAAATTAATTTATTTTGTTTCAACTACGTTAAAAACGATTTAATAATATTGTTTTTATGACTAACTCGGCTAGGAATTTTTATCCTGTGACTCCATAATCAACAGAGATTAGTGCATTACTGTAATGATCCCGTCCCTGCTTTGCGTTTGCGGTGGGAGTTTACTTCTGTGGAGTTCTAGGAGGTCCACCCTCCCAGGCTTTGCCTTTTCTCTTTGAGAAGGAGCTAGTTTATCGCTAATCGCCTGAGGCGCCCTTACTTGGGAATGCCGACAAGGTTGTCTAGGCACTTTTTGTAGGTAAGAGTGTCTCCCCCCCCCCCTTCCCATCTCGAGTTCACCGACTTCTCAATCCCACTTTCCGATCCTGGTGCAGTGGGAAAGAACGAAACAGCAATTTTGCTTTTGTGAGGCCTGCATTCGCGTTTGAGATTCATAAAAAGAAAATAAGTTTAAGTTTTATTTATTGCGTTATCTTTATTTTAAAAAAAAAAAAAAAAAAATTTACTGAAGCAGACGACGCAGAAAGCAAACAAGTAAACAGGTAAAAATCCAGTTCCAATATAATTTTAATTGGAATTCATTATTGAGACGAGCATTAGTTATTAATTTGTTCATTGCGGACTGCCATTATTAGTAATTGCTGAGAATGCAGCAGATTCGGAGTTCCTATCCCGTTGTGGTTACCACCTGACGAAGGCCAGAGGAATAGTTGTCCGAAACGTTGTGAAACAACAGCTAAGAAAGATGAGGATAATAGTCTGCAATAAATAAATTAAAATTCAGTCCGTTCCGCAAAATCACTTTCATGTAGGATGTTGGTCCCTCCCGTAAGTATTTCTAATTTTTCTGACTAGAAAAATATTGAGGAAACCAATGCCAACAATAGAATCTTCAGATTCATACGATATGATGATGATGATGAATGTGAGAAAAATCCAGCTCCCTAAAATGGGGCACTCTGGATTGAGACTAAAAATTTAAATTGTCTCAGTCTAGAAGGATTTCTGGTTCATTGGTTGAGGACAGAAAAGATGAAGTGTAATATCAGAACAGATACTACGCTTTGCTCCTAGTCAAATAAATAAATTGCAACAAAAAAAAAAAAAAGAAGAAACACAGTTTGACTTTTTTAGATACATTTTACTAGCAGGAAAACCCGACATTACTCAGGATTGAATGAGGATCACTGTTATGTATTTTTTTTCATTATGTTAATACCATATTGCTTTCTTTCTTTTTTGTTTTTACTGTACACCCCCCCCCCCACACACACACACACCAGTTTTTCG
Organism: Euprymna scolopes; assembly: GCF_053919585.1. Lineage (NCBI taxonomy): Eukaryota > Metazoa > Mollusca > Cephalopoda > Sepiida > Sepiolidae > Euprymna > Euprymna scolopes. Next base: position 71,222,415 of record NC_136520.1, read on the forward strand.
CCCACTAATATAGTCGGAAAAAAAAACTTCATAGTCTAGTGGAGAATGTCCTTTTCTTTTCTCTGCAACCTCTTTCCCACAAGAGACGTTGCAAACCAATCTCTGTTTTATCGTTATTTTCATTGCAAGTGCTCGTCTGAGCTCCAACCCATGATCTCCCCTCCCAGCCTACACTATCAATAATTTTCCCCATTCTTTATCTGTACCTAAACCTAAACATAGATTCCATGAACAAAGTTTCTTTCTTAAAACTGCATGCCTGTGGAACTCTATTCTGTTTCCCTGCTTTCCAGCTGACTACAATATGGCCGTCTTCAAATCCAACGCGAGCAAGTTCTTGATGAGACATTTCCTTAAGTAATCCAATTTACCAAATTTTCACTACTAACGATTACTATGATATTGTCCAATTGACTATTGTACACGCATTAACTCTTATCCTCGAGTGGCCTCCAGGTCTTGATAAGTGGTGACTCCCTTGTAAAAAACAAAAAAAAAATACATTCTGAATTAGTGTTCCGAGATTTAAAAAAACTACCGTAAAAACAACAAACGGACTTCTACTTGCATTTCCTCTGCCCCAACAACAACATGGCAAAAAGAAAAAAAAGTCATACTGAAGATGGTTTCCTTCGAAATATATTTATGAATTTCAATATAAATTTCAAACAAAATAAATGTGTTTTTTTATTTTGTAATAATGCGTTGTTTTGGCTTCAAACGTATATAATGTGTTTTATTTTAATAAAAACCTGAATGAACGGAGAGTAGATTAAATGGCAGTTTTCATTTTCTCCAGCAAAACAAGAGACTATAACAATAAATTAAAGGAAATAGACAGAAAAAAAAAATGATGTGAAACATTTGAGATGAACCATTAAAATACTTGCATAACAGGAAGAGGAATGCAACATTTCGTCGATGGAACAGCAGTTGAAGCCTAGCTGATAGTGCAGAACCTATCAAGTTGGCGACTCTCTTTTGAGAGACTAGTTGCAGATGCACCAGCCTAAATGTGGCAACAATACTCCGAATGGTGGCCTTATGGAGGTACAGGATACTCTTAGGTGTAAGTAACTTTCAAACACGGTGGAGAAAACCCATCTTCTTTGCAGCAGCCTTGGCAATGCCCTTAATGTATCTGTTCCAACTCGTGTTCACCGTGAACGTTAAGCTGGGGAGTTTGAACGAATTACTTTCAGGTAATGCATCATTAGCCATGGCTAATAGTGGTTAAGAAGGCTTCTATAATTATTGAAGGAAAGAAGCTTAACCTTGGCAGCATTGAATGTAACCATCCATTTTTGTCCCCATTCCACTACAGACTGGAAGTCTTCGTCTAGGGTTTCCTCCATTACGTTGGGTATGTTGATTGAAATTGTCGGACTGATTTCCACATCTTGGTTGCTATAGTCACAACGTTTGGGCCGTTTTGCCCTCCGGCCTTCATCAGGTGTTTTGTATCGAACTGGGGAACCGTTTGTTAGGAGTCTCGAACCCAACCCTTTATTATTATCCTAGTGACATATGGCCGAGTGGTCCTAGACGTTGTATCAAAGTTTACAGTTACCCAAAGGTGCTGAGTTCAATCCTGAACAAAGGTAGTGAAAAGTAACATTCAAAACAGAGAATCAGCAACTATGTCCCAGAGCCTAGCTGGAGTCCAAACACGGTACCCCCGTAATAATAATAAAGGGTTGGGTTCGAGACTCCTAACAAACGGTTCCCCAGTTCGATACAAAACACCTGATGAAGGCTGGAGGGCAAAACGGCCGAAACGTTGTGACTATAGCAACCAAGATGAGGAAGTCAGTCCGACAATTTCAATCAATGAAAACACCTCATCTCAAAAATACAGACAATTACTATGTTGGGTATGTGTTCATTCGTTAAATATGTTCATGCCGTTTACGTAATATTCACCCTGGGTTCAGCAAGTTCACATCTGCTGATCTTTCATCTACTACATTTTCTGTTATTCTTAAAGCATTTTTTAATCCAGTCTTAACTATAATATAAACTAGTTGATCTAATTGCCTGATAGTGAGCACGATAATGAACACTATAGTGAACATGAGAGAAAAGTTAAAAAGTGAAAAAAAAAATGTATAAAAAAAGTCTCCATTAGGAAGTATGTCGCACAGCAACGTCTCAACTGATATGGCCACATCGTCTACTGTCAGTTATCTAAAAACACTCCACCATCTATGCTTCATTGATGTTGCCTGCTCAAAATCATGTATAGAACGTTTAAGACATGGAAGGAAGCAGTTGATGATGACAGCCTGATCCTGGGGGGCGGCACAAATGAAATGATAGCAGACAGGAAAAGTTGGAAGTTATACACAAAACGGCTAATCCCAACACGGGATAAGACGAAAACTAGAAATCTAATATATAAAAGGCTATATATATCTGTCTGCCCCCATATTTTCAAGCTATCTCTTCTAAAACTGAAAGTCACTGAGTGGCGCTATTTTTTACGAACCATTCTTTTATGGGGTTTTAGCCGGTTAAAATAGTTTTTAAGGGATCAAAAATGGATCAAAATTTAAAAAAATCGTTATAATTCTGTACATTCATCTTAGTTTGTTTTTAATTTTTTATCAGTTCTTGTGCGTGTCACGTTGTTACAGTGGTAACGTCACCAGCTTTGAATGCTACAGTTTCGGTTTTGATTCCAGCTGATGACACCCAAATATACTTAAAAAATAATTTTTTTTTTTTTTTTATACTTTTGAAAGCACGACTCTATATACGAAATCTAGACAAATTAAAATATCATATTTAAGCGTATTTTATGCCCAGACAAAGCCGGGGAGGACCCCCCCCCCCTCACGAGTAAATAACAATAAAACTTTGGCTGTGAGTGCAATAAATCTGCACTTCGTGTCCTTTCTACTTTTGCTAACTGTAACCCGTCCCTCCGACTCCCGTTAGCGGCTGGGCTTCAGTCTAGTCTGCTTAACAATTTCACCCATGGCTGGGGAGTGAATAGATTTTAGGGCAAAATGAACTAGACTGAACTTGAATTTTGGCGGCTGATGTCCGTCTAGAAAGTAATAAAAATTGATTATCTAAAGACATTTATCAGCTTTATCTCACTTGCAGACATTTCCTTTTGGAATCGGAAGAACACATGCATTTGGTAACCAAATAAAGAAAGAAAAGGCAGACTCTGAATCTGCTCGATCCTCCCTCCCGGCTGAACTCCCTATCTTTGGGTCAAAGAGCAACAGATAATCTTCTCATAAAACCAGAAGTGTGCTCTTTTTGAAATGTGTACACACGGATGTGTGTATATATTTCTGCATGCAAATGTATGATTATGCTAATGTGTATGTATATGCTTGCATATTTGCATTTGTACATAAATGTGTGTGTATGCTTTTATATATATTGTTTTTAACATATAATTATCCACTGACACGTGTTTCGTCGTCTATGACTCATCAGAGTGGCTGAATCTAGCAAGATTCGAAATCGGGACCCCCTAATAAGAAGCCTAAGCCTCTTCCACTGAGCTATCTCGCACGACTACTAATGTTATATATATACTAGGAAAAGTACCCGTCGTTGACTGGGTTCAAAGACAGCCTACAGAAAATACTCTGATTTATGAAAGTATCATAGGTTATGAAAAGGAAGGGTTGTAAAGAGATAGCTTCGAATTTGGGGGGTATCAAAACCAAAGCAAAATATGATGAAAGTAAAAAGAAAATAGATAAATCCCATAATTTATTATACTATACCTGTTCACACTGAAACACTTATCACAATATTCTGTGGATCTATATTAAAAAAACCTTGTTAAACTTTGTGACATATTTCCATTCTATGGAGGTCAGGCGTAAACGAACACCCCATAATTTTATCATACCATATTTCTTCAAACTGAAACATAATTATCAAAGTATACTTTCACAGATAGATATGAAAAGTCTTTATTAAAGTTTGTGCCTATTTCCATTCTATGGAGGCCAGTTGCGAACGCAGACCTCACAATTTTATTATACCATCCCTATTTAAGTTAAAACATACTTATCTAGGCACCGCCAAAAATGGCCGCAAAATCAAGATGTTGTTGTTTTTTAAAACGAAATTACATTTATTAAAATCCATTATTTCTGAGTAACTTTTTTTTTTCCAGAAAGATAAAACCCTGAATTTTATCATATAGAAAACAGAATAATGTAAAACGTTTTCTACTATTTTTAATTAAATTTTAAATGTTAAATTTTCCCAAAAAGTTAACAATTGACATTTTTTGTCTTGCACAAAAAACGTACATAAATATTTAAAAAAAAAAAGTTTTTTGAAATAATTAATTTATTTATTTATTGTCTAACTAAGATTTAGGATAATTTTCTGAGAGAATATGCAAAAATATTATAATATAAGTACCTGGATTTCAAATAATTCCACTTATTCATATATGTAACCAGTTATTTCGCATCAATCTAGAGTCTAGATCGACACTGTTTGCGTTTGATAAGAGGCAAACTATGGAAGACCAAACAGGCCAAAAAAACTTATTTTTCAGTGACGAAAATTTCAATGTATTATTAAGCTGAGGCTGGCCAGTACCAGATGGGTGACCATTTGTATGAGTTTGGTTTTTAATGTGTATGTGTGTGGGGACCAGGCTCCCCAAAATGGGGGGGGGGCACAATTTAAAGCAGAATAAAAAAAAATTATTTCAGCGCGTTTGGTCCACCGTAGTCGAAAGGCGGCAAACGTTTTCAAACGGGATCGAAAAAAATGATGCTATTTTTAACACAAAGGGCACAATATTTATCAAATTATTTTTTTTGGTATCGATTCTTCAAAGCATGCCCTGTTTAATAATGGTCATGCATTATTCGGCTCGCTAAAAAAAAATTGTTAATTTATTTATCAAAGATTTTAAAATGGCTTTTTTCGTATAAATATTAAAAAAAAAAATTTTTTTTGTTTTGCTTAACTTAAATTAATTATTTTACTTAACATATTCACCGAATTTCACACTTCAAAACTCAAAAGCGGGATAATTAAACACAATCGAAGTTATGATATTCAGATGTCAAAATAAGGTATGCAAACAATTTTTTTTTTTTTTTTAATCTATAATTCTGTCCCTTACAACAACACAATATGTCGTGTTCAGTTTCAGATGATTATTTTAAGCATATTTGTTCCCACTTCAAAACAAGGGGGGGGGTTGTAAGCAAAAAAAATATATATATAAATATCGTTTATGAAAAATAAGTACACCGTTATAAAGTTCATTCTTCTCTTAATAATCGCTGAAAATTTCGTATTGATCGGATAATTACTTGATTTTTGGTAGATTTTTAAAAAGACGGTCCGTCAAAAAGTACTGACCTGCTCCCCCAGTTTTGGCAGTGCCTATACTTATCAAAGTATTATGTACATCTATATCAAAACACTTGTAAACGTTTTTTTATTTTTTTATTTTTTATTTCCATACTTTGTGGACCAGGCACGAACCCCACAATTTTAATGAACCACCTTTCTGCCAGATCAAACATACCAATTCCTGTGTCTTGATACATCTTCTACCATTATATGTAATCAGTTTTTTAAAATAGTCAACCATATAAGAGCCTATTCGTGACCAGACGCGCGCACACACACACACACACACACACACACACACACACACACACACACACACACACACACACACACACACACACACACACACACACACACACATTCAGCTTTATATTATATATATATATATATATATATATATATATATATATATATATCAAAGAGAATTGAGTTTATTTCTTGTGCTAATATTGATATTAAAAGCCTACTTTTTCCATTTAAATATTATTAAAATGAACTTCTTAATAGAATCCAGAACTTATTTTTCTACATGGTCAACATTATTCTCAATATACTTTTGCACTAGCAATGAATGATGGCTGTGCATGGGCATCTGGGGTATGCTTTTTCATACGAGGGTCGTTATAAAAGTAAAGCCTCCTATTTTTTTATTATTTTTTTTTTTTTAAATTCAAAAAGTTTAAGAGGTACGAAGACAGGAGTAGTATCATTAAAATGGGCGACCTCTTGTGCTTCTGGACTCATTTTTCTACATAGTCACCACCATTCTCAATGCCCTTTTGCTAGGAATTTTATGACACATCTCTGCTTCTGACGCACATGCATGACAGTCTAACACCAATAATATCTGCAACAGAGATGAAACTTTCAGGTCATGAATGCATAAGTTCAGTCATCATAACAAGGCAATTTGCAATCCTCTCTGATCCATTCAGGCGAATTTTAAAAAATAGGAGGCATTACTTTTGGAACATCCAACGTATACTTGTGTATACCTGCTCCTTGATTAGTGTTGGTACAGTACCTGTGCGTGTCATGTTCATACATAAATAGAAACATAAGATTGGTTGACAAAAAATGGAATAGGCAGCATACACGTTACTAAGGTAGTAGTTTTTACAGTGTTACTACAGAAATTTGATTCTCACGTAAGTCTAAAGGATATATTTTTTTTTTAATTGGTTATGTCTTAGAAAACTTACTGCTCAGGTGCCCCCCTATTTATAGGAGCATTCATTTTTCCGAAACTCAAGTGGCTTACAATTGACAGCATGGAATTTTGTGTCTGCGCAGACATTACTATCTCAAAATCAAGCAAAACATATCATCCAACCGAACACAACCTGTTAACCCATCTGTTTCTGAAAATTACAAAAAAAATAAACAAACTTTTTAAAAATTAAAAAAAAAAAAATTTAAAATAAAAAAAAATTAAAAAAAAAAATTAAAATTAAAAATAATGAAAAATTATAAACAATTTAAAAAATAAAAAATATTGAAAAAAATTGAAAAAAATTTTTTTAAATTAAAAAACAATTTTAGTTGAACCCCCCCCCTCCAAAAAAAAACTGATCTTCTCTGCTGAAATATATATAGGTATTAATGGTGCCATCTACTTGAAAATCATGGATCAGTTTATTTGTATTTGTTTCTAAGGGAGTCTTGTATCTGAAGGTTTATTAATTTTTCCAAGATTCAAAGCGGCTTACAAACTCAGTATGGAAACTCATATCCAGAAGATAGTACTATTTCAAAAGTCATTGCCCTGGTGATCTCCTTTCTCTTAGCTAAATATTTCTCCCATTGCAGATATGTCGTTTACAAGCATTGCAACTATGCACCCACACTAAACCTGCAGCATTGCGCATGTTTACATGTATGGATATGCATTCATATCTATAAGGTATGAACCTTGTAACTCTTTCTTCTGTTATTTTGTCCTTTAGTCCTCGCATTCTATGAGCAAGAAAGACTAGCAACGTCTCTTCTGTGAGAAAGAAGCTGCAAGGAAACAAAGACATCCCCCCCTCATATAAAGGAAAAAAAGAAAGAAAAAAATAAAAATTATAGTAGTAACATCAGCATATGGAAAGGAAAGTAAGAGATTGCAGTAAATAAATAAACAACGTAAATAAAGAAGAAAAAGTAAAAAAAAAAAAAAAAAGGTAAAATAATAGTAGTATCGATATCAACCCATTTGGCATAATGGCTAGATTGTTTACTAATTGACCGGGAGACTGCAGTTCAATTCTCTGTGAAAAATATTTGATTTGGTGTCACCTTGATGATCACTTAATATTATCATGGAGAATAAAACATGAACGTTGGGTTTATATTTGGCAGCCTCGTAACCTTCACTTTCTTTATTTTATCTATCAATAATTTCACTTTCTTTATTTTAATAATTTCCTCCACTCTATCTGTGCCTAAACTTAAACAGATTCCATGAACAAAGTTTCTTTCTTAGAACTGCACGCTTGTGGAACTGTCTTCTGTTTACCTGCTTTCCAGCCGACTACAATATGGTCGTCTTCAAGTCCAACGTAAACAAGTTCTTAATGAGCCGTTCTACTTAAGTTAACAAATTAGTCCTCATTTCATGATGCGAGGTTTCTGACAAAACTAAAATTATACTTCTAGCATCAGCATATGAAAAAGAAAGTAAGAGAATGATATAAATAAACGTGTCTGAAGCGATTTTCATAAAAGAAAGATACACTTTGTTGAGATTTGTCATTCTTTTGTTTTTATGGAAATCTTGTTGAGAATTTCCTGTACTTCTTTATAATGTATTGCATTAGTAGATTTTAGCATTCTTGAAAAAATGGTGGGATCCTTCTATCAATCCAGTAGATATCTCATTGCTGATGCAATTCTCTATCTATATAAGAGCCAGGTACGTCCAAGGATGAAGTACTGTTGCTACATCTGGGCAGGAGTTGCTAGAAAGGGCTTATCCTGCCTTGATAGAGTTGATAGTTCAAAATAGATTTCGTAACCTCGTAGGGGATGCCCTTTTCTCTTCCCTACAACCTCTTTCTCGCACAAGAGTTGTTGCGAATTTGTCTCTGTTTTATCGTTATTTTCATGGCAAGTGCTCATCTGAGCTTGAATCTATGGTTCCCCCCCCCCTCGCCAAACTTTCACAAGAAACACTCGTTTAGCTGAAAACAATATCAATAATTTCTCCCACTCTTTATCTGTGCCTAAACCTAAACGTAGATTCCATGAACAAAGCTTCTTTCTTAGAACTGCACGCTTGTGGAACTGTCTTCCGTTTGCCTGCTTTCCAGCTGACTACAATATGGTTGTCTTCAAGTCCAACGTAAACAAGTTCTTGATGAGCCATTCCACTTAAGTTAACAAATTTATTGAATTTTCATCATTAACAATTACTATATTGTCCAATTGACTACTGCACACTCTTTAACCCTTATCCTCGAGTGGCCTCTGGGCCTTGATAATTGGTGATGCCTATGTAAAAACAAAAAAAAGCATATTTTTAAGGAGCCCTGCAGCAAAACTATTGAGATGTTGTTTATTATCACAGTAATGTATCTGCGGTTAAAAAAAAAAAAAAAAAATTCAAGAGGTAACGATGCCACGCTTCCAAAACTCTACATTCTGCTATCAAGAACCTCCCAACTGCAAAATATGATGCCCAACTGACACAAGTCACCACCACTTCAATAGCCAAGTCCAAAATCCAACCCTTCTGAAAAATCAGGCTCTTTTATATCCAACCGGAAGCGTCTCATTTGCATATTGAGCAAGCATATAAAAAAAAGCTGCAATTTCTTTTCTTTTTTTCTTTTCTCTTAACTTCTTCTGTCTGCACAAGATATTACAGGCTGCTGAAAGAACAGTTTGTCACAAATTAAATCATTTAATCACAGTATCTAAAGGTTAACCTGTTTCTTGGGTGGTCTCTCTTCTTTTAGTTAGATATTTTTCCCATTGCAAATTATGTCGTCCACATGCATTGCTAGTATGCACCCACTAAACATGCAACATCTTGCATGTTTACAGTTATTCATTTGTTTTTCATTACATAGCTTCCAGCTGAGACTGTTTTATCCATCGTTTGCGTTGTATCGTTATACCTGTCAATCATATTTAATAACTATATTCTATCTATAATCTATATTTACCTCAAATAATATGTTGAAATGCGTATAGTCTTGATTTTATGCTTTAAGTGAGATGTTTGTTTGCTTTACATTTAAATTTATGTATGTTAGTACAGTTTGAGAAACGGGGAACTGGAGGAAGGAAATTCCATATGCAAGTGCTTTGAGTAAAAAAATATATTAGAGTAGAATGTTTTCTGGTATTGAGACACTTCCGCAGTGGAGGAGGAGGTGGGATTTTGCTGGTAGTCGGGCTGTCAGAAGTATTTACATTGAGGAGCTACCAATGCATTAAGAACTGACAGTGGGACCTATGAAAATTCCACAGCAGACTCTTTCCTATGTATGTTGGCATTCTGTGGATGTTCAGTGTAAATGGAGATGCCCTGATATTATTGTAGCTCTTTTGTTAAAACTGCAAAAGTATTTATCTAAGCTAGCAGGGACGCCTAGTGTAGCCTGGTCATAATATACACTTAAATATGATATTTTGATTTATGCGGATTTTGTATATAGTATTATAGTCCATTTTCTATTGATTTTTATATATTATAAAGTTGTGATTTCCAAAATAAAAAATATATCCATATGACTTGGGTGCATCAGCTTGAACCGAAACCAAAACTTATAAAAAAAAAAAAAATATATATATATATATATATAACTTGAGTTCCTTCAGCTATAATCAACACCAAAACTTATGAAGAATTCTTGGTAAAATTATTTATTACAAGAAATTTGAAAGTCATAACAATTAAACAACAGTCACTCAGAAGAAAAAAGATGTAAGTGTGACACACAGAATAACACACACACTATCGTATTAATATATAGATTGAATCTTGGAAAATCAAAGTTACATGTTTGGCAATAACTTTGGTCCAATTCATTGCAGAGACTCACTACTTGACCCATATTCTAGCCAATGACGTTTTGCATTTCATATGACTTTGACCATGAAAAGTTTAGTCACAGTCAAAATCTTTTTGAAATTTCAACTTCTAATTTTTCCAAATTTGATTAATGGATCTGATGGTTCTTCATAAGAGCAACCATCATGCACAATTGTAAGAGAGCGTGTGGGAAAATAGCAGCAGCAGCTGATATGGCTGGATTGTGAGGATATTAGCAGCAGTAGCCGAAAAAAAAAGATCATATGCAAATTAGGAAGTGTGTGTGAGCTGGCCTGAAAAGAAAGAGAAAAGAGACCACGTGGTCGAGGAGAAACAAAGTCGGCGCTGAAAGAGGTGGCCGTGTAAAATGAAGGGAGAAGAAAGAGTGCTGTCGAAAAAGATCATCATCATCATGATGGGCTCCTTGCTCGGACCAATGTGACTCTTCCTCTCCAGAGTTTCCTGTCCTCCATCAGCTGCCTCAGATCTTCAGGTTCACAGTTTGCGTCGTGTGCTATTTGCTGGATGTACGTGGATATAGGTCATCCTTTGCTTGCGCGTCCATGTCGTGGAGTCCATAGCAATACATCACTCACCAATTCACGCTTGCTCCTCAGACAATGACCAGCAAATCGTAGGTGTCTTTCTCTGATGGTATTATATATGGCAGGTAGGTTGCCATAAAGTTGCTGCTTCGTGGGATGATTTTGCCAAGACATATTTAATACTGTTCATAGCATACGGGTGTATGTGCCGTCTAGTTTTCTTTCCAATCTTTTGGTGAGTGTCCAGGTTGTAGCACCGTAAACAAGGACAGACTGTACCACTGCCCTGAAGAACTGCCTTTTCAGTTTGTTAGTTAGTCCCGAAGTCCATACTGAACGCAGCCCATCCAATTTGAGATGTCAAAAAAGATGGATGTAAAAAAAAATGGCTGTCTACAATCGGTGTGTAGTGGAGCAGAAGCGAGAGATTTTTAAGCTGATGTTGAGATGAGAAAGAAAAATGGTAACAAATGCTTTTGTTAAAAAGGAAAAGATGCTGACCTGGATTTATTTATTTTTGTTTGTTTGTTTGTTTGTTTGTTCCTTTTCAACGGTACCGGACGGCGTGGGTGTCCGAGAGAAGGTTGAACTATAACAAACGCGGTTCAAGCGTAATGGTACCGTTACACAATTTCAACTTCATCAGATAGTTTTTGAATTATCAATGCTTCTGTGGTATAATTTCAGGAATACTTAAGACAATATGGAAAGGTAACGACCAGATATGACTTTGACCCATTTTTACATTGTCAGGCAGAGGCATGCAATCTCATGACTGACTCATGTTGTTGTCTTTATATGATGTTTCTATTTACTTGCCTTCCCACAAGGGCAGTGTTAGACACATGGTCAAATTTTAATGTGGGGAAAATCTAGCTCCCTGAAAAGGGCACTCTTGATAGAACAAAAATTCTCAGTCACAATTGATTTCTTCTTCACTGACCAAGGTCAGAAAAGGTAAAGTGTAGCATCAGAACAGATACTTCACTGTGATCTTGGCCTAAAGGCCACAGATTTATGTAATGCTGCGGGAGTCTGTATAATAAGGTGGATGTAAATCGTGCATATATTTATGAGTTTTTTTTTATTGTTGTCTAGTGATGAGATTGTATCAAGTGTATATATGTGTGATCATCTATCAAGTGTATATATGTGTGATCATCTATCAAATGTATATATGTGTGATCATCTATCAAGTGTATATATGTGTGATCATCTATCTAAAGTTCGTTAAATACAGTTCATAATGGAATAATTACATAGATACCTTTACACACAATGGACAATTAACATTCATTTTGGAGTTCAACATCTGGACAAGGACAATCAGGGAAACATATCTGGTCCATCTTCGGTCTTGTCTTGACAGAAAAGCTGCAATGAAAATTCTCCTAAAGAACGACAGAGTCTCTGGTTTATTTTTGTTAACTTTTTATTCCAGAGCGTTTTTTCACATCCTGGAAGTTTGCAACGCTGATTCTGACTATTGCTATTTCTGACCCCCTCTGCTCGGAGCCATCATGATTTATCGACCCTCTCTCTTCCTCTCCAACTCCGACTAACTGTTTTCTGTAACTAATAATTTCTTGATGTTTTTACATGTCATTATTTTTGGTCCCCTGATTTATCAGAGAGGGGCCTATGTTTTCAGTGGCTTCTGTGCGTCTGTTAGTCCGGACTATTGCCAAATAACCGTCCATTAGTTTTTCCTGAAATTTTGTCACAAATTGTATTTCATTAAATAGATGTGCACAGTAAAAATTTTTTTTTTTTTTTGCGAAAATTCCCGTTGCATCTTCAGGGGTTCAAAAGAGGTAAAAAAAAAAATGCCCCAAAATGACTAACAATGACACGTTTTGCTCCATAACTTTTGATCCATCGATTAGATTTTTTTGAAACTTGGCCAAAATATGGAGCCCAATTTTATTAATATGAATCCAGTATTAGTTACCCTGGCAAAATTCTGGTTTGCGCCCCCAGGGACTTTTAGTGCTAAAAATGACCCCTTTTGTGGCTCTTTTTTCATATTTCTCAACAAAAACTTGATATGTCTGACTATATTGTGGTTTTTCATGGTGGTCAACACAAATATACATGTGTTAAGGCCCGAAACTGCACAATTATCCATTTACACTGGGATTCGGCATATCCAGGGGCTCAAGAGGTCAAAAATGCCCAAAATGATACTTTTTGCCCTATAGCGTTTGATCCATCCATTAGATTTTCCTGAAACTTGGCCAAAATGTGAAGGCCATTGTTCTTAATATTAATTCAGTATGGGTGACCCTGGCAAAATTCTGTTTCGCATCCATCCAGGACTTTTAGGGCTAAAGAAAAAAAAACAAACATGACTTTTTGGAGCTCTTTTTTCATATTACTCAAAAACTTGATATGTATGTCTATATAGTGGTTTTCTATGGTGATGAATTTAAATATACATGTCTTAAGGTATGAAACTGCACCGTTTGTCCATTTTCACTGAGGTTCGGCATTTCCAGGAGCTCAAAAGGGGTCACAAATGCTCCAAAATTGCAAAAAAATGATACTTTTTACCCCATAACTTTTGCCCCATTCATTACATTTTTCTGAAACTTAGCGACAATGTGAAGGCAACGTTGGCCCTTCACACTTCTCACATTCATCATTTCTTCACTATTTTTATGGCGTCATCTTACATACAGCTCCAGAAGGGGACCACGCATGCACTGCTTGTTAAGTTGTCAAATGATAACATTTTTTAGCTAACATTCCTAAGTTAATGCAAAAAAATATTTATTCAAAATATTTTTATTATTCTAAAACATGTTTTAGCTGACAAAACGTTTTGGCTTCAATAATCATAATAATCGTCGACCAGCATACCTTTTGGCGTTGCCTGGTCAATGTCTAATATTTATTTTCAAGCAGTTTAGAAGTTTTTAAACATTTATTTTATTTTATTTTTTTTACATGGAGTTCACCACTTATCAAGGCCCAATGGCCACTCAGGGATAAGGGTTATTGTGTGTACAGTAATCAAAGGGATAGTGTAGCAATAGTATTGGAGAATTTGTAAGGTGTCATTACTTAGGGGGGGGGGGGCGGTTCATCAGGAATTTGTTTGTGTTGGACTTGAAGACATCCAGGTTGAAGTCGGGAGGGAAACAGGCAAGCGGAACAGAGTTCCACAGGCGTGCAGTTCTAAGAAAGAAGCTTTGTTCATGGTATCTACGTTTTGATTTAGGCACAGATAGGGAGTGGGGAAAATTATTGACGGTGGTTTCAGCTAGTCGGGTGTTTTTTGAGAAAGATTGGCGAGGGGGGGACCAGAGAATGGAGCTCAGACGAGCATCTGCCATGGAAATAACTATAGAACAATGACAGGCTCACTACGTCTCTTCTGTGGGAAAGAGGTTGCAGGGTAGAGAAAAGGGCATTCCCCACCAAGCCACGGAGTCTATTTTGTACTCCGTTAAGGCAGGATAGGCTGTTTTTTGCAGCCCCCGCCCAGATGTGGCAGCAGTACTCCATCTTTGGACGTACTTGGCTCTTATATAGATAGAGAATTGCATCATTAGTGAGATATCTTCTGGAATCTTACCTTGCTTGTATTGCGCGAACTATTGTTCTCATCTTGAGTTTTATTTGTGCAACGTTTTCGTAGGTTTGGCCCTCGATCGTCTTCAGGTACGTTGGTTGTTGTTGTTGTTGTTCAAAAAAGAAAGGAGTTACTGGCCCCATAGATATTTTCGTATTCTTAGAGTTTCTGTTTTATGGCTATGGTTTCGTATGTATGAAAAAAATTGGTTGAATAGAGGGGGAGGGCAGATCTAAATAAGTGTACATCCTAAAAATTTTGGTGAGGGAAAGGGGATAGTCCCTTGTTGATCTTTATTAGAGTTATCTCTCTTTGTCAACCAATTTTTTTTTTTACACAAACCTAGTAACTTTTCTCCTTTTATTTTTATTTTTTTCTTCTAAACAACAACCAACATGTCTGAAGACGGTCAAATGCCAAACAAACTGAAACGTTACACAAATAACACTCAAGATGAGAACAATAATCGGATCAATAAAAGAAGCAGCCCTCATCTCCTAAGATTTAGAACTTTTGAAAAATTGTTACATTATTGGCAGCGTTGGGTGTTCTTGTATTACTGATATAACAATTATTATGCTTTATTTTTTTGTGTGGATTATCTTGGTCAGCTGAAAAGCAGAATTGCTACTGAGGTGAGACCCCCCCCCTTCCCTTTTATGACCATAAACAATGTAGATGACATGATTAGAAGGTCACAAAACTCAACACCTTTTCTCACACCTTTCTGCTTTGTCGTTTCAGGATTAGGAGCGGACATTTACCAACTCCTCCTCCAACATTTTTTTTTTTCATCTGCATCTCTTCACCCCCACACCCCACCCGGACTACTTTCTTTTGAGGTGAGTTATTTTTACGGTTTTTAACATTTTTTTTTTTTTTTTTTTTACATTTGTTATTTTTGTATTTGATCTTGAGACAAAAGTTTTGTGGGAGAATCTTAAAACTCCCCAGTCTTTAGAGGCTTAAGTTAATGGGATTAAAAGGATTGTCATGAAGACATTTGGAAGACATTATAAATAAGTGTATGTCATATATATATATATATTTAGATAGATAATGTATGTATCTAACTAAAATAAAAAATCTATTATAATATATATATGTAATACAATATCTATATATCTATAAAAGTGAACGTGTCTGTTTGTCTGTCTGTCTGTCTGTGTACATTTCTCTATGCAATAACTCTGTCAATTTTTAGTCTACAGACTCAAAATTTGATATACAGGGTACTGAGATTTGGGAAATTTTGCTGTTAAGGGGTCAAAGTTCAACGATTTGACCTTTGAGAACTCTATCAAACTCCTCCGACAATTTTGGGTCTAAACACTTGAAATTTTAGATATAAGTTCCTTGGACATGGATCTAACTTAATAACTTGATTTGAGCCCAAAACAATAAATATTAAGGGGTCATAATAGGGGTCAAAGTTAAAAAAAATTGACCGTTTTTTTTTTTTTTTTTTTTTGCTCAGCATACACCTCCAAACACCCGGGTAACGCCAGTCACCCATGCTAGTGTGTGTATATATATATATATATATATATATATATATATAACTAAAATTAAAATCTATTACAATATATATATATATATATATATATATGTAATATATTATATAATGCAGTATAGTGTATAATACAGTATACTTTTTATTTGTTTTGCATAAGCATTTATATACAACTACAGATTCATGAGCATGTTTTGATCAGTTAGTTACAAGTAACTAGAGATCTCTTCAGGCGATATTGTTTATACAAAAGTAGAGTAATATATATATATATATATAGCAAAAACGGTAATTAGTAAAAACCTAAAGAAAGTACTCAATACTATTGCAGGGCAAATATATTTGTTTTTATTCCCGTTTTATCTGCTTAGTTACACATGTTTCGGTTACCTAATCTGGATTTACTGGATCGTTAATACGATTAGGTAACTGAAACATGCGTAACTAAGCAGATAAAACGGTAATATATATATATATATATATATATATATATGAGAGAGAAAATTAAAACTGTAAGTTGAAATTTACAATCAAATGTATTGTTCGACTGAATACTCTCAAAACAATTGTTTTATAATTTTTTACATTCCCTACATTTTTTTCACTCGTTGTTTTTAAATGACATGTAGATCTTTGCAATTTATGACTATAATAAATTGCAGTTTTATTTAATGCCATAACCAGCAGATTCTAGCATTGCTACAAATATAATTTGCTGATTTCTTTCTGTCCTCTAACGAAAAGAATAGCAAGAATAGCATTCTTTGAAACTCCACGGAATAAGAACTTTGTAAATTGTTTTTTTGGAGTATTCAGTCGAACAATAAATTTGTTTGTAAATTTCAACTTAGTTTTAATTTTCTTTCTCTTATAATAAGCTCTACTCTCTATTGTATATTGAGCTTTTTTATTTGGTTGGGATTAAATTATCTATATATAGATACTGGTATTTATATTAGTTTGAAGTTTACCATCTTATATATATATATATATATATATATATATATATATATATATATATACACTAGCAAAAGTACCCGTTGTTGACTGGGTTCAAAAACAGTCTACAGAAAATGGACTCTGATTTATGAAAGTATGATAGGTTATGAAAAGGAAGGGTTGTAAAGAGATAGCTTCGAATTTGGGGGTATCAAAACCAAAGCAAAATATGATGAAAGTAAAAATAAAATAGATAAACCCCATAATTTATTATAACATACCTGTTCACACTGAAACACTTATCACAATATTCTGTGGATCTATATTAAAAAAACCTTGTTAAACTTTGTGACATATTTCTATTCTATGGGGGTCAGGTGCAAACGAACACCCATAATTTTATTATACCATATTTCTTCAAACTGAAACATAATTATCAAAGTATACTTACGCAGGTAGATATGAAAAGTCTTTATTAAAGTTTGTGCCTATTCCCATTCCATGGAGGCCAGGCACGAACGCAGACCCCACAATTTTATTATATCATTTAATATATTTAAGTTAAAACATACTTATCAATTAAGTTAAATTAAGGTGTGGTTCTCGGCCTACGGGCTGGGAGCATCCAGAAAGCAATGGACGTTTGGTCGATGTCGGTGAATCAGACGATTGCTTTCATTTGAACACTCTCCTAATAAACGGGGGTGCTGGTTTTCCCCAACACATTGGGGAAACAAAACCAGACAAAGTTGGGTAAAAAACAAACCGAAAAGAACTATCGCGCAGTTAAAATTAAGTGCGGAATTTCATTACCTTTGACCTAATTAGATTCGTCGCGCACCTGTCATTTATAAACGTTAAACTGAAATTATTTTCAGTTACTTTCCTTTCGTGGGCGAGCGGGTAACTTACCAAGTTTTTCGCCTCAACGTTCCGGGTTCAATCCTACCTTCCTACCAAAACTTTTTTTTTATTTTACTTTTTCTTCTTTTGACATCAAGTTTGCTGGGGGGTTTTCCGCTTGGGGTTTGGATCTACTCCCCCCCCACACACACACACACCTACAAAAGCTTTTTATCACTGTTTTTTTTTTTGTTTGTTTTTGTTCGTTTTTTAATATTTGTTTTCAAGCCTACCTTCTTACCAAAACTTTTTTCTTTTTGGACCCCCCCTCAACACACACATCTACAAACACCCGAGTAACGCCAGGTACCCGCGCTAGTTGCTTATATAAGATAAACACTGCATCTTTTTTTTTTTTTTTTTTTTTACATGGGGGTCACCACTTATCAATTCATTAATTTATATATATATATATATATATATATTTCTTATTTTATTATTTTATATATATATATATATATTTCTGTATTTCATTGACAAAAAGTTATATTCCAAAATTTATGATGTTGACCATTTTATAAGTTATTCCTTTAATTCAGTTGACTTTTACAATTCTTGACAGTATCTGTTTCGTAGCACAAAATTAATCATTTAATTATTATATCAGTCAGTGAATCTATTTTGCCCTTAACTCATCAGAAGAAATGGCAACAATCAATCCGTCAAAAGGAAATGAAGTGTGATTTGACATGATTAAAACCTAAAAAAATTGGAAGAGAAGCTGCATATACATTAAAGGTATTTGCAGCTTCTCTTCCAATTTTCGGATTTTAATCATCAGCAAAATATTATGGGTCACAGAATAGGTTATAAATCCCATTTCGAGATTTATCATTGATTCTCAGAGTCCAACACAGCCGTTATACGTCATACAAAAGAAAAATGAGATTCGGGCATTGTTACTGTAACTAACGCAAAAAAAAAAAAAGAGGAAAAACAAATATGCAACACATAAATGTTACCAAAGGCAAGACTGGATAAGTTTGTGTTTAAGCTTATTTTCAAGTTCAAAACAAATTTAGTGCCCACTCTGTTAAGTTCGAATGAAAATTAAGCAAACGCAGGTAGAAACGCATCAAATAAATATCCACAATTGAAGGAAATGTTATGTTCTACCAGTATTTTGTTCAATTTTTGAGTGATTAGACAAGAGTAAAAAGTTAGAATGATCCAGAAATGATTATCATTTTATGTTAAATTTATTGTGGTGCCAGTTAATGGGGGCATGCACAAGACTGGGGGGAGGGGGGTTAACTTACAATTATACCATTCCAGTTTACATGATTCCGTGTAAGTTTTCTTTGTGTTTTATGTCCAATTTGTGTTTGTAGCTAATGTGTATTATTATTATTATTCATTGTTTATCTGTGTCTTGCTTTTCTTTTTACAGTAACGCAATTCAATCTAATAACCGACCAAATCTTTATAATTACGATAAAATATATAAATATTTCTTTGTAGAGGAAAGGTAGAGAATAGTTAACAGATACCCTTGCTGATGTTAAGAATGGTTTTCTAAATAGTAACATTATTTTGTAGGAACTCCTCTTTAACATGGGACGGTCTTTAACTATTCAGTTCCTATGTTGCAGAGGGGAGTGACTGGTGATTAAAACGATCAACCATACAACATAGAATTTAAGCCAAAAGAGAACAGCAATAGCGAAAGGAAGAATGACAAAAAGCTGACGTGTAAAGACAACGAATAGTCTTTGATTTTTTAAAAAGAAATACGTGGAAATGGTCAATTCAAAAGGCCTGGAGATTGTGGTCAGTCCAAGTATATCCAGATTAGCCTGACGTTAGTGGGCATTGGAAGGTAGGCGTCAGTAGGCTGCTGAGCTAGACATCAGTGGGCTCTAGAAGGTGAGCATTAGCGAGCTGCTGAGCTGGGGATCAGTGAGGTCTGAAAGGTGAGCGTCAGCAGTCTGCTGAGCTGGACGTCAGTGGGCTCTGGAATAGGTAATTGGATGTTGACAGGCTCTGAAGTGTGTAGCTTGACGTTGACCGGCACTGGAAAACTGCTGAGGGCTGCAGGAAGCTGTGGCAGGCACTGGAAGGCTGCAGGAGGTGCTGGAAACCACAGGAGTGAGCTGGAGTCCGCTGGCTGTCCCATCAACAAAATGTTGTATCCCTCTGCCTGTTTTACAAGTACTTTAACAGTGAATGCTCCGACAAACTGCAAGCACTCGTACCCCCTCGACGTAAATACCCCTGACAAACCCAACAAGCAGCTAAATCCCACCCCTTCACAGTAGAGATCCCTAGATGTAAGAGAGCCTTCTACTCCAGTAGTTTCTTCTCCAGAACCGCTAGACTTTGGAATTCCCTTCCGGGTTCCTGCTTCCCCAACTGTACTAACATGCCGAAATTAAAGTGTAACGTGAACCGACATCTTGCTGCCCAACTCTCCACATAGTACCCCTATAGATTATGTCATTGATAGTAGCCCCCTACATCAAAATGGTAATGTGCCTTGTTTGGGGTGAAAAGGTAAAATTTGAACATTATAAGATGCTGAAAGAAATATATGGTAAGATGGATAATATCCTGGAATTTGGAATACAGACTTTTTTTTGAGGGGGGGGGGAATTTGGAATACAGACTTTTTGTCATTTATTTATAGTGTATATATATATCTCAAGTCGAAAATAAAATGAAGCTGATAAACAAGATAAGAATCTAAACTTATTGTTAGATTGCTGAAGATGAGTTTCTGTATCCTAACAACAGATGGAAATGATGACTTCGTCTATTCATGACGTCAGTTGGAGACTAAAGGTCACTTGACTGCTGATAATGTTCTGGAGAACAGGGTTAGGGCGATCATACCTTATGTTAATAAAAGCCCTACCCCGTCCACTTACTTACTTGGAATGGTCTTTCAATAAATAAAAAAAAAAGAAGCTATTTTTGTCTAATTTTATTTCTCATAAATGACTGACCATCATCATTTTACATGTGTTAGATCGTTTTCAGAAATTGAATTTCAAACCAATCTATCTTGGCCCAGGTCTTTATGTTTAAACTGAAGAGACGTCTTTCCAATTTTGATCGGGGAGGGGGGGGGGGCTCTCCAGTCCATATGGATAGCCAGAAGTGATATAAAGTCCTGATTGGATGTAGAGTGTTATTTGAACTTCTGCAAACCTTGTAAAGAATGTATTTTCAAAGGGAGTTTAGATAAAACATCTTTCGTCGATGGGACAGAAGCTGAAGCTTAGATGACAGTTCAGGTTGGCAACTCTCTTTTGGACCTTGTCTAGGAGCGAGAGACTAGTAGCAGATGCACCAGCCCAAATATGACAACAATACTCCATACATGGGCGAATGGTGGCCTTATAGAGGTACAGGATACTTTCGGGTGTTAGTAACTTTCTAGCACGGTAGAGAGAATTCTTATATTTATATATTAATACCGTAGTACCTTTAACATACGTAGGTGGTCACGGTTTTCAGATTATTCGATTGGGAGATCCTATTTATTAATAAGGAGGATAGAAGGTGATAACCTACTACAAACATTAATTTAGTATATAGATACGCTAATTTAATGTTCGTAGTATGTTGTCATCTTCTATTCTCCTTTTTAATAAATAGGATCTCCCGATCACTGAAGACACAATGTACAAAAAAAAAAAAAAATGATGTTGCTTTTAAGCTGTACATGAAACTAAAATATAAGATCCAAGGGTAGTATTTGTTCTGTCTAAAGATGGTATAATGATATCGTGGGGTTTCCATTCATGCTGAGCGTCCATACAATAGAAACATGTCACAATATCCCATAAGGATATTGGAGATTAACTGTAATAACCAGATATATTCTGCCACTATATTAACCAGCAGCAATATATTACATATGAAAGATGATGCGATGCAATCTCATAGGTCCCGATAGTATATATAATTTATATATATCAATAGAGTATTGGCTCTATGAAGTAGATTATCATATTTAAGGGTATTTTACGATTGGGGCATTTCAATGGGAGGGCACTTATATATATATATATATATAGAGAGAGAGAGAGAGAGAGAGAGTTGTATATTTTGGCAGCAAGTCGTTATTCAAGCACGTTTGATTGAACACAACTGAGTTCTTTTTTCTGATTTTGTTGGATAACTTTTCAATTCGCCGAGCGGTCTTTTTTATTTTGGCTGGCATGTTGTATATTATGGTGCCCAGTAGTTGTTGTTCGGCTATATTCTTCTCAAGCGCTTTCAATTGGTACATTCGATCGTCGTCAGGAGCAATTGTTGTTATTTCTTTATTGAGGCTTGGTGTATTTATAGTTAATTGTATTTTTTTATTTTTTTTTATTGATGATAAAGGTGGGTGCAGGATGGGTAGGGGCGAATCATTTTTAATTTCCATTTTTTTAAATTTTATATTTCATTTATTTATTTATCGTTAGGTGTTGAATACGGTTAGTTAACTAAATAAATAAAATATAAGATCCAAAAATATATATATATATATATAAACATGTGTGGTATCAGCTAGAATTGAACTCAAAACACAGCTCTCCAGCCTTATTCGTTATCGTCTGACCTAAATCCATCTGCATACAAAAACTTTAAAATTCAACCAACATTAACTCATAAATGTTTATTTGCGTATGCATAGAGAAGCACTTAAAGACGGCTTATACCTGCAAGTACCAACTTTTTCGATTTTGACCCAGCTGTTTTTACCGGTTAAAGACCAAATCATGTAAAAAAAAAAAAAAAAAAAAAAATCGAATTTTATTCCAGAGGTCCAAATGCCCTATATATCAAGTTTCAGTTCTATAGTCTAGAAATTGACAGAGGAGTTTAGCAGAGACCGTTCCTCAGACAGACAAAGTCACTTATATACTCGTTGACGGAAATTACTGTAGCTTTATTCTAATGGTGGAAAACTGGGAGTATCAAAATAGTTATAAAAATCCAATATGCGAACTTACTGTGTATAACGTCATCCCTTTGTGATGTCATCAATTGTGCATAAAGATAAAGAAATAAAATCCACAAACCTTTAGGTATAATTTTATTCGTGCTAACTTTCATAATTGTCTTATGACATTGGGATTCTAGAGATACGATTTGATGCATGTAAGTTAGTTTTAATAAGATCTTATTTGATAAAATTATTAAATTGGGTGCTTATGCATTTTTGGTTCCGCCTTATTTTCAAATAGTTCTTTCAAGTTAAATTCAAGTTTCACGAGTTAGGTGGAAGTACAGAATAGTTACGAAATACCCTCCTCTCCTCATGTTAAGAATGGCTTTCAAAATAACGTTATTATTTCAGCACGGTACCAAAAATGCACAAGTATCGCTTTTTAAATTAAAAAAAAAAAAAAAAATTGGTGCTAATGCAGAGTGATCTGTGCTATTTTTAAAATCGTATTTTCACGTTTAATTAAAGTTTTATGTTTTTTTTTTATTCAATTGTACCTATTTACTATGCCTCCCCACGGGACAGAGTTAGACACCAGGGTCGTTTTTTAACGTGGAGAAAAGGTACAAAAATAAAAATTGTCTCAGTCGTGAAGGATTTCTCCTCCACCGAAAGAGAACAAGAAATGGAAGTGCAGCATCTGAAGAACAGATACTACACTTTGATCTTGACCAAAGTTAAAGTACAGAATAGGTACAAAACACCCTACCCTCCCCATGTTAAGAATGGCTTTTTAAATAATAACGTTATTATTTCAGCACGGGCCACTTGGACGTATACAGACAATATGTAGTGAGTTGGGACAGAGAAATATTATTAAAAAAAAAAAAAAAAAAAAAAAAAAAGATCTAATTACCTATCGGGGGACTTTACCTGAATGTAACCACAAATTCTTGTCATAAATCGGTTCATAAGAAACCAAACGCAGTTCATAGCGCTCCTGAGCCTCCTTATCTCTGCGTCATTTCAGTCCCAGCAACCCTTATCCTCGAGTGGCTCTTGGTCTTGATAGCGACTCCATAGCAAAAGAAAATGGCCTTTTGAGACCGTACTTCGCTCTGGTATAAACTACAGCTTAAAGAAAGGGTGGGGGCGGCAGCTGGATAAACAAATCAAGAAAACATGTAAAGGAAAAAAAAACTTAATTCAGTTGGGTCTCTCTCTCTCTCTCTCTCTCTCTCTCTCTCTCTCTCTCTCTCTCACACACACACACAGGCGCGCTTTATAACATCAATCAAACTGTAGAAGAGAAAGAAACGAGAAAAAGTTACTTTCGTACTAAACTAAACGTTGTAGCGTTTGGTGGAGAAAAGAAGAAACAGTTTTCATTTATTTATTTAGATTTCGCATCTCTGTCACACACACGACAAAGAAAAAAAAAAAAAAAAAAAAAGAAGAAACACGCGATTTCCACTTTCATATTTAAAAGAAAACAAGAAAATGTTACCCAACAACCGTTATTCGAGGGGAGTTGTTTCCAGTATGAAATTTCCTTAGTTTTTCAAATATCACAATTATTAACTAAAATACAAACACGGAATAACAAAAAAAAAAAAAAAAAAAAAAAAAAAAGCTAACAGTTAAATTCCTACGATTTGATCATTATTGGCTTCTTTTAGTCGTATAATTAAGATTTGAATACTCAGAATCCAACCAACATTTTTTTTTTTTTTTTTTTTTTTTTTTAAAGTTTAAAACGAAAGGAGGGGGAAAAAAAGGATAACGTTTATTTATAGGGATCGTTTCCCACGTATGGATGCAAAATTTGCCGTGGATGGACCCATCGTCATTCCTCAGTGAGGATACCCCAGGCGCCCGGCATTAAATCAACAGCCCACCCCATTCTCGCCTAGAACTATGATGCCCTGAGACCGAATTAAAACAGATACTCCACTCTTATTTAAAGGATCACATACCCCTAATTTCTCACTGTTAATCTACCCGAGGCAATAACCAAAATAAATGGATTACTCTAACATAAAAAAAAAACTGGATTTTTTATCGACTGCAAATACAAACGTAAGTAACACAGCATTTATTTATTTATTAAAAAGGTTCGGCGCGGCGTTGTTTTACAATTTGTCACTGTGCTGAGGGAGACAACTCTCTTTTACTAAGAAATTCGTTTATTGTTTCATCTCATAATTTAGAACGCTCACACAACGATATTTTTTTAATTAAATCAAAATATAAAAAAGAAAAAAAAAAACAAAGCTGCGACGAATTGTTTTTAATGTAACAAAGTTAATAACATTAATAATATAATTAGAAAACAGAATATTTTTGAGTTTGTATAACTCCTCTGGGTTTGTATTACTGTACACATAGATTCGAAAAAGTTGTCAAAAAACAAATATATAACAAATAAATGTTATCAAAGGCAAGATAAGTTACTTTTCTGCCAAACTGGATATATTTTTTGTGTTTTTATTCAATGTAACATTTATTCAGCTCGAAAAACATACAGTGTTTTACCGATATATTCGAAAATTAAAGATGGCGTCTCACACCCTCTTTAACACCGTAAGTATGGAAAAAGGTGTTATAAATAAAAAAAAAAACTATACAAAATATTATTAAAAACCCGCCGAATATATGTCAACTCAACCTATGTCACGCCACGATAACATATATTGAGCGAGTTTTTAACAGTATTTTATCCGGTTTTTTATTTATAACACCTTTTCCCAAACTTACCGTGTTAAAGAGAGAATAAGACGCCATCTTGAATGTTCCAATACATCGGTAAACACTGTATGTTTTTCGAGCTGAATAAACATGTTACATTGAATAAAAACACAAAAAATATATCCAGTTTGGTAGAAAAGTAACTTATCTTGCCTTTGATAACATTTATTTGTTATATATTTGTTTTTTGACAACTTTTTCGAATCTATGTGTACAGTAATACAAACCCACTCCTCTTTCCAAAGAGAGAGTCGGGCGCCATTTTAAATTTTCCAATACATCGGTAAACACTGTATGTTTTTCGAGCTGAATAAACATGTTACATTAAATAAAAACACTAGAAAATTATCTAGTTAGGTAGAAAAGTAACTTATCTTGCCTTTGATAACATTTATTTGTTATATATTTGTTTTTTTTTTACAATTTTTTCGAATTACACACCCATATTTTTTATTATTAAATACAGAAACAAACAAACATAATTAGAAATCATTGTTCTCAAATGCATAATAATATACGAGGAACATTTTACGTCATGTAATTCTGTCGGCGTTCAAAAATTTGTTCTAGGCATTTAACTTTTAAAAAATTCTTGGCCATTTTTGACCGAGAGCGTTCGAAAAAAAAAAAAAATGGCCGAAATCACCTGGTAAATCAAAATTGGGAAATATGGATCGAAACATGCGTTCCGGCTATTGAATAAGTTTGTCAAAATTTGACGAGATTATTTTGAAACCTGAGCACTGAGCAGTAAAACTACCTAGATAAATATTTTTTTTTTTTTTTTTTTTCACTTATGTTACTGTTTGTCTGCCCGTTTTAATCCCTTTTTTCATTTTGTCCTTTGTTAATCTTTTTTTCGTTTAAAGGCACCCCCCCTCCGCGTCCGCGGAAATAGGCAAGATGGCAACGATACGACGATCTCATTAAAATTTAATGTTTCTCTGTAAAATAAAAATAAAAAATGACTTGATCAAATTAAGCGATTCTTTGGTAAACTGCACAAGCACCATATAGACAGATTTGGTATTGCTATGGGACGGAATCCATCCGAATGTTTCTGATTGCAATCGACGGAACAGACCGGAAATGGTCGCGACGCCGCCGAACAATCCGCTAAATACATACAATAAATTAAACAAGCGGTGGCGACATAAATTGGCGGACCTGAAGAATCTTGACCCCCCCCTCAATCAACAAAATCTTATCTTTTTATTTTTATTGTATATTAGCAGTTCAGTTCAGTCCGCCTTTGCTCGGGCCTTATGTACTGTTCATAACTTTATCTGCATCTGTGTGTGCGTGTATATATATATATATATATATATATATATATATATATATATTATAAAGTTTGACTCAGGTCCAGGTAAAGCTAAAATTCCAAGTGTTTAGACTCAAAATTGACGGAGGAGTTTGGTAGAGCCTGCAAAGGTCAACTCTTTCAACTTTGACAGCCAAATTTCTGGCCCAAAACCGATTTAAAATATTTTTCCAAATCTCGAGTCTGTAGACTGAAAATTGACAGAGTAGTTTGGTAGGGAAATGTACACACACGCACACAGACACTTTCACTTTTTTTTTCTTCTCACAAACTACTAGACTTCGAAAATTCCGCCTATTTCCTGCTACCCTGACTAAAATGCAGAAATTTAAATGTTATGCGGACAAACATCTGGTTGCTCAACAAATAAAAAAAATGGAATTTTTACTTGATTAAACAATTCGAAATAGGAAAAACTGATTTTTGTTCTAATTCAATTATTTTTATTGTGTAATAATTTATATCAGTTTAAAATATTTTAAACTTAAAAATAAATAAATAAAAACATTGTTAATGACTGTTTTTGTGTGGGGAGGGGGGCACTGATGACGGCTCACTACTACGAATTCAAAATAAAGACGCGTGAGCGAGAAAAATGCGAAGGTAGAATCAGGGAGACAACAACAGAACCGAAAATGTGTATCTTGGATAGAAAAAGAAATTAAAATCCTTCATTTTAGGATTTCTCCTTCACTGATTAAAATCTCAAAACAGATATTACACTTTATTCATAATTTGTTTACAAAAAGTTTTATATTTTGAACAAATTTGGCACGCGGCCATTAAAAGTGGAGAATAAGGGTCGTTTTCTTTTTTTTTTTTTTTTCTTTTTTTACGATAGCATATTCGACTATCCTATTCTTTGCTAGAATTACTCAGTAATTATTACTGCAATGCAATATTTACTCTAGTGCCATCTTAAAAATATTCTGAAAATATTGGGAACAATTTATTTTTATTCATAAATATTTTTGTACAAATTCAGTGGCATTGGAAATGAAATAATAAGAAAACGAAACAAACAACAAAACGGTTCTCCTAATACTGATACTACACTTTGCTCCTAGCCAAAGGGCCAATATATTTTTTTGTATTATTATTGACATTTTTCTTTTTTGTTTTCCATTTTTTTTTTTTTTTTATGTATCGGACTCTTATGAATGAAATAAAACGCAAAGTTTACTTTGCATTGTTTGTTTTTATTTCGATTTTTCTCACAGCACATTTGCTATAGTAACCAGAGATTTCATTGTTTCAATACAGTACACAGCAATTGTCCTATTTACTTGTATCCCCCATCCCTACCACCAGCACCACCACCACCACATGTGAGATAAAAGTTAGATTTAACGTTGTTTTCTTTTTAATATGTGGAAAAAAAATCCCCACCGTCTGAAAAAGGGGTATTCTTCAATTTCTGCATTGCAGATAAAAACATTCCTCACTAATAAGAGTGCATCAAGTGATATTTATTTCCCCATCCGAAATAAGGAAATAATCCCTGGGAGGATGGCCTCCTTAGACCTGTAACAATCATATATTTTCCTGTCAGTAGACAGATCTACCACTGACAGGGCTCTACGGACAAATTTATCTTTAGTTGACATTTGACAACTAAATATTTTCGTTTACTAGCCAAATAGAAAAGTTACTAGCCAAACCCATATGATTTTTAGAATATGACATCTTTGTTCTGTGACGAGTATGTACATCATAAATATTTTTCTGTTTTTTGTTTTTTTAAACAAGTGTAATCCTAAATATACAACAAATTTTATGTTGATACTTGAAGGTATAAACATTCTAATTTCTTCAGATATTTTTAAACAGCCTTCGTAAAAAACGAGTATATTGTTCTAATTAAACTTTTATTGTTTAAATTAACTTTGTTCGTTTTATTAAAAAAGAAAATGTTGAAAAGATATTTTTCACTCGGTAGTGAACTTTGGAAGATTGTCAGTGAAAGAAGTGCAATCGCCAAAAGATAAGTATTTCATTATTTCTAGTCGCTACTTTGAAAAATCACTCGCAAATGTGACTGATTCACTCGCAATGTAGAGCCTTGACTGAGTGATTTGGCCCAACAGTCAATTAAAGATCATGGAAGGGGGACATACGAATCTGTGTGTAACAGAGCATGCCAACGTATACAAATGATCGAGCCGTATGTGAGGTGACGTCACAGCAGGGAAAAGGGAAAGAAGAATATAAAACAAAAGAAAAACGTGGACCCTTGATGTTAGAAAAGGACAGAAAGAAACGTGTTACACACGTAGGCTCGAAAGCGACAGTAAAGACGTGTCCTAAACATGGTCAGACAAAGACCGGGTACCACGTGTTCGATACAGCAGAGTTTTGACAATTCTCACCTGGAACTGTAGAGATTTAATGCTTCTATCCACTGTGCCACGGGCCCTGAAGAAGGCCAGAGTATGAGTTGGTCGTAACATGGTGAAACAATAGCAACAACTATGAAGATGAAGATAACAGTCCGCAAATAAATAAATAAATAAATAAATATACAAATTACTCATCTCAAAGGATTCAATAAAAAACATATATAAAAAACATAAAGTCCTAAACAATAAAAAAATGTTCTTTTTAAGTTTTTTGTTTTTCTGTCACTTTATGATGATGGCTATGAATTTTTTGTATGGTAACGGTGTAAATAGAGAAATACGTAAATGAAGGAAATATTGAAAATGGCTGAATTAGAGGAACGCATTGGTTTTTCAGTTGAAAAAAAAAAGAGGAAGAAATGGAAAGTCGTGAAGATGTAAGGGAAAAGAACAGAGAAAATATAATTGTTCATTTATTTCTGATTTAAGTCTCAAGGGTTTCTTACTAACTTGACCTCACCTTATAATTTAAGAAGGGTAGAAAGTGGATTTTGAGTTTACTTTTGGCAGCTTCGTAACTCTTCCATTATTTCTTTTAACCCCCCCCCACACACATACATTTCAGGAGCAATGTTTCTGACAAAGAGGAAAGAATTGCTGTTCTCTAGGTCAGAATTTATTCCATCTAACAAGTTTTTGATTTTGAAGTACTATTTTTTTTTTAATCTTACATCAAGTGGCTTTATGCCTTGTCTGGACAGATTTCCATCACAAAAGGTTCTTTATATCTTCAAATATTTATTTAAGGTGTTTAATTTGAATGAAACTAAGATTTAAAAAATATGAAGAATAAACATTCGTCCGAACTCCTTTTTGACAACTGACTTCAACTGTAATCCTCACCGTCCGTTGTCTCTCTATCTCAGCTGTCCAAAAGAAAGACTACTCCGTGCTTTCTCATTTGTTCTTTTCACAGCCGTCATTGTCCTCATATGCAAATTAATGTCATACGTATATTAATAAACCATCTATATGCAAAAGTTTTTCTTTTCTCTTTCCTTCTTGACTCCGTTACTAAACTGGATAAATAGAAATGCCGTCACGCGTAAGTCACGTTGTACATTACTTTGGCCACGGTTATATAGAGAAAAGTTGTTTTTGGCTTTGCAGAACATGATTGAGTTTTGCAACGACAAAGCAAGAAAAAAAACAATGTCAACATTGGGTGCATTTCAGTCAGGAAACCTATATCTTCAAATAGCCTGATCTGGTAGCACTAGTACACTTATCCTAAGTACCCCCCCTCTACCTTGTGTCTAACTTGGCTCTTGTACAAAAAAAAATATCTTAGCCTGAATGTCAGATAATTTTTTTTTGGGGGGGGGTAGACTTTCTTTCTTTCTTTCTTTTTTTTTTTTCTTTTTTTTTTTTTCTTTTTTTTCCAGAAATGTTAATGCTTGATTTTCAAATAAAGAAAACTGATTCAATTGTGCCATAGGCACCATTGGTATATCTCCCCTATTCCACTTGCTTTTAACTCAGAATTTAGATAAAATTCATTGTTAATCTTTGAACTGTAATTCAAACCTTTTTATATGATGGGTTTATTCAAGCCGGATAATAGTCATTAACAAAAAATATCAGGTTGACAAAATTTTTGTGGTTTTTAACTTTTAAATTCAGATAAACATATCTCGGCTCAAACAAAAATTTATTGGTTGAAATAAGCACCATAAGAATCAACACATTTTTGCCGATGCAAAACAAGTGTATTTATGCCAGTAATGTAAAAATCTTGCATTCTGGTGGCGATGAAGTCGCTGAAAGCGTTTTTGATATCGATTAGGTTTTTGTAGCATTTCTCATGCAGAAAGTTGTTGAGATGCTTGAAAAAATGGTAGTCAGTAGGTGAGAGATTTGGAGAGCATGGCGAATGAGGCAGTTTCACAGCCCAATTTGTTCAACTTCTGTAGGGTTGGTTTAGCAACGTGCAGTCAGGCATTGTTGTGGAGGAGAATTGGGCCTTTTCTGTTAACTAATGCTGGGTGTTGTTGTCGAAGTTTCTGATGCATTTCATCCACTTGTTGACAGTACTTCTCTGCCATAATGGTTTCGTCTGCATTCAAAAAAACTAATGGATGAGATTGATCGCAGACCACCAAACAGTCAGCATGACCTTCTATTGGTGCAATTTTGGCTTTGGAAAGTTTTGTGAAGCTTCGTCGGCGTCTAACCACCGAACTGAACGTCGTCGGTTGTGGTAAAGAACTTTCTTTTCATCACAAGTCACGATCCGGTCGAGAAGCGGATTGTTCTTATTGCGTAAAAGAAGGAAAGATGACACTTCATAATGGCGTTTCTTTTGTTATCGTTCAATTTGTGATGCACCAATTTATCAAGTTTTTTGTCTTTTCAATCTCTCTCAAATCGTTGGAAATGTTGTGTCTAATTCAGAAGAAAGTTCTCAACTAGTTGTGCATGGATTGACTTCAGCTAAGGTTAATTGATCATTGTCAGCATCTGATGGACGACCACTATGCTCATCTTCAAGACTTTCGTCGCTACCACAAAATTTCTTAAATCACCATTGTGCTGTGCATTTAGTAGTGGTTCCTGGGTCAAATGCTTTGTTGATATTGCGAGGTGTTTCAGCAACTTTTTGGTCTAGTTTGAATTGAAATAAGAAAATTATGTGAATTTGCTTTTTTTCCATCTGTATTCAACGTTCTGAAAAAAAAGGCATAATTTTTTAAAACGATTGTAATTTAAAAGATTAGATAAAGCAAAAAACGCTCTTTAAAATGATACATAAAGTGAAGGTATTATAACGAAAACTTATTTGAAAATACATCATTTGAAATCAAAATTTAAAATTCTGCAAGAATTTTCTCGTCAACCTAATGTATCAAATGAAAGAGTACATTTTTATTTGGTTACAACCATTTGTAGTCATTGTAGCGGAAAGATAACATTGTGTATACAGCGGTTGTCACTTTCCAGAATTATTAGAAAAAATCTCCATGGTATTGTAGAAACGAGACTTTTTCTAAAGCAAATGACAACGTCTGTTCTAACATAATACTTGCAGTTTATTTACGCCACATTGAATCACCAAAAAGTAATGGATTAAGAAAAAGAAAAAAAAGATTTAAGAAACAAAGGGTTATCTTCCTACAACCAAGTTGTTACTATATTTAAAAATAAGTCCATCACTGTGATTCGTGTTTGCTGGGATGTCAGTTCATTTGCTGGCGAGAAGTTTGTGCAGTAGTGTTATGACTGACAAGGATTCATTTGGCAAGTTGAGTCTCTCATTACATCTCTGTATGGACAGTGTGAGTGTTCGCTTATATATAGGTGTCTGACTAGAAGGTGACTACTTCTGATTGGTTGAAATCCAGTATAGGAAACCAATTGAGATGAAGTGTTTTGATCCAATCAACATCAAGCATTTCAACCAAATAAATATTGAACATTTCAGAGATTGTTTCTCTAGTTTGTTCCTATTTACTTGCATCCCCACGAGGACAGTTAAACACAAGGTCAGGTTTTTATATGAGGAAAATCCAGCTCCTCAAAATGGGGGACTCTGGATAGGAACAAAAATTAAAATTGTTTCAGTTATGAAGGATTTCTCCTCCTGCACGCAAAGGCAGTCAATGAAACATGACATTGTGGCTGCTTTCAACTAAATCTGTCATAGTTAACGGAGCAACAAGTGTATATAATTGTAACGTGGTCTCATATTTTTAACACGGACTCAACATTGTGCATAAAAGTTTTGCAAAGAAATAAAAGAAAAAATTCAACTAAGTTTTTTTTTTTCAGTTGAAACAAAAGGCATTTATTAACGGTCATTTCTTCATCAAACCACTGACACATATTTTGCAAGCTAGACAATATGGTTACCTCTCTGCTTTTCCTCTCGAGGTCAATTAAGTTTCCCAGTCTGCACCTACAACCAGCTGCTATGTCTGTAGCCTGTTACACAGCGCACAGTTGCCCAACAATTTTGCTACAAGTTCGGAAAAATAACAAGTCTTGCATTTTGTTTAAAAGTTCCTGTCACACTGCCACATACTTAAAAGTCCTGTCATGCTCCCGCGCAGTTAAGTCTCTCGTGCTGGCACATGATATAAACAACTCTATCATGCCAATACATGTGTTTTTCCTTCTCTTTTTCTCCCTCCGCTGTGACATCACCTCGCACTACTGCTTGGTTATTTGCATATGTGAGATGCTGCTGTTGCTCCATATGTGTCAGTGGCTTCATTACATAATTAAACACCAACTTGATCGACTGTAAAACTATCTCCAAAATGTCTGGTAGAAATGCCGCAGTTTAACTTTCCAAACAAGTAAAATGGTGTAACAGTACTGCCCGCCTGTGGAACGCTGTTCCACTGGCTTGCTTCCCAGCTGATTACAATATGGTAACCTTCAAGTCCAATGTAAACAAGTTCTTGTTGAGCCGTCTCCAAGTTCTACCCAATCTACACGATTAACGCTTACTACACTACCACCTTATATTCATTAACCCTTATCCTCGAGTGGTCTTTGAACCTTAATAAGTTGTGACTCCTTTGTAAAAAATAAAAATGCACTGAACTACTTTAATCAACTGTATATGCAGCTTCAACTGATCGCTACTGGAGAGAACTAAAAATGAGTACGGCATAAAAAATAGTGCCATAAACAGGGTTGTGGAGGCGGAAGCCAAACTTATAGAAATGGTAAGAGTTAATTTTCTGAATTTTTAGATGAGGATTGATGATTCATATGATTTGGATTCTTCAGACTACTGTTCTCATCTTGAGTGTTATTTTCATAACGTTTTGATCGATGTGACTTTCTTCAGGTGTATCTTGTATCAAACTCTGGAATCTGCACAGAATTTCAAACAGAGCCATTTATTTATTTTAGATTCCCGAGTTCAACAAGATACACCTGAAGAAGGTCGTTTACATTTGCGGGAGCGTTGTGAAAATAAACGCTCAAGATGAGAAAAGCAGTTTGAATACTTCAAATAATATAAGACATGTTAGGAATCATTAAAATTTTTTGGTAAATTTTTACATTAACTGCAACTCACCATTTATATTCAAAATGTCGACTTTTAGAGGTTTTCGGCTATGATGACAACGAATATTACAGTTAAATTTGGGGCTGAGAAGTAGTTTACCAGATATGAAAACATATCTAATGTAAAAGCGAATGTAATCCCTAGCAGCCATTTTGTTTTCACAACCAAGCAGTTAGTAATGTTCATGTGTGCAACTGAAGCAGATGGCAAAGCAAATATTTGGGAAAAGAAAGTGGGTGTTTATTCCAAAAGCCGTTCGTAACATGGAGAGGTTGGGGGTGTTTATTTTGAAAGCCGTTTTCTACATCCATGTGTATTACTAATTTCATAGTTGTGAAAAAAATGGCTGCCAAAATTAGCTTTTACGTTGGACAACAAATGTTTTTATATCTGGTAAACTACTTATCAGTTCCAAATTTAACTGTGATATTCGTTGTCAGCATACTTGAAACCCCAGAAAAGTCGACATTTCTAATACAAATGGTCAGTTGTAGTTAATGTTAAAAAAAAAAAAAAAAAATAGCAATTTTTTAAACTCCGAAGAATCAACAGCTTGAATATTGAAAGATTTTGAATAAGGAATCTAAGTAGAATATATTGGAATCCTCGAGGTTTGCTTGTTGGGATCTTGTGTCTAACTCTGCCCTCATAGGGAGGCAAGTAAATATAAACAAAATCTTGTCCCGAGAGAGTAAAAAAAAAATCCGATTTTTATCTTTAACCGCCCCCTACTTACAGTTTCTATCTCCTCCCCCTTCTCCCATTTTATCTTCTATCTTCCTTATTTTTTCCTTGCTACTTTTCTTGTTGGTTCTTTAGTGATCCCCATTGTTTCATGGTGCCTATAATTTTGTACTACTACCTACATATATACCATGGCTTTAATGATCCCAATTATTTTATAGTGGCATATATTTTTTAAATATTACCTACATATATACTATGGCTTTAATGATCCCAATTATTTTATAGTGGCATATATTTTTTAAATATTACCTACATATATACTATGGCTTTAATGATCCCAATTGTTTTATAGTGGCATATATTTTTTAAATATTACCTACATATATACTATGGCTTAATGATCCCAATTATTTTATAGTGGCATATATTTTTTAAATATTACCTACATATATACTATGGCTTTAATGATCCCAATTATTTTATAGTGGCATATATTTTTTAAATATTACCTACATATATACTATGGCTTTAATGATCCCAATTATTTTATAGTGGCATATATTTTTTAAATATTACCTACATATATACTATGGCTTTAATGATCCCAATTATTTTATAGTGGCATATATTTTTTAAATATTACCTACATATATACTATGGCTTAATGATCCCAATTATTTTATAGTGGCATATATTTTTTAAATATTACCTACATATATACTATGGCTTTAATGATCCCAATTATTTTATAGTGGCATATATTTTTTAAATATTACCTACATATATACTATGGCTTTAATGATCCCAATTATTTTATAGTGGCATATATTTTTTAAATATTACCTACATATATACTATGGCTTTAATGATCCCAATTATTTTATAGTGGCATATATTTTTTAAACATTACCTACATATATACTATGGCTTTAATGATCCCAATTATTTTATAGTGGCATATATTTTTTAAATATTACCTACATATATACTATGGCTTTAATGATCCCAATTGTTTTATAGTGGCATATATTTTTTAAATATTACCTACATATATACTACACTTCAAATTCACCATTCTATGCTGTACCTACTTTTAATTACTATTTACCATTTTATCTATTCTTTCGTTCTCATTTCAATATAAATGTCATTAAGCCAGTTCTTTTTTATTTGCAACTTGTATGATTCAGGTCTTTCTCTTCTTCTTACGAGAATGTGTGAATATACCAGCGACTTTAAAAAGGATAACTAATTTTAATATTCCTTTAAAAACGAACTTTCATTAATTCACTGTTCATTTTTTTTTTTGGGGGGGGGTAGTTTAATTTTACTGTTACGCATAATTCTATTTGTGCATATTTTTTTACATTGTGCATAATTGCATTTCGAGATGTATTTAGAGTAAATCTGTATCTGTTGAACAGTCTCTACCAAACTACTCTGTCGATTTTCGGTCTACACTTGAAATTTGATATGAGGGTATTCAGATCTGTGGAACAAATTCAGTTTAGTTTTTAGCCAGAAAAATAATTGCTAAGGGGGGTCAAAATGAAAAGATTGAAACTTAGGTGTAGTTTGATGTAATGTGTATGCTCTATGCATGCACAAATGTACACTTATACATTTAACTATGTTTGTCAAGTTTTGATATGCATGTGTTGTTAGCTTAGATGGTAGCAAATACCGTGAGAGAGGTAAATGTTTCGGTTTTGATTCTAGCTAATTGCACCGAACTCATATTTAAAAAAAGAACTTTTGAAATCACTACTATACATTGGGTACAATATAATAATCAATAGAGAATTGGCTCTATTATAATAAATATGAAATCTGCATAAATTAAAATATATTTAAGCATATTTTATAACAGGCCAACCTTGGATTTCCGGCTAGTTATGTATGTATGTATAAAGTAAAAATTTGGAATTAGATTCTGTAAATTAAAAAGTTACAATAAATTTATTATTCGACAATAAATACAAATATTTAAAGTTTTTTAATTTGTTGTACATTTTTTAATTTATGGAATTTAATTCCAAATTTTTACTTTTACTGTTGCTCTTTCTCATATATTGATCTTTTTCATTTGGTTGGGATTGTCTCATAAATATTGATACTAATATTTATATGGACTTTAAGTTTACAGTATTATACAAGCTGTAATCTGGAATTTCTTTTTTTTTCTTGAA
The DNA here is from genome assembly GCF_053919585.1 of Euprymna scolopes. Taxonomy (NCBI): domain Eukaryota; kingdom Metazoa; phylum Mollusca; class Cephalopoda; order Sepiida; family Sepiolidae; genus Euprymna; species Euprymna scolopes. The sequence continues at coordinate 71,259,528 of NC_136520.1, forward strand.
TTTGTGTGTGCGTATATATATATAGTTTATGTAAATTCTGAAGTTACTGGATCGTTGATACGATTAGGTAACTGAAACATGTGTAACTAAGCAGATAAAACGGTAACAAAAAAATATACATATATATAACAAATAAATGATAAAAGTCTATATTCCGAATTTCAAGATGTTCACCATTTTACAATTTATTCCTTTAAATACATTTACATGCACAATTCCTGACAGCACCTGTTTCGTAGCACAAAATCATTCATTGAATTATATCAATCAATGAATCTATTCTGTCCTTTTCACTCATCAGAAGAAAAAACACCTATCAATTCATTAAAAGAAAATAAATGCATATGGGCACAATTACAAAATGCGAAAATTTGGAGAGAATTGTAATTACCTTTTATTTTTTTCGTTGATTACGCCATGTTTGAATTTTCAAGTGTGTGTGTGTATATATATATATATATATATCCATTAGTAACAAAATGACAATCAGAAAGCCACTTATTGTCAATTTCAATGCTGTTTGATCAATAGTTGGAATACACCATACCTAGAAACTACATTACGCCTTTCAGAAACCGTTTTTTAGTTTTTTGTTTTGTTTTATCGGGGGGGGGGGGGTAATTGAAGTGATTTTATTAAAAAAAAAAAGAACTTTTTTTTAGATTTTAAGGAATTTAAAACTATCTGATGAATGAACACATTTTTTTTTTCCTTCGCACTAGGTAGCCATCAATAAGTACGAATGAATGCGTAATATAATATCCTATTTGTATTGTTTCCATCATCTTTATGGATGATGGAGAGAAGATGAAGAAACTACACCTGCTTTCTGTCTCCATTCCGAAGAAGTTATAAAAATTACTCATTTTAATTGACTTACTATTATTACTACTATTACTACTAGTTGACCTACCTGTTTATAAATCAGTGGTTTCCAAGCTTTTTTTACATGGCAGTGCGCTAATTGAGCTCTTTAGATTCTCACGGCACATCTATTGTACAATGAGTATTTTCTACTCATAAAGCCATTTTTGCTTTATAAATTATAAGGTTTACTTTGAAGGCTAAGTGAAGGTTAATAGTAAAGTTGTCTTTTCATCTAACTGGAAATCATTGTCATATTAGACAACGCACAATGGAGAAGGAATATGTGCATCTTCCATTCAGTGTGGAGAAATTCTGCTTTTATTTAAATAAAATTATAGAATTAATATTATCGTCACCTTTTCTTTTTAGAGATTTGTTCATAATTAAACATGAATTGAATCTAAAATTGAAGAAAAATATAAATAAAAGAATTTTTATCATATTCAGTCATGTTTCTTTTATTTTCCTAATTAAACCCTCTATTTTAAATTCCTAAATAATAGATAAGAAATATCAATAATTTTAAACATTTTTAATTCCTAAATAATAGACAAGAAATACCAATAATTTTAAAATCTTTTAATTCATAAATATTAGATAAGAAATATCAACAATTTTAAAATCTTTAAATTCCTAAATAATAGATAAGAAATACCAACAATTGTAATATTGTGAACGAGAATAATACGTAACAACGGTTACAGATGTTTTATTATTATCGGAAAATCAAGATATTTAACAATCTAAGCATGAGATTTATATAACATTTTATTTTTATCGTTTAAAATCAGTATCACGTAAATAATGCGTGAGTTAGTATTTAATAATGCAAACAACTCTGGGTTTTTTTCCACCTATAATAAATTGTAACTTCAGCCTATAACGTCTTTGCAGCATACCAGTTATCATTCTACAACACACTAATGTGCCACAACATTGTGGTTGGGAACCACCGCTATGAAAGGTGGCATATTATATCAATTAGAATTAAAATGGAGGGGGGGGTAGATACATTGTAATCCCCTCCAAAATCCAATTACTTTGTACCAGCCTCTCTACTAGGAATAAGTTGAGCAGGTTTATTGCTACTTATGATCACAGATGACCAGTGAAGGTCAGCAATTTGTATAGGAAGTATTTAGTTCTCTCCTGCTGTAAGAACTTTGACACTGGCGGTTAGCAATAAACTAATCCCTTCTCAAAGAGAGAAGGCAAAGCCTCGAAGCATGAACCTCCTACAACTGCACAGTATAAGCATTTCACTGCAATCAACAGGGACCAGGTCATTACAGGAATGATCTAATCTCTGTTGATTTTAAGAGTCTTGAAGTCAAGGGTCTATTAATAAGTGAAATTTAAATTAAAAAAAAAATGAATCAATTTCATGAAAAAAAAAATCCTTATATTTTGTTTTAGACATAGAAGATTTGTTTCGGTGTTTTGTTTTACGACATATCAACCCGTTTTGTGTTATTTAACGACGAATCCAGTAATTTTTTTTTGGGGAAAAAAGTTCTTATTCTTTAAATTCTTTATGTCTTCAAACATTTATTCAGTGTTTGGTTTGGTTGTTTTATAGAGAAAAATTGTTGGTTTTCCTATTTGGAGAACATGATTTACGGCATAATCACATTGACACACCGTTTCTCATTAGATCACCAAAGTTAAGCTATGCTGAGCCTGGTCAGTGCCAGATGATTGACCATTTAGAAATATCAGGTGCTGAATGTAAGACGTCACTTCACTGTGAGATCCTCAGGTGTCAGAAAATGTTCTACTCTAATTAGCTTCTTTCTTTCCTGCTCTCGTTTCACCGACTTGGCCAACCTGCAGAAATTTAAATGTAACTGGGGAGAGGGCACCCGTCTTTGCTTAGTCGTAATGCAGATTTCATATGTATCATTATAGAGCCAATTCTCTATTTAATATTATATATATATATACTACTGATTTCAAGATTAAAAAAAATGACTTGGATGCGATCAGCTAGAATTGAAACCAAAATATTTAGCATTTCAGCTGTGTTCACTACTGTTTGAGCTAGTTTATTGGTTAAATATTTACACAGACACATACATCTACTGTTTCATTTATATAAACATCTTTGCTGCACAACTCCCTACTTAGGATACCCCTATAAATCTGGCAACTAATCATAGTAGCCCCTTATGTCTCTGTAGTAATGTGCCTTGTTTGAGGTGAATATACGTCTTGAAGCACCGTTTTGGCGAAAATTGTATGAAAAGAACTTGCACAGGTAAAGTTATTGGCTGTTATTTGTTATCTCCCTTGGTTTTATATTCAGCCAATGTTAGAAAACGTGCTCTCCTGTCTTGAATTTAAGAAATTCTGTAATGTTTACATCTGGAAAAGTCAGAACAAAGACCGTCTCTTTTCTAGCCCGCCGTTCAAAATGTAAAGACGTTCGATCTGCCGCTCCTCTTTGGAGCATAGCTTTTACGAGGTCTGGCGACCATTTCTGTCCAATGCCTTCCAAAACCTTAGCAAACATTGTAGATTATGTCTACTGATAGCAGTTGCAAAGATAACACAAATTAACATTTACTTAATCATTCCTCGCGCATATTTCTATATGGTCCCGAGAAAATGTGTATTTCGGATCTTAATGTATTCTTTTAATAAATGTTTTTTGTTATCCAAGATGTAAATAAACACCCATTGAGTGAACACAACGCGAAGATAGCCAAGTCAGATATAAACTGAAATTTATTTATACCAAATATGGTTCTATTGGATAAACAATTGTGAATTTTATTAACGATTCTGAGGGAGGGAAGGGAAGAGGCTCAAGTTATCTTTGTGGTTGCAAAAAAATTCGAGCATCATGTTAAATGTTGTGATGGCCCTTTATAGTTCAGGAATGGTCTAGGGATTATTTAGTGGCGATAACTCCTCGGGTAAAAATAGGTGTGTGTGTGTGGGGGGGGTAAAATGCAATGAGTTGGAAGTCTAATCAGAATCATACTGGTGTCGATGTATATCACTAAAGGATACTTTCCAAAATCATGGCAAACTTTGCCTGTAGATTATGTCTCCGGATAGCAGTTGCTTGGATTTTCAAAGACAACACAAATAACATTTATTTATGTAACACACATATTTGTATATAGCCATGAGCACGTGTGTTCTTTCATATTGTATTTGAGATCTTGATGTATTCTTTTAATGCATATATTTATTGTTATTTTCCTTTTGTGTAAATAAACACTATCATTGAGTGGACACAAAAAAGACTGTTGGATATTCATTGATGAAATTTGGTGGACAAGCCAGGCAAAGATGGAAGTTTATTTATACCAAATGAGACTGAATGGTTAAAAGTATCATGAATTTTATTAGCGATTCTATGGGGGCATTTTTTTTTTTTGAAGGGGAAGATCACTGTATTTTTGAAAGAAAACCATTCTTCAAACAGCCTAATAGTTTTGGAAAAGGCTGTTAATTGTTGACAGAAATTCTAGTTTTTTAGTGTTCTTCGGTACAACTTTGCCGTTTTCCTCTTACTGACTTTTGTGCTATACATTTTTTTTTTTTTTAAGGGGGAGAGGCTGATTTAAAGAAACTTGACCGTTTCAGCAATTCCCATATCTAATCTCCCAGAACCATTCTTTCAATTTCCACTCCTCAACCACCTTCTACTGACTGACCCTGACTTTGAAAAACTCAACACGAAGAAAAGGGTCTTGGGTGGTGTTCTTTTTTTTTGTTGTTTTTTTGGTTTTTTAAGTTCGGTACAAGACACTTCCGCGTCGTCCTCTCTCCCACTTCCCATCGCCCTCTCTCGTTTCCTGTTGCCACTGATTCCTCTTGGTAATCATTTTACTTGAAGAAATGCTAACCAATCAGCATTTCTTCAGAAATTCCTTTTTACAAAAAATACTTTATCTCCCCCCCCCTCCACCATCGCTGGCGACTTGAAAACAAAAAGGATTTGGTGTCACTTGATTGAGTCTTACATGTTGAATGTGATTTCCGTACGGATCTACTAGCCTGAACGTGATTTAATGTAAGTGTACGAGTCGTACAGTCGTACACTGTACGACGACTGTACGACGACTAGGTGTGTCCGAAACTTTGTGAAAAATATTGAATAATTCGACCCCCTGTTTTTCCAGGCTTATAACTACTCGAAAAATGTAATTCAAATCCTAATTTTTTTTCAATTAAAAGAGCAAGGACCAATGTTTCATTAAAAAAAATAGAAACAAACAAACGTGTTTAAAAAAAAAAAAAAAAAAAAAAAATGTTTTAAGCTTCGGACTTTACAGGTAAATTTCTAAAAAAAACAAACAAACAAAAACACTACTTTTTTGCTTTGTTTTAAATTTGAATATATTATTGATCTTTTATCTTCAATTTGTGATATATAAAACTTTGGGTTTGTATTACTGTACACATAGATTCGAAAAAGTTGTCAAAAAACATATATAACAAATAAATGTTATCAAAGGAAAGATAAGTTACTTTTCTACCTAACTGGATATGATTTTCGTGTTTTTATTCAATGTAACATGTTTATTCAGCTCGAAAAGCATACAGTATTTACCGATGTATTGGAAAATTCAAAATGGCGCCCGACACTCTCTTTAACACGGTAAGTTCAGAAAAAGATGTTATAAATAATAAACTAGACAAAATACTGTTAGAAATTCGCTCATTATATGTTACCGTGACATAAGTTGACATATATTCGGTGTTTTTTTAAATAGTATTTTATCTAGTTTATTATTTATAACACCTTTTCCCAAACTTACCATGTTAAAGAGAGTTTCGGGCGCCATTTTGAATTTTCCAATACATCGGTAAACACTGCATGTTTTTCGAGCTGAATAAACATGTTACATTGAATAAAAACAAAAAAAATGTATCCAGTTTGGTAGAAAAGTAACTATCTTGCTTTTGATAATATTTATTTGTTATATATTTGTTTTTTGACAACTTTTTCGAATCTATGTGTACAGTAATACAAACCCGTTTGTCTAAAATATTATATTCGGTTTATTGGAAAGAGCATAAAATTTCACATTGACCCTGAAAATATCGTAAAAATTAAGCCAATGGAAAAAATTTTGATAGATTTTTAAAGTTTAAAAATTGAAAAATACTGAACTCGTAAAATTCAATTAATTTCATTACTGTTTTAATAATAATAATAATAATAATAATAATAATAATTCGGTACTAGTGCAGCACTGCAGCAGCACTGCAGAGAGTGATTCGGACGTAAATAATAACGTTATTATTTAAAAGGCCATTCTTAACATGGGGAGGCGAGGGTGTTTTGTACCTATTCTATACTTAAACTTTACAATTGAATAAAAAAAAAACATGAAACTTTAATTAAACTTGGAAATACGATTTAAAAAATAGCGCGGATCGTCACTCTCTGCACTAGCACCCATTTTTCCATTACTTTTTATACAACTTTAATAGTTTAATTTGGAAGTATAATCCATAAAGAAAATAAACAACCCACTTTTAAAAGAGAAATTACGAGTTTTTATTCGCAGTTTCGTGTTAGGGGTGTCAAAAGTTCCTAAAAAAATTCTGGTACGACTGTAAGACAGCATTGCATTAATGCATTGCTGTTTAATCTTTTTTGATGGCCTTGTGCCTATTTTGTTTAAATTATGATTTTTAATTACTTTTTTCCAAATAAGTATTTCTATTTTTATATTAATAATTTTGCTTTCAACGCGGTTTACATTTTTTTAAATTTACTATTAAATATTTAAGGGATCAAAATTGAGAAAAAAAACTGAACTTGGCAAGAGTAAGTCGACTAAACCGTTTACTTCTGTGCATGCACAAACCTTAATTTTTAACATTTTCTTCTCCATGTGTCGATAGCTCAAACGGGGTTGTATTGCTATACACATAGATTCGAAAAACGTTGTCAAAAAAAAAAACAAATATATAACAAATAAAATGTTATCAAAGGTAAGATAGTGTTTTTATTTAATGTAAGATGTTTATTCAGCTCGAAAAACATACAGTTAACCGATGGCGCCGGACTCTATTGAACACGTTAAGTTGGGAAAATGAGTTAAAAATAGAAACTATACAAAATATTGTTAAAACCCCACCGAATATATCTCACGGTAACATATTGAGCTAGTTAGGTAGAAAAGTAACTTATCTTGCTTTCGATAACATTTATTTGTTATATATTTGTTTTTTGACAACTTTTTCGAATCTGTGTGTAGTAATACAAACCCCATTTGGGTTCATTTATATATTTGGCTGTTCGAGAAGACGACAAAAATGTTTATTGGGTACTTGTACAGTTTAATCAAGACATTGAAAAAGTGAAAATGTCGAAAAGGGATTATATTGTACGTATCCGTTTTGAATCGAAGATCTCCGAAAAAAAATTCACTTAATTTGATCAAGTAGTTTTTGTTTGTTTGTTTACAACGGAAAAACACGTTTTTGTGACAGCACGTTGAAGGTAGACATCTTGGAATTTTTTAATTTATGTTTGGATTTTTAGAATACGCCACGATAACTCAATTTAAAGCGCCGACACTCCCTCCCCATCTTTAATACTAGCTTTTCTTCCTAAAAATCGAAATCTGAGCTCCAATCTCTCGCCCCCCCCCCCGCCAATCTTTCACGAGAAACAGTGTTTCTCAGAAACACCCGTCTGGCTGAAACTACTGTCAATAATTTTCCCCACTCTTTATCTGTGCCTAAATCCAAACGTAGATTCCATGACCAGAGCTTCTTTCTCAGAAGTGCACGATTGTGGAACTCTCTTCCGTTCGCCTGTTTCCCACCTGACTACAACTTGGATGTCTTCAAATCCAACATAAACAAATTCTTGACAAACCGCCCTCCCCTTAAGTAAGACACTCTATCAAATCTCCAATACTAACGATTACTACGACACTATCTCATTGATTACTTTATACGCAATAACCCTTATCCCTGAGTGGCTCCGGAGCCTTGATAAGTGGTGACTGGTGACCTCCATGTAAAAAAAAAAAAAAAAAAAAAATCGAACCTTTTGCTCGGTATCATAACAAATTGTTTTTTCGCAGTAAAACAAAAATTACTTGATGAAATTAAATGAATTTTTTTTTTCGGGGGACTTCATTCCATAACGGATACGTACAATATAAACTTTTTTGACATTTTCATTTTTTAATGTCTTGATTAAACTGTACAAGTACCGTTTATTGAAATGCTCCATTTAATTAATTTTCAAAGATCTAAAATTAATCAACATTCAACTTTTTGGCAACGTGAAGATTAATTCTACAATTTAGGGGAGCTAGATTTCCCCCACATTAAAAACCGTTTCTAAATATGCTCTCGTGGGGAGGCTAGTAAATAGGGACAAGATACGCGGCCATTCAAGCGATGTTGAAAGTGTTATTTCAAACTGAATGCGAGATAAGTAAATATTGAGACTTTGAGGCCCCAGGTTAAGGACCCCTGGGACGTCTCCCCGGCGCTTTCATCACCCCCCCTTCCCCTATAACACACACTTTTGGCATGTCCATTACTGATGTGGTGTTGTATTAGAGTGATAAGATTTTTATCAAAACATCCGGCGGTAAAGGTCAGGTCAGAGCGCTATCTGGGGAAAGAGTTTTTATTTATTTATGGTCCAGCCTTTACCTTCCCTTTCTTGGGGTTTTAAAAAAAAGTGATAAAGGAGGTTGGAATCACGTTCAAGTGATAGGAGGAGCATGGAATTCGAACCGTGTACACAGTCATAAAATTAATTCCAATCTCTCCAAATACCCCGGTGCGGTGACATTATTTTTTTTTTTAAAGAGGGGGGGGGGGATAGCTGTATCAGAATTTTTGTAGGAATTTTTGACACCCCTAACACGAAACTGCGAATAAAATATAAAAATCTCGTAATTTCTCTGTTAAAAGTGGGTTATTTATTTTCTTTATGGATTATACTTCCAAAATAAACTATTACAGTTGTTTTAAAAGTAATAGAAATATATATATATATTTTTTAAAACAGTAATGAATTTTCTGAACTCCATATTTTTCAATTTTTAAACTTTAAAAATCTATCAAAATTTTTCTATTGATTCTATTTTTACGATATTTTCAGGGTCAATGTGAAATTTTATGTTCTTTCCAATAAACCGAATATAATATTTTGGACAAACGTTTTTTTTTTTTAATTCACGCCCCTCCCCCCCATTTGTGTAAGTGTCACACATTTTCAAGTTTCTCTTAAAAAGTAAATAATTAATTTATGTTGAATAGTTTTATATATCACAAATTGAAGAGAAAAGGTCAATAAATAATATTCAAATTTAAAACAAAAAAAAATCCGTTTTTTAGAAATTTACCTGTAAAGTCCGAAGTTTAAAACCTTTAAAAAAAAAAACACATTGTTTTTTTTTTTTTTTTTTTTTTTTAATGAAACCTTGGTCCTTGCTCCTTTAATTGAAAAAAAATAGGGCTTGAATTACATTTTTCGAGGAGTTATAAGCTTGGAAAGACGGGGTCGAATAATTCACGCCTCTCATTTTGAAATGTCTATTAAAAAGTAAATAATTAATTTATGTTGAATAGTTTTATATATCACAAATTGATATATATAAGAATTTGATCCCCCCCCCCGGGGGGGATCAAATTCTTATTTAAATGCCAACTATTCTGAAGTTTGTTTTACTATACACATAGATTCAAAAAAGTTGTCACAAAACAAATATATAACAAATACATGTTATCAAAGGCAAGATAAGTTACTTTTCGGCAGGATTGGAGTTTAGGTGGCGATTAACCTCGAACCCAAAACAACCCAAACCAAAAACGAAAGGGACACAAATCTCGATTCACCGTTTTGTATCCATGGAAACAGTGAACATATCATTCAGTTTACAAATAAACTGAACTTATTTTTCTAAATTTTAGCTACGGGCATATAAATTGTTTTAAATTTCTTCAACAAACAAATGGAGGAAAAAAATCTTTTAATAATGAGATTTTTTAAATATTAATCTTTTTCTTTTATTGAAAACGTACCGCTAAAAGTCGTGTAATAATTACCTTTTTGGTGGAGAGACTAAGCCAGACGTAACTCAGCGTAACCCATAACTTATGGTTTTGGGGTAAGGGTTAGGGTTAGGCTGAGTTACGTCTGGTTCAATCTGCATGTGTACCAGATTTTTTTAATTATTAAATTGTTAGGCACGAAATTTTTTTTTTTTTTTTTTTTTAATAATTAGATTTTTTCATATTAATGCACTTATTGTACTGCAATATTTTTTAAAATTCAATTTAAGTGATAGTAAAGTTTGTTTTAGTAAATTGTTAGGTGAAATTAGGTGATTAATTATGTAAGTCGAACGTGATTGATTAATCGACCATTTATATTAAAATTAACCCTACACGCGCATCAATTTTTCAGTTTCTCTTTTTCAATTATTTTTGTAAAAAAAAAAAAAAAAAAAATGGTTTTGTGAAAAGAAAATTTAATTGTTAGATGAAAGTACAGAATAGTTGCAAAACAATTCTGCAAAAGTACCAGAACAATTCTGTTCGTAGTGTTTAATTTTTTTTTAATTATAAAAAGTTCTATTTCTATATGTTTACAATGTAAATAAAAATGTTCACTGTTTCCAGGGATACAAACCGGTTAATCGAGATTTGAGTCCCTTTCGCTTTTGGTTTGAGTTGTTTTGGGTTCGAGGTTAATCGGCACCTAAACTCCAATCCTGCCCAATGTTTACCGATGTATTTGAAAATTGCAAATGTCGAGGAACTCTGTTGAACACGGTAAGTTTGGGAAAATAAGTTAAAACTAAAAAATATACAAAATATTGTTAAACCCCACCGAATATATGTCAGCCTATTGTTACGGTAACATATATTGAGCGAGTTTCTAACAGTATTTTGTTTAGTGTTTTAGTTTTAACTCATTTTCCCTAACATCGTGTTTAACAGAGTCGGGCGCCATTTTGAATTTTCAAATATATCGGTAAACACTGTTTTTCGAGCTGAATAAACATGTTACATTAAATAAAAACACTACAAAAATTATCCAGTTAAGTAGAAAAGTAATTTATCTTGCCTTTGGTAACCTTCATTTGTTATATATTTGTTTTTTTTTTTTGACAACTTTTTCGAATCTGTGTAATAGGCACTGCCAAAACAATGTGAAAAAAAGAAAGCATGATTCCGTGACGTCAGACTTGTGTTAACTATATGAACCATTGAAAAGCAGAAGCGATTTAATGATTTTTTAAACCCTTTTGTTTATCTTCTTCAAACTGCAATTAATAATTAATCTTTGTTATAATTTGGTGGGTTTTAAGGTTTACACAGTTTAATGATTAATGATATTCTAAACATTTGTATATTAAATATGAAATACGGTTTTACTGAATGTTCATTTGGTTACCTAGAGGCTTCCATATTTTGTTCGGTAAAAAGCGACAAGCAAAATATGAGGAGGCCCTACAAAATGCTTAATATTTGTGCAATAATATTTTCAAATCGGTTTTAATCTGGTGATAAAATAGTCGACAAGAGCCATGTTTATATTAAAACTTAATATTTAAAAAAAAATGTAAACACAATTAAAAATCTGTTGTAACGGAACATTTTGAAATAATGGAATTTTAATCGTTTTAATTTTGTAAAAATTAATTAATGTTTAGGAAGTTTCTTTTTCTTGGCAATTCAGCTGATTATAGTATATATTAATTCGAAAAAAAAAACGCTATTTTAAAAACATTAAATTTATATCATTTTTTTTTTAATTGCAACTTCAAGGTAAATTTTTGTTCAATACGTGTATTTAAATTTTAAAAAAAAATGTTTTACTTATTCGAACTCTTATGTTTCATAATAAATAAAAATTTCGATAGATTTAAATATTTTTTCTTCAAATTTCGAAAAAAAATAAATTGATATGGCGGAGGGAGACACGCACTAAAAGAAAATATTTCCCCTCATATATTTTACGGAAACTGCATTTTATATGCAATTTCATTCTAAAGTGAATAAGTATTGAAAATTTCACAAAAATCTGACCATTAGTTGATTTTTGCTAGATTTATTAAACATGGATATGTTTTACGTTCGAAATGTTGACTAGGTACATGAGAACGTTATTTTAAAGCGCCAATTAAGTAAACACGATTTTCGTCTCACAATTTCATTATTTTCGTACGATGAAAAATTTTTTTTTAATTATTACTAGATTATTTTTCCCTTCTTTTAAATAATACCTTAAGTTATATTGATAATATTAATTTATAATAAAGTTACATCGTTTTACATATAGGGGGGGGGGTAATTCTGTGGTGACTTTTGGAGGTGCCTAGCCTAGTGTATAGTAATGCAAACCCTTATCTTGTACTTTTATCTAATTTGGGATCATTAACAAGGAGGAATGCAAGGCTTTTTACTTCCGTCAATGAATGTCAACTTAGGAGGTTGCAGACATTCGCCTCAATTTTGGAAAACAAAATTCAATTTAAGCCATTTGGGAAATTTTAAGTAAGGGAGTCCGTAGAGTAAATGTGGTATTGTGGTGACTGCTGAAGTGAAAGTGACCAATAAAAAGAATAGATGAATGGGTAAAAAAAAAAAAATACTAAAAATGTGCCTAGCTAAGAATAGAATAGGCAGAAGATGATAATATAACCCCCCCCCCCCCCCGCTTATCACACATTTGATGATCATGTTTTATTTATTAACGATTTATGTATTTTTTTCTTTTTATAAATAATTCCTTTGGAGCTGTTCATACTAAGTCGAGGATATGTCCTGTGGCTTTGTTGCAGTTGAACTGGAGTATTGTTCTGGTTGTTCATATGAGCTCGATCGACCTTCCCAGGCTTTATCTTCTCTTTTTGAGATTGCTAATTGCCTGTAGTGTAGCACTTCTATCGAGGGATGTCGGCAGGGCTGCTTAAGCATTTCTTGTAATCCAGAGCACACTTCACCTAGTGTGCTGATTTTTTTGTGTCAAAAAAATAAAAATAAAAATGAAAATCATTTCACTCCACTTGTGAGTATTTATTTCTCTCCTACCGTGATAAATATGACACAAGGGTCAGAAAGTGGTATTTAAAAGTCAGCATTCGAAAGGAAGAGCATTCTGATCTACTCAAGATGCCTGTGCAACCCCGTGAACATTCCTTAGCAGAGGCGCCTCGGATGATTAGCAATAAACTAGTGACCTCCTCAAAGAGAAAAGGCAAAGTCTGAGAGGGTGAACCAAACCTCCTAGAACTGCACAGAACCAGGATTATATCGCAATCAACAGGAAATAAGCCATTACAGAAATAGTCAAAACCTAGGTGCTGGCAAGTCATTCGACCTTATGGGCCAGATTTTGTTATAATGATGGGCCGTGGGCCAGACAAAAGTCATTAATGGAAAATAATGGGAAATTACATGTGCAAACCCTTGTCAGCCTAAATATTTAAAACTATGATTAAAATAAGCATTTAAAAATCAGAAAAATAAAAATCCAAGTTTAAAAAACGCAAAAAAAAAAGAAAAAAATGCTTAACCAAAATTAGTTTTAAGTGAAAAAAATCACCTGAAGCGAAATGGATGAAATTATGAAGTGTATCTTTTCAAATGTTGTTGAATAGATAAAAACATGGCCATTGAAAGATTTCAGCAACTTGCATAGTGTAGGCACAGAGGTAAGCGATGGAGAGGGGTCATTGTTAAAGGAATAAAATAGAAAGCCGACTGAGACAACATTGTCACTTTACATCTGTCCGCGCATAATGTTTGTCAACAATCAGTCTGTTAAGCCGTTTGTTTTATGTTTAATTTTTTATGCAGAAATGGAAGTGATTGAGTTTTGTTAAATTTGAAAACTTTGTCTACTATTACAATCAGTTAGTAATCCAATTTGGCCAAGATCAAAGTGTGGTATCTGTTCTTCAGATGCGGCACTTCTATTTCTCATTCTCTTTTAGTGGAGGAGAAATTCTTCACGACTGAGACAATTTTTATTTTTGTACCTTTTCTCCACATTAAAAAACGACCCTGGTGTCTAACTCGGTGCCGGGAAAACTCGTCCCGGGAAAACTCGTCTCCGGAAAACTCGTCCCCTTTCGCTAGGTAGGAAAACTGGTCCCTTATTGAATAAATATCGATTGAAAACACATTTTATGATCGTTCTTGAAGGAGATATTGTTTTTTAAAATAAACTATAGCCCCCCCGCCATAATATTTTTTTAAAAATATTTTTATTTGTTTAATTTTTTTTTTGTGTGTTTTTAATAAAAGCGTTTATTATGTTCATAAACGAGACCGCATATTTTTTTTTATATATTAATATAAAAAGAATTTACTTACATACTGTTGTTTATAAAAGGGTAAAATCGATTTTTCTTCCTCGCCGACTATGTTGTTTATTTAATTTATTTGGAATCGTTTATTTGGTAAAGAAAAAAACCCAGAAAACAAACAAAAAACATGTCGAGTGTTACGGGAGAACGAGAAATAATGCCCGGTATATCACATCTTAGGGGGTCTTGATAATCGCTAAAAAATAGAAAATTAAAGAAATTACTGAGGGAGATTTGGTTTTAAAAAGAAAATAATAAATTTTAATATTTTTTAAAATATAATTTAGAGAGAGAGAGAGAGGGGGGGATAAAACCTATATCTCCCTTCGAAAAGCAACCAACAAAAAATGAAATTAAAAATATTCTTGATAAACGATAGCGGAGTTTTCCATAAAATTGATTAATAAATTTATTTAGTTATTACTTTCTCTCTTAATGATTGATTTTAGAATTTTGAAGTAAAAATTAAAAAAATTAAAAATGAGTTAACGAGAGATTGTTAGCACATGGCATCTCTCGCGCCAAAAAAGTATTTCGCTTTTAATTTACTAGTTAATTTGTGCAAAATTTGACAGGACGACAATAAATGTTGATAATTGATAAAATCATAATTTTAAATAACGCATGAGTGTATTTGGTATGACAGAAAACAAAAACATAACAACAAAAAACTATCATAATTAAAAACCAAAACCAAAAGCGTAACGAAGAATCGGAATCGCTCCCTGTTTTTTAATTTTTGGGTTTTGTTTTTTTATTGTTTTCATGACTCCAAAAAACATCGTTAAAATAAGAACAAAAAAAAATTGTAATTAACTTTGTATGAACATAATAAACGCTTTAAAATAAGTTAAACCACTAAGAACTTAGCCAGTTAGGTAGAAAACGAACACTTAGAAAATCGATTTTATTTAAAAAAAAAAAAAAAAAAAAACATTAAACAAGTAAAAATATTTTAAAAAAAATATTGGGGGGGGCTATAGTTTATTTTAAAAAACAATACTTCCTTCAAGAACGATCATAAAATGTGTTTTCAATCGATATTTATTCAATAAGGGACCAGTTTTCCTACCTAGCGAAAGGGGACGAGTTTTCCGGAGACGAGTTTTCCCGGGACGAGTTTTCCTAAATTCGTCTAACTCTGTCCTGTAAGGAGGCATAGTAAATAGGTACAATCAGTTAGTAATCAAGCTCGTGGAGAGTGAGGGGGGTGTTAAAATGGGCGGGCAGGATCCGGGTTATAGCAAGACCGTCTTTATAACGAAGGCCACGGTTATAGGTGGCTGGCTGACCCTTGGTCTAATCTCTTTTGGTTTTGAATGAAGCTCTCCTTTTATACAGCTATGATTTTTTTTGGGGGGGGGGCAGTACATAAATTTTGTGGACGTTTAATTGACCCTCTTGCTATCTGTATGAGACAGCTACATGGGTTGTTATGGTTGTGGATTGATAAAGAAAAGAATTGATAATCTACATTATTGTCAAATTTGCATGCTATTGTAAAGTCAAAACGTTTCGGCCGATGTAACCTCCAAATTTATTTCAGGTGTATCTTTCAGATTTCACTTTTATAAAGTAAAATGGCACCAAATCACTGATTTGGTGCCATTTTACTTTATTTGGCAAATCAGTGAAATCACCCCAAATTTTCGAGTATGAATTTATCGAGCCCCCCCCTCCCCCTTTTGTTTGTATTTATTATTATTATTATTATTTATTTATTTATTTATTTATTTTTTTTTTTTTCAATTATTACACACAATATAATTCATATCATGCTGCAATTTTTATTGCAAATGGATGGAGTGGTTACTAATTTTAGTTCGGAATCCACGAAAGAATGTGTTGTATACCGGAAAGAAGAACTCTTAATTGCTGGAGCGTTTAAACATAAACTATAGAAAAGAAAAATCCGACTATTTTTTCCCCCCTACCTTTCTTTTCAGTAAGTAGGTTTTAGGAACAGGAATTTATGTATTTTTAGTAACCTATTGTTTATGAGAACCGGTTTCAAAACCATTACTATTTTTGTACCTATTTACTATGCCTCCCCACGGGGCAGAGTTAGACACCAGGGTCGTTTTTCAACGTGGAGAAAGGGTACAAAAATAAAAATTGTCTCAGTCGTGAAGGATTTCTCCACCACTGAAAGAGAACAAGAAAATGAAGTGCAGCATCTGAAGAACAGATACTACACTTTTACTATTTTTGTAATCAACTCATAAAGTCTACGTGTGTATTTTGACAATCTAAATCATTTTTCTAATCAAATTCCTAATTAAAGGTAATACAGTTGTTTACGGCTGTTTCAAAACAGCGTTTATTTTAATTCATACGATAAATCATAATTGTTTTTGTTTTTAATTCCTTGAACTAACATCAAAGCAAGATTTTCGGATATACCCAGGTAAAAACACAAATCAGCAACAATGCTCCCCCTATCCACCCAGGAAAAAAGCTTGCAAATTTCATAAAAAATGAAACGAAAATCACAAACTTGGCAGAAAAAAAAAAAAAAAAAAAAAAAAAACTAATTTTAGAAATTAGTGGGGAGAGAGTCAGTTTTATATATAACTTTAATGTAAAGGGATCACCTATTAGCGTTTTAGGGCAGTGCACCATTTTTTTCTGTGAGATAAATTCTGTGCGTTTTTAAAGAGTAATTGGGTGTTCCAAAGTTTTTTGAGAATACATGCGGTGTGGTTTTACGAATTTTCTTTTTAATGAGGGGGGGGGGCTTAAGATTAGTGTTAGGGGTCTTTCTTGGCCTTTTGGCCAAAATCAAATCTCACTCGTGTAGTATCTGTTCCGGCAGATGCTGCAATCAAAGACCATATGTTGGTGCAGCACCACATATAAGACCATTGCTCTTGTAACAATCAGTTATTGGTCAATTCTCCTCTACTACCTGGGGAGCTGGTCCCCGTTTCCCTCATCTCTCCATATTAAAAAACGGCCTTATGCCTAATTTGCTCAGTGGGGAAGCAAATAAATATCGGGGTTAAAGTTGGCAGTAACTTTGCCGCTCTGACTTAGGGTTAGTGGTAGGGTTAAGAGGCTTCCTCAGAGAGGATTTGGGAGGGCCTTTGTCATTAGAACTACACGGGATGGGGGGCTTTGTTAGCTTATGTACTATTTCTTTTAGCATAGCTCCCCCCTCTACTCTCCCACAAAACAAATTTATCCTTTGTCATTGTTACATGGGGAAAAATTTAAAAAACTGAAATAAAATTGAAATAGGGATCATTTTATATTAAATTTCTATGCAGAACTCTTCTTTTGACTCTAAATTCTAAAAAAAATTTTTCCTACAATTTTTTTCCCATGTGTTTGCACGTAATCGCCTAAAAAAAGTATAATTTAATTTGGAGAGGTGATTTAACGGAGTGTTCATATTTAAATTTATCAAACGAATTTTAAACACATTACTATTTTGTTTTGTTTTATTTTAGAACTTTTTTTTATATGTATATTTGGGGATTATAGAGTTACGTTCAGTACGCATGTACTAATTGTTTTGCAGCATTTAAGTAAGCACATTTATTTTTTTCTTTTACGCGAGTGACGGGGGGGGCGTATTTTTTTATTTGCTGATTGTGGTATAAAATATTTGTTAGTTTACTGTAAATTCCGATCGATTTCTAGGGCGGTTTAACTTTTTTTTTTTTTCTTTTTTTTTTGTTTAAGTACTTAGTAGATTCGTTTTATATAGGTTCGATATTTAATTAGATTACATTAACATTCGCTAGTTATGCGCTGTGTTAACAGCAATGGTTAGGCGTTGTTGTGTTAACAGCAGTGGTTAGGCGTTGTTGTGTTAACAGCAGTGGTTAGGCGTTGTTGTGTTAACAGCAGTGGTTAGGCGTTGTTGTGTTAACAGCAGTGGTTAGGCGTTGTTGTGTTAACAGTAATGGTTAGGCGTTGCTGTGTTAACAGTAATGGTTAGGCGCTGTGTTAACAGCATTGGTTAGGCGTTGTTGTGTTAATAGTAATGGTTAGGCGTTGCTGTGTTAACAGTAATGGTTAGGCGCTGTGTTAACAACAGTGGTTAGGCGTTGTTGTGCTAACAGTAGTGGTTAGGCGTTGTTGTGCTAACAGTAATGGTTAGGCGCTGTGTTAACATTGATGTTAACACAACGCGTTGTGTTACGTGTTGAGTTAATGTTAAAACGTTAGGCATTATATTAACACACCGGTTGTTGTCAGATTACCGAAATTAAGTCACGTTGAGTCCGATTAGTACCGCACTGACACATATACGCCCTCTCTGTGTTTACCTACATCTACCCGTTTTTATATATACACCTTTCCTTCTCTCTCTCTCTTCCTTTATTTATTTATATATCTACACCTCCCTCTTTCTCTCTATCACTGTATATATCTACATTTTTCTCTCTCCATGCATAAAGAAATCCCACAGAATCAACCGCTTCACACATATAATGTGATCCATTAACCAATTCTTATTAAGAAGTAAAACATTGGCGATCTAAGAAAACTTGCTGTGCAAAATTTAGCGTAATTCCAGATTTAATACCACAAATATTTTCTACAAAAACATCTTCCATGGCAGACGAAAGGGATGCTTGATTAACCCCCACCCTACCTTCAAGTTAAGGTTGGGTTGATCACACTATTAACATGCTGGGTTCTTCCACTCCTGCCATTGAACCATCTTTTTGTAAGACTAGGGGTCTCGAATATCCTGCCAGAAGGAATAAAATGCCAAGCAGGCAAGTGGATATTTCATTGGCTGTTTCAGTTTGGGGCTGGGTCCTGTTTACAAATATAAATTAGATCTTGTCAAGGTTGACAATGGTATAAACATATTTGCTACCTACCTGCCAGTACCAACACATGTTAAGATTTAGCCCAGGTGTTTATTAGATTCTGCTTTTCACCTTACACATTTGGATAGGCATGCTGTTGTAAAAACGAAAAAGGTGAACATTACTGAGTCCCTAATGTAGGGATTTTTAATTATTATTATTATTTACTCACTAGGAGTAGTCACACAGGCCATCATCAAGGATTTCTCTTTGAGAACAATTTGTTGTATTCCCTGAAGTCTGAGTGACAACAAGTCCCCCCCCCAGATTTCCAGTATTCTCCACCTCTTTTGATAACCATTGCAGATGGATTTGCGTTATCATAGCAGCTGCTTACCATTGATTTCTCGTTGGCGGTGACCATTGGTCTTCACTGGAATTTGAGTGGCAACAAGCCTCCACAAAGTTCCAGTCCTCTTTGCACTCGTCCAGTAGAGGTCTGGCTAGTGCTTTCACTTCATTTTTCCATCCTCCTTGACCCTCCTGACTTTTGTGTGATGTAAGTTTTTGGTGAAAAACACACACATATACACACACACACACACACACAAATGTTCGAGTTTTCGTGATTCCATATGATGCTCTTTTGGTGTTTTCCTTCTGTAGCATTTTCTTCATGCCCAGTTTGTGTCTGTAGTTCATGTGTATTAATCTCCACATTCAAGGGTTTTCTTTAGTATTTCAGCAGTTTTCATTACTGTTATCTGATCTCTCCCATTCTCTTTTCAAAGTTTTTTGGTATTGTTGGCGCTCCCTACTATTAGCGGTGTTATCCTGACTTTTTTCATCTTCCATGGGACGATTCCAATATTTTTTGTGATTCTGATACAATTACCAATTTTGGTTCTTTATAAATCTCTAAATATTTAACTACTAGTGGGGGTACCCGGTTGTTTGGCATGTGTGTAAAGGGGGGGGGGTAAAGTAAGAATAAGCGAAGTAATAACCCTGTTTAAATATTAAAAAAAAAACGATGTTAAACTTCTTTAAAAAAATTGGCAAAACCAAAATACAAAAAAAAACAGCGAACAAGCATAACACTTATTTAAAAAAGAAATCAGAAAAACAAAAAGCATAAATCAGGGAAAAAATGATGGACGGTTCGGAAAAACAAAAAACACAGCGAAAAGCAAAAAAAAAGAAATGGCATAAATAACCCTTCGATTCGTTAAAATTCCATTCCAGTTTTTTCAAGTAACTACGAAGTAAAGAAAACCCAAATCAGTGTTTCTTCATAATTGTCCCTTGTGAACAATCCTGCAATGGTGTTAAGTG
Organism: Euprymna scolopes; assembly: GCF_053919585.1. Classification (NCBI taxonomy): domain Eukaryota; kingdom Metazoa; phylum Mollusca; class Cephalopoda; order Sepiida; family Sepiolidae; genus Euprymna; species Euprymna scolopes. The sequence continues at coordinate 71,279,821 of NC_136520.1, forward strand.
GTGGCGGGGGAAGGAGGAATTTATTAGAGAGAAAAAATTTTACCACTTCCATTGATTTTTAACCGATTTTGGCAGTGAACTCTCACCAGAAAAAATATAGGAATCTACGATTTTCGAGAAAGTGGAGAGGTAATAGGTCTATAACACACCTCAGATATTATGCTGCAGTTTGTGCATATTACATTTGCATGAAATGTCTTGATTTTTAATCCTATTAAGGTCAAAATCAGAGGAGAAAAAATGAGTTCATTTTAGAGATATAGGGATAAAATACTTATTTTGTCCCAATTACGGTAAAAACACAACTTTTAATGTGCATATATTTTCTCAAACAAAAAACCCGCTTTTGTGGGTGGGGGTGATCTATATATTTTAGTTTTACTGGAAATTTAAATCAATAAATATTTATTTTTTTATTACCCCCAATAGTAGATTTTGTTTTAAGCAAAATCAAATATATATATATATATATATATATATATATATAACTAAAGGAATCGTTTTTGGCATCAGAAAATAAGCACAAATTTTTCCAATTCCGTTACCTCAAAAAGTTTTGATTTTTTTTTGCCGATATATATATAGGGTCCACCAATGAATCAGGAAGATTTTAAAAATTAATTAGTTTTTGAAAAAATACATTTATTATAGATAAATGAAAAAGCAATTCTATCTTTTTTAAAAATTACTCCTTTCAAATGACTACTATTATTGGTATGGCGTTCTTGGATTTGGATGTGAAAGTTCTGACTTCTTGCAGCATATTTACCGGTATTGCCCCAATCTCGTTTGCAATGCATTATTTGAGAGCCAGAACTGTTCTAGAACATTTTGTTTTTAGATAACCCCATGAAAAAATGGTCACAAGCACTCAAATCGGGTGAACGAGAGGGGCAAGGGATATTTCCGTTGCGAGTAATGACATAACCTGGAAATATAGCATTAGGGGCTTCAATGGAAAATTCTTGCCGTGTGATTTGTAGCTTTTCTTTTGGAAAAGTGTTTGTTCATCCGCTGCAAAATGGACAAGTTGAGGAGTGAAAAGGTTGTCATTTCAACATAGAGCTGAGCATTTACAGTGACTTCATCACCAGCCTCCTTTTCACAATAAAATGGATCAGACAAAGCACACCATAGCGTTACTTTCTGAGCATGAAGGGGCTCCTCATGAAGCAAACAAGGGTTTTCCTCCGCCCGATTCCTGATGCTCACCACTGCTCCATAACTTGACGCCTGAAGGTAAGGTTTACCCTCTCTCATACAATGCTACCCCGCCACCCCCCATTGTTTCTTCATTTAAAAAAAAAAATGGTAAAGAATGTAGATTCCATTTAT
>NC_136520.1:71286155-71358655 GCF_053919585.1 Euprymna scolopes
GTTTCCTGTTTTTTTCTTTCGGGGAAGGGGGTCTATTTTGTGTTTGTTTCTAGTTTTGTCTAGCACGATGGCAAATTCCTTTTTTTTTTTTTTTTACAAAGAAGTCACCACTTATCCTCTAGTGACTTCCAGGCCTTGATAAGGGTTAATGAGTGTACAGTAGTCAATGGGACAATATCGTAGTAATCGTTAGTGGAAATTTGATAAATTGGATTACTTAAGAGGATTGCTCATCAAGAACTTGTTCATGTTAGACTTGAAGACCACCATATTGTAGTCAATTGGAAAGCAGGAAAACGGAACAGAAATCTACGTTTAGGTTTAGGCACAGATAAAGAGTAAGGGAAATTATTGATAGTGGCTTCAGATAGATGAGTGTTTTTCATGAAAGTGTGGCGAGAGGGGACTATAGACTGGAGCTCAGACGAGCACTTACCATGAAAATAACGATCAAGCAGAGACAGGCCCACAACATCTCTTCTGTGGGAAAGAGGTTGCCGGGAAGAAAAAAGGGCATCTCCCACTTGGCTACAAAGTCTATTTTGAACTTTGTCAAGGCAGGATAAGATCTTTCTAGCAGCTCCTGCCCACATGTGACAATAGTACTCCATCCTTGGACGTACTTGGCTCTTATACAGGTAGAGAATTACATCAGCAGTGAGATATATACTAGAGCAGTAGAACGATTCCACCATTCAACGGATTTGATGTACATGTTTCATTTCAGATCAGGAGTAAAGGTCAGACTCAGAAGCTTGTTAAAATATGAAGCCTCTCCAATACGAGAGCCATTCATTTCGATTGATGCCATATGGGGATCAGAGCATTGATGATGTAAAGATAAAAGCTTGGTTTTAGATGCATTAAAATTAACCAGCCACTCCTTTCCCCATTGTACCACATGCTCAAGATCAGAGGAGAGAGAATCAGAGAACTTGGTCATTTACGGCCTTTGGAGTGTTGCCATAGATGCTTGTGTCCTCAGCATAAATCTCTACGAATGATGTTAGTATGTGATTTGGAAGATCATTGATGTAGATCAGGAAGAGAGTTGGGCCCAGGATGGACCCCTGAGGGACTCCAGCATTAATACTGTGAGCTTCTGATTTATGCCCATAAACCACTACTCTTATGAACCTATCAGAGAAATGATTTGATAATTTAGAAGACATTTCCAGCTATACTATAGGTGGAGATTTTGTGGAGTAGACCTTTGATATGTCAAGAGCAATTGCCCTAGAAAGGAAGCCTCCGTCGAGAGATTCACTAATCCTATGAGGCAAAATTTTTTCTTATCCTTGTACATAGTGTGTATTTTTCCTTGTGTTTACTTTTCTATTGTATGTGTGCGTGTGGAGATCGTGGTAGAACTGAAAATGGTAAACTCTGTTCAATACGGGTTTCTGTTAACTTACACGCTTGTAACAAAGAGAGAAACGTATGGTACCTTCCTAGTTATGCGTTAAAAAAAACAAAAACAAATGCAGCCGAGGTATGGAGTCGACTTTTTTTGTTTGTTTTTTTTATTAGTAGAACAGACCCATAGCTTAATTTTTTAAATTTTTTTTGCAGCGATTGCAAAACAAGAAATCTTTTACAATAAAATAAACCTTTCTTACTAACGAGTTGCTATTTATTGAAGCTGAAAGTCACTCTAGGATAAATGTTGAGATCGCTAGATTGTCAGTTGAATAATGAAGAATATTATAAGATGATTGAAAATAATGAGTGGGATGAAGAAAATTTGATTATTTATGAGGACGATCCATGATGAGTATTTGATGTTGGATTTGAAATCGACCATCTAATAATCTGCAAGGAAGCGGTTCCACACAAATGTGTTCCAAAGATGGAAAGGCTTAATATTAGGCACATAGTGAAAGAAAGAAAAGTTCTGTATAGTTGATGTAGAAAAGTGAGTTCTTGCTATGAAAGTTTTATAAAGTGAAACTAGAGATAAGAGCTCAGTCGAGCAATTTATATAGAAATTATAAAACAATAGTTGGGGGGGGCGGGGTCTGAAATATAACATATCAACTTTTCAGGATCGACGCTCTTCCATAACAACTGAAGTTGATGAAGGCATACTCGGTTGTTTTGTTTTTTTTTTTCTTCCATAGTGTTGACAATCTGGTAAGTCTGTTACTCTTGAACTGTATGATATTAAGGGATTAATGCATTCAGAACCAATTGCTAGGTTAGAGAGTACTTATTCTCCACCTGGTGGCCAAAGGTTTATACAATAATATTCTCTCTCCCTCTGACTGCACTCTTTTCTTTCTCTGACTACACCCTATCCCTTTCTTTCATTGCCCCCTGTCTCTCTCTATTCAACTTTAATCTCTCAACACCTTCTCTCTTTCTACACACTCTCTCTCTCTACACCCTCTTATATATATATATATATATATATATATATATATATATATATATATATATGCTTTCTCTGTGTGTGTGTGTGTCTCTCTCTCTTTCTCTGCACCCTCTTTTTCTCTGCACCCTCTTTTTCTCAGCACTCTTTCTTTTTCCGACATACCCCCCCTTCTCTCTCTCAACTTCAGTACAAAAAAAAACAAAAAAAGAAAATTGACTGACCTAATTTCGGTGTTTTTAAAACTATTAGTGAGAATTTGGTTCCTGGTAACCCAATAGAATGAATATTATTTTAATTTTTTTAATTTTTTTTTTTTTTTGCCATAACAAGATTGGTTTCTGAATGTATCTTGTGAATTTCTCACTTTTAGTCAGAAATTACACAAAATTACGACTTTATATAATAGAAGATGTCAATACAATTCTTTCATTAACAATGTGATAATCCCCCCCCCTCATCTTGTTTCTCAGCAGGTCAGTTTCAAGTGTTCTTCATCTTGATTTATCCTTAGCCAGCTGAAGATGTTTGGTCAGAAGTTGCTGACCTGGTTTATATTTTATTTAAACATAGGCTTCAACGTTGCTCCTTTCAAGTAGATGCACTTAATTAAATCATTTTGGTTCTTTCTTGCTCTTGTTAGTTTCGAGTTGAGAAGTGTGCAAGTCAAAAATGAGGTCAGGGTTTGGATGCATCATGTTTATAAGAGGTTCTGTTTGTTGGTACCTCTTTGATCTATCAATCATGCTTAAGTTTGAAGTAGCATTTTTTACCATTTTGTCATGTTTAAGTTTGAAATAGTATTTTTTTTCACTATTTTGTCATGCTTAAGTTTGAAATAGCATTACAGAAGTATAGTGTGAGCCACCTGACATCAAGTTGTAAAGTTCTGCAGTGGGACAACTACTTTACAATACAACACAATAGTGTGTAAATATTTCCACTGGACCATCTGTTAAAAGTTGAATATCAAATGCAGCAACAAGTGCTGGAAACATGTACCAGAAAGAACTGTTGGAAATAAGTCGTACACCATCCACGATGATGATGCAATTTCTACAGCTATGTACATTAGAAATTGTAGCTGTTAAATCTGACATAATAATATGGGACAAGAGGGAAAAAGAAGCAACCTTGGTAGAAGTTAGTGTCCCTAGTGATGTTGGTTACAACAGAGCTGAGAGGGAAAAGATAACGAAATACCAATGTCTGGTGTACGACATGAAAAGAAACTGGAATCTTAAGATCTTCATCATTCCAGTAATTATGGGAGCAACCAGACTCGTGAAAAAGAGTTTGAAAAATTACCTGGTGAATATATGCAGTGAACCATGTGCAAGAAAGGTACAAACTATTGCACTTAAAGGGATGGTTAGATCTCTCAATTAGTCTCTGAAATAACAAGTGAATATCTAATATCTGGTGGAATGCCCCATCTCCAGCAAAAACAAAATATAAGAAAATTGGAACCAAAAAGAAAAACATGGCAGTTTGAATGGAAGCATGGAAATTTAGGTGTGTGAATAATGAATGAAATGAAAAAGAAATGCGACCTTTTGTGCTTCAGAATTTATTTTTCTGCATAGTCAACACCATTCTTAATGCACTTTTGTCAGGAATTCAATGATGTATATCTGCTGCTGCGATCCTTAGTCTCTGGTGTGTTGATGCATATGCAAACGCTACCTCCTGCAACTCATCCAATGTTACCTGCCCCTCGTCTCTAGCTGACGTTAACAAGACAATATCGTCAACATAAGCTATACTAGATCAAACACACTTTCTGCCAAACTGACACTTGAATAGTCTTGAAGAGTGTGATCAAAATGTAGTTGCTGTTGTTGTGGAAGAAATTTTAAAAAATGTGCACATCCATTATATTTCTGAATTTTTTAGATGAGGATTATTTGTATTATTTGGAATCTTCAGATTACTGTTCTCATCTTGAGTGCCATTTTCACGTTTCACATTTCAGCTGCTGTAATAGATAATACTAGCAGAAACTGGAAATTCCACGGTGAACTCTTTCGTATGTAATATTTTGATGTTGCTATTCTGTGGATGTTCAGCGTAAATGAAGACGCCCTGATATTATTGTAGCTCTTTTTTTTAAAACTGCAAAAGTATTTATCTAAGCTAGCAAGGATGGCCGGCATAGCCCGGTTGTAAAATACATTTAAATATAATTTTAATTTATGCAGATTTCGTATATATTATTATAGAGTCAATTATTTATCGATTCTTATATATCATAAAGTTGTGGTTTCAAAAATATATCTATATGGCGCATCAGCTTGAACCGAAATCAAAATTGATGGAGAAAATAATATATATATAAACTTGAGTTCCTTCAGCTATAGTCGAAGCCAAAACTTATGAAGAATTCTTGGTAAAATTATTTATTACAAGAAATGGAAGGTCATAACAATTAAATGACAGTCACTCAGAAGAAAAAAGATGTAAGCATGACACAAAAAATGATACATGTTATCGTATAAAAATATAGATATACAGTAATAATTAAACAATAACAATCAACACTGCTTACTATAAACAGTAAACTTTCTATTTCTTAATAATAATATATATCTATAATATAAAGCTGTGTGTGTGTTTGTCTGGTCACGAATAGGCCCCTATATGGTTGACTATTTTAAAAAAACTGATTACATATAATGATAGAAGATGTATCGAGACACAGGAATGGGTATGTTTAGTCTGGCAGAATGGTGGTTCATTAAAATTGTGGGGTCTGCGTTCACGCCTGGTTCACAGAGTATGCAAATAAAAAATTTAAAAATTAAAAAATAAAAATTTACAAGTGTTTTTGATATAGATGCACATAATACTTTGATAAGTATGTTTAAACTTAAATAGGGATGGTATAATAAAATTGAGGGGTCTGCGTTCGCACCTGGCCTTCATAGAATGGAAATAGGCACAAACTTTAATAAAGACTTTTCATATCTATCTGCGTAAGTATACTTTGATAATTATGTTTCAGTTTGAAGAAATATGGTATAATAAAATTATGGGGTGTTCGTTCGCACCTGACCTCCATAGAATGGAAATATGTCACAAAGTTTAACAAGGTTTTTTAATATAGATCCACAGAATATTGTGATAAATGTTTCAGTGTGAACAGGTATGGTATAATAAATTATGGGGTTTATCTATTTTATTTTTACTTTCATCATATTTTGCTTTGGTTTTGATACCCCCAAATTCGAAGCTATCTCTACAACTCTTCTTTTTCATAACCTATGATACTTTCATAAATCAGAGTCCATTTTCTGTAGGCTGTTTTTGAACCCAGTCAATAACGAGTACTTTTGCTAGTGTGTATATATATATATATATATATATATATATATATATATATATATATATATATATATATATATATATCTATATGGTAATAATAATAATAAATAATGGTAATGATGAATTATATATATATGGTAATAATAATAATAAATAATGGTAATGATGAATTATATATATATGGTAATAATAATAATAAATAATGGTAATGATGAATTATATATATATGGTAATAATAATAATAAATAATGGTAATGATGAATTATATATATATGGTAATAATAATAAATAATATATGGTAATAATAAATTATTGTAATATATAATAATTAGTAATAAATAGTGAAAGTTTATCACCGATGTGAGTTCTCCACCTTTTAGTCAAATCTGCTATTTGACAAAATTGCATTTTTTTTCTCCAATCTGTCTTGTCTTATCTTGCCTTTTCTTCCTTTTTCCCCTTTTATAACAGTTCTCTCTAAAAACTGAAAATGCTAATGTTATGAAGATTTCAAACAATTTATGATTGGGGTAAGAGCAGTTAGATGATTTTTGTTTTATTAAATAATGACTTCCTGTCTCCTTCTCACCATGTGTGCACTGAGTGTCTTTCTCTTAATTTTGACTTCCTACGTTAAAACTGAGTGGAATTTTTTTTAAGGAAAATATTTTTTTCACTGCGCTTTCTATATACACATGCACACACAAATGAAGATTGTTAAGAAACGAGAGAAAGACATGTTTAAAAAAAATAAACCTGTATTAAGGAAAAATAAAAACTTTAAAAAAAAATAAATAATAAAAACAAATTTCAAGCAGAGAAATGAAAACAAAAATCAATAACAAAAAAAAAAGATAATTTCAAAAAAAGAAAAAAAAATTAAAGAAAGAAAAATTAAAATAATAATAATAAAAAAATGAAAGAAAGAAAAATTAAAATAAGAAAATTAAAGAAAGAAAAATTAAAATAATAATAAAAAAATTAAAGAAAGAAAAATTAAAATAATAATAATAAAAATAAAATGAGATAAAGATAAATTTCTTAACCAGGGTGTATGATTCCCATCCCGTAACCTTCTGGTTGGGAAATTTATTTTGATCTCATTTTTAATTATTATTTCATTGGTTACTCACATCCCTGTTGAATGGATTCATCCTTATTAAACTAGCGGGAAGGGGGGGTCGGCGTTGCCCGGTCATAAAACATGATTAAATATGTATTTTAATTTATAGAGTTAATTTAAAAAAAAAAAAAAAAAAAAAAAAAAAGAAACGAACTTGGGTGCTATCAGCCAAACGAAATTGAAAGCAAAATTTTGTAAGAAAACGTGTTATTGACCGGACCGTGACGACACAGATGTTATGACGTTGCAAATTTAGCTTTTTAAAACGAAACAATGAATCGACCATTTTCACATGTGCGATTTACAAACAGCATCAAAACCAAGGGTTTTACCTTACCCTCCTCTTCAAATAAAACATTTCTCCATGAAATAATTGACACTTTTTCTTTTCTCATTTTTCGTTATTATGTGTCCAAAAGATCACTCTTTCTAACGATTTCACGTTCATGCCGCTTCAGTGCGGATGACAAGTTTTTAGCAGACATACAAACACACACACACACACGACTGAGATTTATATAATAGAAAAAGACGCACTAAAGCCTCTTTATAAAATGCTGTCTGTCGGTCACCCTTCACTTTTAAATCAGATTTTCAAATGTGTCCACGCATCTCTGTAATAGGTTTTGTCGGGTGTGCTGAAGTTTGAAATGACGTGAAATAGAATCCTCAATTAACTAGAAAGCCTCAACTCAAAATTAGCCAGGCTTCTAAATTGTGTCCTTGTTTTTAGTCTCTGTGGATGGACTCGCTTCTTGTGCTGTCGTGTCTCTTCAATTATCAGGATATCCTCCTCCCCCTTCTACTTAACATTTGAAATAGCATTAAAAACAAAAAAGAAAACCTGCAACATTTGGAATGTTATTATTTTCTAACACAAGATACAGAAATTAGTTGGATTTCTTTAATTCAATCGTTCAACTTGTAACTCTATGGATTATTTCAGAACTGTAAGTTTTATTACTTTGATTTTTTATTTGTGTACAAGAAATTGTATTACTTGAGCACCTAGAGGATTTCAATTTTTGGAGAATCACGAATCGATCCCGGAAATGCCCGAAGCAGTTTAGGATTTTAAAATTACCTGTCTATTTTTTTTTTGTTTTTGTTTTTTTTAGGACTTAACCCTCATTTGGACCCTTTCCTTATTCATAGCAGTTGTGTTCCAAAATTCATAATGATCACTTAATTAGTTCAAGAGTGAATCCCGCACACACAACCGTAACTATATAAGTGACTTTGTGTGTGTGGGGGGAACGATCTCTGCCAAACTACTCTGTCAGTTTTTGGTCTACAGACTTGAAACTTGATATATAGGAATTTGGACTTGTGCAACAAATTCGGTTTGGTTTTTAGTCAATAATAAATAGTTGCTAAGGGGTCAAAATTGAAAAAAAAATTGGAACTTGGCAGTCGACTAAATGTATCTTCTACACATGCGCAAATATACATTTATATTAATTTTTAAAATTTTGATATGCATATCGACTTAGTTCAGAGATGGTAACGAATATTGCTGGAGAGCTATATTTTAGTTTCGATTCTAGCCAATAACATTGAAGTCCTCTTTTTTGAAAAACTTTTGAAATCATTACTATATGTTGGGTACAATATAATAAAGCGGTATTGGTGCATTGTGTGAAACGGGTGTTGTTACTGTTGCATATTATGAACAGGATTTCTCGTAAATGTTCGGTATGGCTGAACCAACAATGGTGAATACTTGTGTATCAATGTTACTGTGCGGAAATAACACAATTTAGAAAGCCATTCTTAACATGGGGAGGGGAGGGTGTTTTGTAACTATTCTGTACTTTCACCTAACATTTTAATAAACAAAAATATTGTAAAAATTGAATTTAACTTGAAAATGAAATTAACAAAACAATAATTTGATCGAGTTTCTGGGCGTTTTTAACACCGCTTAGCATATTCCGGCAGTGACATCCTGGTTCGTACACTGCACTAGTACCTAATAATCAGTAGAGAATTAGCTCTATCGTAATAAATGCTAAATCTGCATGAATTAAAATATTTCATTTAAGACTGGCCAACACCAGGTGGCCTGCTAGTATAAGTATAATATGAAATGAAGCCCCTCGTAATCATACAGTAACAAATGCCATATATAGGTATATATATCGATAGTACCATATGAATCTAGGGGCCTCAAGAGATAGCTACTTGTAAGAAATAGGCACCCAGGCGATTTCGGTTTTTAGTTCCAGGTATTAATGGAGAATCTTGAGTTAGTCCTGGAAATTGCTGAAGTAGTTTATGATTTGAAAGCTGAAAAAACAAATATAAAAGGCAGGTAGCATTTAGTATGTGGATGTTTAGGTTATAGGGCTGAAATAATTTTAAACACTTAAAAAAAAAATTAAAAAGAAAAAATATTTAAAAAATTAAATTTCGTTAAAAATTTTTAAAAAAAGACAAGATGATTTTCAAATCATAAACTATTTCGGCAATTTCAGAGACTAACTCTGGATTAGTCGTCAATACTTTGGAATGACTCTATAAGCAATGAAATTCATTGGGTACTCATTTCTTACAAGTCTCAGCATTCCGTGTGATGTTAATATTTATATAATTCTCCTTAATTCTGTAACGATTTTTGAACATTAGGATTTTCTTTATAAGATTCTTTTTGCAAGAGTTTTTTAACTGGGTGTGTGACTGGATTAATGGATACTATTGGGAACAATGGGATCTTCTATTCAGAGTTCAAACCTTATCACATCTATTTTGTATAATTTATGCAATAATATTATTTGTAATTCCCACCCACAATAACTTGTATTTAATGAATTGTTTCTTAATTAACCCAGATTTCGTGTTGTGTAACATTTCTGAACTTTTTTTTTCTTTTAATGAAATTTCTATTTTAACATTAAAAAATTTTTTTTTTTTTTTTACTTTAAATGTTTTTTCTTTCTATTTGAAATTCTTTATTTATTTCTAATTTAGCACTTATTTATTTATTTTTAATTTGGAAATTTTTATTCTTCCTTTCTCTTTTTTGAAATTCTCTTTTATTCTTTCTTTCTCTTTAATATTCCTTGATATCTGTTTATTTTTAAAAGCATTTTATTAATCATCTCCATTTTTCTTTAACATTTTTTTATCATCTCTTTGCAACTTTTCCTAAAAATATCAATCCATAATGACCCATTGTATTATAAAAAAAAAAAAACAATCGAAATACGAAATATCTCCTTTGTGTTCTATATTTTAACGTGTTGGTATTTTCATAAATATCCCATATCAATGCCTCATTGTTAAGCACAAGATAAGCGTCTAATAATCAACCATTATTTAAGCAAATTGTGTTCCTTGTTCTGAACTGACTTAGGATCCTCACTTGAAACGAATATATACAGAGTGCCGACGATATCTGTTTGCAAGATTACTGCCATGGAAAGAATAACACAGTAGTTAAGATTTAACGGTTAGAAAGACTAGACAAGTGTGAAATCTCCATATATAATATTTTGATTGCAGAAATTCCCCTCTGGACCAAAGTACCGTAGGTTTGCAACAACAGATGCCACATACAAATTTATTATGTCTAGACTATTAGCCACTATCTTATGTAACTTTAGAACTACATTTTAGACAACTTGTTATAATAAAATCCTGCATTTACATAACATAATCTTTCCAATTCCCGATTCAAAAATGATAAATTCTCTCTTCTCACATTATGCCCAATCTCATTGGCTGAGGGCTGACAATTCATTTATTCCAGAATCTACATCTTATTACATAAATGAACGTTCCAGATCTTTTCAAATATTGCTTCACTCTCTACAGAAGGCAATCGTTTAAATAAAATAAACCATATACAAACATAAACCAAAAAATCTTTTTTTTTATGTTAAATACTTCATACATGTGAATTGTTCTTATACACTTATGCTACCGTGTGAAATCTTTCCTTTTTACATAAATCGCAGATGTTGTTACATTGTAGACGTCAATTGTTCTTAAACACTTATGCTACCGTGCGAAATCTTTTGTGTTTACATAAATTTTGTTGTTAATAAATAATATTTTTCAACACATCAGTACGTGCTTATAATCCATTATTTCTTTCTTTTTGTTTTCTTAAGCAAGATAAATCTTTAGTTTTTTTTTTTAAGTACGATGAATTTGATGAAAGCAGCCATAATTGCTGGCTGCTGCTGATCCCTATTTATATATAAAAGGCACTTTGTGTGTGTGTGAGTTCATTTCCTATAGACTCAGAAATAGCTTGCCCCCAGGTCTTTTAAAATTTTACACAAAAATATACTATATGTGTAACGCACTGTCGCGAATGGACAAAGAAACAAATACACAAATAAATTTCTCTTTTTTACACAAGTCAGTTATTACCGTTACTCTCACATCTCGACACGACTTAGTTTCTCACTGCCACATATCCATCTAACCCGGTTTGTGTTTCTCTTTCTCTCAACCGCACACTGGCCCATTCTAACCTTCACTTTTCACATCTGTCTCTTTCAGTGTCGACTTTTTTCCTTCCAATCAAGTGGTGTCGACTTTTTTCCTTCCAATCAAGTGGTGTCGACTTTTTTTCCTTTCGACCACGTGGTGTCAACTTTTTTCCTCCCGGTCACATGGTGTCCACGGTTTTTTCCTCCTGACCATGTGGTGTAGACTTTTTCCTCCTGACCATGTGGTGTAGACTTTTTCCTCCTGACCATGTGGTGTAGACTTCTTCCTCCTGACCACGTGGTGTAGACTTCTTCCTCCTGACCACGTGGTGTAGACTTCTTCCTCCTGACCACGTGGTGTAGACTTCTTCCTCCTGACCACGTGGTGTAGACTTCTTCCTCCTGACCACGTGGTGTAGACTTCTTCCTCCTGACCACGTGGTGTTGACTTCTTCCTCCTGACCACGTGGTGTTGACTTCTTCCTCCTGACCACGTGGTGTAGACTTCTTCCTCCTGACCACGTGGTGTAGACTTCTTCCTCCTGACCACGTGGTGTAGACTTCTTCCTCCTGACCACGTGGTGTAGACTTCTTCCTCCTGACCACGTGGTGTAGACTTCTTCCTCCTGACCACGTGGTGTAGACTTCTTCCTCCTGACCACGTGGTGTTGACTTCTTCCTCCTGACCACGTGGTGTTGACTTCTTCCTCCTGACCACGTGGTGTTGACTTCTTCCTCCTGACCACGTGGTGTTGACTTCTTCCTCCTGACCACGTGGTGTTGACTTCTTCCTCCCGACCATGTGGTATTGAATTTTTTCCTTCCGACTATGTGGTGTCCTTTCACCTTTTTCTTCAGATGCCAGCTCACGTACTCTTCCTAATTTGCATACACATTCAAACACGGCTCCTGCTGCTTATACAATTGCTTGCCATCCATCCTTCAGCTGCTATTTTCATATGCGTTCTGTTTACATGTGCCTAGCAGTGTTCTTAGATAGGTTTTGTGTTAAAAATCGATTATCAAAAAAATCTGATTAAAGAAGGAACGATTTTTTTACCAAAGTTAACACTAATGCAGTTTAACATCACAAGTGCATTTTAGAAATTTTATCGCACAAAAATGAGTCTGGCATATAAAAATCAACAGTGGGTTCTTTGATAAAGCAGAGCCGCGTTCGAAATGAATGTTTTTGTTTAGAGCACAGTTGAACCATGATACTTGATTTTTTTCATTTTAAACTTTAATTCAAGCCATTGCATAAAAATAATTTTATGAAATCAACCATATGTTCCCTACAGTGCAATGTAGGTTACAATGTATTCTGGACTAAGTCACTGTCGGGAAGTATATGAAGCTTCCTCCTGGTGCATTCGTGGTGGGTCCACGACTTGATTAAAAATGGGCGATTTCACAGATTTCAATAACAAAAGTATTGGAAGTGTAGAACATTCGTAAATCCTCATTCAATCCTGAGCAACATCAGGTCTCCCTGCTAGTGCTAAATGTTTGTTTTACATTTCAAAATGTTGTCATAAATATTCAAAATTTTCAAATATTTAATAAAAATGTGTAAAGACATATCATACGTTATTTACTTTCCATACACATTTGATTTAGTCTCCAGGACTTGGTGGTAAAAGGTGTTGGTAGTGCGCAGGTTTCTACTGGCCGTCCTCATTAAGTTTGCCAACACCAAAGTGTCCAATGCAGTATGATTAAGAGTTGTGGTCTGCACCCACTCGGGCATTGAAATCTCTGAGTTGGAGCACATTCTCATTTTCTGGGATTTGTCTGATCTTCACATCGAACTCCCCATAGAAAACGTCCTTGACATTTACAGGAGAGCAGAGCGTGGGGGCATAGACGCTGAAGATGTGTGTTGAACCCGAGGAGTTGATGAGGCTCAGTGACAGGATGCGCTCAGTTCCTTGGGAAGGGAGTTCCACTGATGATAGAATGGAGTTGCACACTGCAAAGCCAACTCCATGAATCCGGTACTCATTTTCACTCATTGATTCCAGGCTTTGCCAGAAGAATGTTTAAAACTTCTTGAGACTGCCACTGTTGACCAGACGTGTCTCTTGAAGGGCAGCAATGTCAATGTTCCGTTTGGCTAACTCGCGGTTGATGATTGCTGTTTTTCTAGTGTCATCAATTTGTTGAAGGTCGTTGGAGGGGCCAAAACGTATGGTTCTAACATTACAAGTTGCTGCCTGCAAGGTTGGTGGTTTCATTTCCATTTCCTTTATATTTTTGCTTAGTGCTAGGTTTTTCAGTAAGTCTTCTGACTGTCTAATCTTCACACACCTAATGAAACAAGCAAGTTGTGATATTGTAGGACCTTATTGCCAGAGGACTGCTTGGGCTGTGGCAGGTGGTGATTGCCAGTAGGCGCTAGAAATCTTACTCACTGTCAGGAACAAACTCCTGCACCCAGTTCTATGCCAATTGGTGTTAAGTCTAAAACTCCCTGTGTTATTTCTATACTTATACAGCAAAGCTGGAGAGATCTCTCAAGGAGCAGTCCTGTGTGGGTAATAAGAGAACCTTGGTTTGCCATTTATCAGTCCCCCTCTCGGAGTTGCAGGTAGACTCCAACAGAAAGGCAAGCCAATACAGTCAGTGCCAGTGTGGCTGTAGGAATTACCAGAAAGATGTTGCACAGCTTCAACATCTGCCTATCGGGCTCCAGACCGGATTTTTTTGTTGGGGTTTACTCCTTAGCCTTTGCCTTTCCACAAGGCAGTGGGGCTATTTACCCATAGCTGGGGGATTCGTCGTGGTACACAACAGCCGGGTGAATGTAATTAAAACAAACTTTTCTTCCGCTTCCCTTCCTTGTTGTTGCCGTTGTTGCTGCTGCTGTTGTTGCTGCTGCTGTTGTTGCTGTTATTTTAAATTATGATCAATGCATAAAATTTCAAAAATGCAATGAAGAGCGTTAAAGAAATAAAAACAGAAAAAAATCTATATAAATAAAACAGTAAATATATTTGTGTGTCTGTCTGTGTGTAAATATTTAACCTATAAACCCTTAAACTACTGGTCACATAACACTGAAATAAACAGAAAATAGTAATTATACACCAAGGATGGTTTATAACGAATAAAATCTTTGGATGGATGAATAATATATACCGAAATATGGTGGCAAGTTGAAATATAAGATGTTTATTTCAACTTGCTGACATGTTTTTATTAATTTGCATATGCGTAAACCAATCAAAGCTAAAAGAGTTTTAATCTTATAACTTTCTTATCTGTTGGGTTAAAGCAAACGGTAGCGGTTGGAGTGTTAAATGTTTTGTTTTCGATCTTAGTTGATGGCATCCACATCATTTTTTTTTTTTTTAAGTTTTGAAATCACTATTATATATATATATATATATATATATATATATATATATATATATATATATATATATTTAAATATTCAACAGAGATTTGGTTCTGTAATAATATAAGTAAAGCATGAGTTAACTATGATTGGTTTACGCATGGGCAAATTTATAGAAATATGTCGGCAAATTGAAATAAACATTTTGCATTTCAACTTGCTGACATATTTCTGTACGCGTTATTCATCCATCCAAACAAGGATTTTACTTGTTTATAAACAATTCTTGGTGTATGATTACTATTTTCTGTTAATTTCAGTGTTATGTGACCAGTAGTTTAAGAGTTTATATTCTGTAATGATAAATATGAAAATCTGTACGAAATTAAAATATATTTTTAAGCGTATCTTATGACCGGTAAGTAAGGTCGGGCGTTTCCTTACTAGTTACAAATAAATATATTTTAAAAAGTGATATTCGGTTTCAAAAAAATATTAGCTGAGAATTCAGGACTCTACGAATAAATGTATCTTTAGTTGACCTTTGACAACTAAAGATTTTGGTTTACTTGCCAAATAGAAAAATTACTAGCCAAACTCATATGATTTTTAGAATATGACATCTTTTTTCTGTGACGAGTACGTATATCAAAGATTTTTTCTGTATTTTTTTTTTAATAAGTGTAATTCTAAATATACACTGAATTTTATGTTGATACTTGAAAGTATAAACATTCAAATTTCTTCAGATGTTTTAAACAGTTTTTGCTAAAAAAAAATAAGAGTATATTGTTTTGTTAAACTTTTATTGTTTAAATAATTTAATTTTGCGCGTTTTATTAAAAAAAAAGTTGAAAAGATATTTTTCACCCAGTAGTGAGCTTTGCAAGAGCGTCGCTGAAAGAAGTACAATCGCCAAAATATGAGTTTCATTATTTCTAGTCGCGACTTTAAAAAATTACTCGAAAATGCAACTGTTTCACTCGCAATGTAGAGCCCTGCAATTATTTCCACAGTAAGACAGAATATTTGTGGCTTTAAAAAGAATTAAATTGTTACAATTGTTAAATTGTTTAATTGTTACAATTTTAAAAATAAAAAGAATTGTTTTTTTTTTTTAGCTAGAGCATATTTAACATGGTATCCCCCCCCCCCCGGTTGGAAAATGGGATTGAAAAAGTCTGCGCTCTAGAGGAGGAGCACTCTGATCCTGCGAAAAATGCCTGTGCAACCCCGTCGGCATTCCTTAATTTACTCTGACATATCGTTTCAAAACGAATATTGTTTACAGTGAATTCTACAGATTTATGTAAAAAGCATCGTGAAATTTCCTGCTAGTATTCAATAATATACATAACAAATACTGACCCAGAGGGTCACAAATGATGTAATAATAATTATATATATATATATATATGCATATTATTATTATTATTATTATTATTATTTATAACAAAAAATGGTACTTGTACAGTTTAGTCAAGACATTAAAAAATGAAAATATTGAAAAAAAGTTTAAATTGTACGTATCCGTTATGGAATGAAGTTCTCCGGAAAAAAATTTCACTTAATTGCATTAAGTAGTTTTTTTTTTTTGTTTTTTTTTACAGCGAAAAAACAATTTGTTATGATACCGAACAAAAGGTTCGATTTTTCTCCCGTGTCGTTTCTAAAATTCAAACAAAAATCTAAAGCAAATCCAAGATGTCTGCCTTCAATGCGCTCTCATAAAAACATGTTTTTCCGCTGTAAAATTAAGTAAAATATTTTTCGGAGATCTTCATGTCAAAATGGATACGTACAATATAACTTTTTTCGATATTTTCATTTTTTAATGTCTTGATTAAACTGTACAAGTACCCAAAAATTAAATGAATTTTTATGTTTACTCATTAAATTATCAAATATTTGCACTTGAAGGTCACATATATTCACTAGTTTTATTTTAAGAAAATGAATTCTTGCAGAAAATACTCGTGGGAATTTATTGTCAAATCTACAGTCTGAACTGCTAACAATTACATCAGTTTCCAAAAGACACAAACTTGAATGTCTATAGAGAGAAACGTGATTGTCTACTAAATACTATTCTCTCTCTGTACAGGGGTTTGTCAGGACAACCTGGCATAAGGATACTTTTCCACTACAAGTAAATACAGGGTGGAACGATAAGATTATCGCCTTAAAGAAAACAACACTACAACGTTATTTTAAAACTTTTATTGAAAAAATAATCAATTCGGGTAACTTGATTATGTAGTAAAGCTGACATCTATTCAATGTAGCCACCTTCAGCCTCAATCACTATAAGCCCAGAACTGGGAGCATGCTTTTTCCACATGCGCTGGTGTGAGCTCAACAAATGCTCGGCAATCAGGCTGGCTATGGTGTTGTGGGAGGTCATGTTGGTGATGTTATTGACGTATGATCAAACGAAGTAGTCCAGCGGGTTCAGGTTGGGGGCCAGTGAGAGACAGGTACAAAGTCATATCACTCCTTCTGAAGCCAAACCTTGGCCTCTGGACTTGTGGGCCAGTGCAGAGTCCTGCTGCCACATCCTGAGTCTGCTAGCAGCCACCGGATTGCATCAGGAGATCACCACACTCTTCAGCGCATCCAACTACACTTTGGTGCTGTTTTCAAGCTGACTTTGAAGATGTGAGGTGGCATGTGGCCCTCACTTAAAACCACACCAAAGACCATAATCATGGCTGGAAACTTCATCACCCTGGGTACATCCCTGTTATTCGTGGAGATGAATTTTGAGGGTGCTGGCAATGGTCCTGTTGTTATATCGGCCAACTAATAGATGGTCTGCAACAAAAAAAATGAAAACTGGTTTTCATCAAAGGGAAATGGAATCATGTCGTCTTTTCTAGGACGACAATTTTATCGTCCCACCCTGTATTAAAAATCACATAATATTAACAGCACAAATAAGATCTCCTCGCTATACCAAACCTGCACTGGCTTTTACGAGGAATGGTGCACCTTCTCCAAGTTATGTTATCTCAAGTAACAGCACAAAGCTGGCTGCTCCACCAGACTAGATGAATCCTTGTCCTAGAATCCAGTAACACTGGTAGACCCAAAGAAAGATGTATTATAATTAGGGCTGTGACAACAGCATATTTTTTCTTTGTTTTGATTCTCAGGTATATATCCATTGATATTTTATGTCTTTTATATAGAGTGATGTGGTTCTCGGTTGATTGTGTCTGTGTCGGATATATAGTCGAGAGTAAAAACAAAAGAATATTCTGTTGTCATAGCCCTAATTATAACATTTAACTGGTCAATTGGATAAAAGAAAATTAATATTAACTGTACTAACTCTGAGTTTGAAAGGTAAAGGAGAACTAATAGAATATTCAAATATCTACGTATCTCATATCGTGATCGAGTGTTACAGGAAGGGGACCCTTTGATTTCTGAGAACTCGACTGAAATAAAATGAAACGAGAGAGAAACACACATTTGTATATGTGCATGGTTTCATAACTTAATGCTCTAGCTCTGCTTATGTATCGAGCACTGTTGAAGTAAATATTGAAAATTAATACATAAAATATTATATTCTCTTATAAACTTTTATGTAGGTGCATGAAATAATATATATATATTAGCGATGGGACAATTCCAATGTTTTTCTCCGATTTTGATAAAATTACCGATACCGATTATTTATAAATCTCTAGATATAAAGTTGTTTTTTTTTTTTTTTTTCACAATTAAAAAAAACACACACACACACATTAAATGTGCAGATGTTTTATCATTTTTTTATATTTTATTTTATTATCATAAAAACACACTTGGGGGAGGGGGTGCTGATCTATAGGTTTTAGTTTTACTGGTATCAATAAATTAATCAATAAATAGCTTTGTTTTATTATTACTACCAGCAGTGGAAGATTTTTTTTGAAACTTAATCAAATAAAAAGAAGATGATTTAAGAAATCGTTTTTTGGCATCGGAAAATAGACATTTTTCCGATTTCGATACCCCCGAAAGTTCCAGTTTTTGATTCCGATTAATCGTCCCAACACTTATATATATATATATATATAGAGAGAGAGAGAGTAGCTTCCTTCAGTCTTGACAGACTATGGATACCAAATGTAAGGATGCCTGTGTATGGAATTTTTGTGGTAAAAGTTGCGCAATCTCTAACCACACCTGTTGAGTCGGCATTGTTAAATAGCAGTGGCAAGTGGAGGTTCAGAATGACTGGAAACAATGCCGAGATAAGCAGAGAGCACATACAGTGCCTAGAATTTCCATCTGATACTAGCCAGGCTCAATGTTGCTTAACTTCAGTGATCTGACGAGAACCAGATTTGCATATATATATATATATATATATATACACACTAGTATACCACTAGGTGTTGCCTGGTCGTAAAATACACTGAAATATGATATTTTAATTCATGCAAATTTCGTATTGATTATTAAAGAGCCAATTCTATCTTTATTATTATATTGTACCCAATATATAGTAGTAATTTTCAAAGTAAAAAAAAGACTTGAGTACCATCAGCTAGAATCAAAGCCAAAAAATTTGGCTTTCAAGAAAGGTAGTTTGGTAGAAACCGATCTGCTCACACATGCACACATAGGGTCACTTGTATATATATAAATTTTTTTTTTGTTTTACAGAAAATTTTTAAATAGACAGGTCATTGGTACCGTCGGTTTCAAACCTGATAATTAGGACCGTTTTAGGTACCCATATCAAGCTTTCGTCAGCCAATACTCATGAGTATTGGCTGACGAGAGCGTGATATGGGTACCTAAAGCGGTCCTAATTATCAGGTTTAAAACCGACGGTACCAATGACTTGTCTCATTTAAAAACTTTCTGTAAACAAAAAAATATATGTATATACGCTCTTATTCTCGGATTTTCCTTAATTGAGCACTCTGCTGGATTTCTTTTAAAAAAAACAAAAACAAAGTAATATATATATATATATATATATATATATATATATATATATATATAATTGTGTGTGTATATGTATATATTAAAATTAATAGAATTCCACTGTTTAGAAACGGGATGAAAATGAAATTCAAAACGGTTAAAAAATAAGGCACCATTTTAATTTTTTAAATATTTATTTATTTAAAATTTCTAATTTTCAGCTTATACAAAAGAAGATTTATACAACACTTTTTTGTTTTCTACTTGACATGATGGCGTCGACACAGATAGAGGTTGTACCGTCCAGTTCAGTGTGTTAGCTCTCGATCATGCGCACACGTGTTAAAATTAATAAAAGTCCAGTTTAGAAGCAGGATGAAAATTACATTCAAAACATGTCAGTTAAAAAAATTGTGCTTCTTAACTTATGCTTTTGTATAAGCACTATCGCCTGAAGAGATCTCTAGTTACTTGTAACTGGCTGACCTAAACATGCTCATGGATGTGTAGCGACATATTTGTTTTACATAAGCATTAATAAGAAGTATGTATTAGTGGCTTGGCAAGGTCACAGGGGAGACAACCAAGCAAAAAAAAACTAAGCAAAATTCATCCTAAAGCAGCAAAACTAAATCTGGCTTGCCAGGACACTATATATATATACACACAAATGTAGGCAAATGTGGGTATAATTTATTATTTTAAAATATAGGTTCTTTTTTACCAATTGTCATAAAATTTTAACCGTAGAATAGTATTCCTATTTACAATGCCTCCCCACGGGACAGAGTTAGACACTAGGGTCGTTTTTTAATGTGGAGAAAAGGAACAAAAATAAAAATTATCTCAGTCGTGAAGGATTTCTCCTCCACTTACAGAGAACAAGAAATTGAAGTGCAGCATCTGAAGAACAGATACTACACTTTGATCTTGTCCATTAGTATTATAATCTTTAAAAAGCCCGCAAATTTTTATGTAGTTTTGTCCCATAGAACCAAAGATATGAACATTTCAATATTCAGTTTGGCTACGAGTGTGTGTATATATATATATATATATATATATATATATATATAGTTAGTAGAAATGGTAATTTATAAAAACCTGAAGAAAGTGCTCAATACTGTTGTAGAGCAAATATGCGTTTTATTTTTTATTACCGTTTTTTTCTGTTTAGTTACATTATTGTTTCAGCTACGCGACCGTTTTTTGACCGTCATTCCACCATAAACGAACAGTTCTGTAAAGTCTGAGGAGGCTACATGACGGCCAAAAAACGGTCGCGAAGCTGAAACAATAATATAACTAAACAGAAAAAAAACAGTAATAAAAAATAAAACGCCTATATATATATATATATATAAAATCACTTTTTTGGCAATTTTATAAGTTCGAAATCTCTGCAACTATTGATCAGAATTCAACAAATGAAGGTTCATTAGAAAGAGGTCTCACATTATTGTTTAAACAAGTGGAGGATCACTTTTCTATATTAATTTAACGTAAAATTAGCACCCAACTTGGCCATCTTGGCTATTAAGTGGGTGTTTATTTTATGTTAAATTAATATAGAAAAGTGATCCCCCACCTTTTGAAACTATAATTTCTTCATGTCATTGAAAATATTCCTAACAGTTGCTTTCGTTCTGAGCACCCTCGAAAAATAGTGATCAGTTTCAAGGATTTTTTGTGGTGGAAAGATACTGCAGCTTAACCAATATTTCAATCAGTCATTTGTTTTTCTAGTTTTGCATATGAATTACAAAATATCTGATATTTCCCCAAAACCTCTGGCCTTGATGGAAGGCAGACTAAAACTTGCTGCTATCGTTTCAAATGGTCTGAAATAACAGCAAGCGGAGACTTGATTCCAAATATTTTTCATGTGTTATATCTCCCCTCTTTGGTTTTCATATATAAAGTAAATTTCACAATGTATAAGGATTATTTGATACTGGAGATATTTATAATCGAACCCTATTTCCAGTAGAACTGCTGTCAATGCGATGGTTCTAGGTTCAATTCTCGGCTTAGGAGAGGTGCTAGTCGCACTGGTGAGATGTGATACAACGAAACAGGACTGTATGTCGATGACTACAAATATATATATATATATATATATATATAAACAAAACGTTGCCTGGGGTTGAATGATCATTAATGAATATTTCACACTCCTATATTTTTATTGTCATCGAAATCCGCGAAATCGCACGGGAGAAAGCTTCACATGCAGTAACTTAATCCAAAATATGTTATTCTACATTGCACTCTAGAGAACCTACCGTTTCTTTTATAAAATTATTTTATATAAACTTCTTTCCAGTTAACGAAAAAAAAAAAACCATTAAGAAATTTACGTGCTGGGTTTGAACCTACAGACCACAAACTGCAAAAAAAAAAAATAATAAAAATATGCTATCAACTTAACCACAGTAGAATTTTCATGGCCTGTTGTTCTATTATTGTTGCTAAGCGACGACATGGAAAAATGGCTTTACCGATGATAGATAAATTAAAATAACGGTTTTGATTATCGGTAATTATCGAGGGTATTCTGAGACACAACGTAACTAAGATCACTCCCAGACTTATACACTAAAGTTCTGTAAATTTTAAAGAAAATCTATGCAGCCATTTCAGAGTCTATGAGGACGAACACACATACAAAGTTGTATTTATATAATCGTAAAAAAGATATATATATATATATATATATATATATATATAATCTCATTGCTGTTGGTGTACGAATTCATTTTTTCAAAGGTTAGTTTAACCTTTAATTTTTTTATTATTTTTTTGCCAAATTCACATCGAGGAATATAAAACTGCAGAATACATTGTGTGCCACTTTGAAATCTGATAATGTCCCAAAGAAAATAAAGTTTTGATATTTTGTTTTAAGACTTTGCAATACCTTAACCAGGCAGTTAAATCTACTCTGAACAGATTCTAAAATAATCATTTCAAATATCAGTGTGGCATTCAAATCGTAAGCTGCGATTGACCACACCAAACACATACACACACGCACACGTGTATGTATGTGTGCGTATGAGAAGAGTACTCATTCTAGGATGTGTTAAATTAATTCCCTGAACAAAATAGTTTTGGATCACTTTCATGTCTCCTTACAAAGAATGAATTCTAGACATAATAATACTAAACCTTATGTCTAGAAACTTATTTCCAGTTTTGATCAAAATCCATTAAATGAATTTGATGCTAGAAAATGTCTAAAGTTAAGAAAAAAAAATGGATCTTACTTATTGGTGTCTAATGACGATGGATCAGATTTAATGCAAATCTGATGAATCAGAAGTTTCAAATGGAAGATTCAGCCACTGTGTTAACTGTTTAAATAAATCTTACATGAGTCAAGTTTTTGTGTCATTTTTATACATTTTTTTTTGTCTTTCATGATTAATTTTTCATATACGAGATGATAATATATATATATATATATATATATATATATATATATAAGGATTTTTTCACTCGTTCAGAGACAGCATTTTTAGTTATGCATTATACAAAAAGAAAATTGGCTTCTGAACCAAGAATCACATGAAAGTAAAATTGCAAATTCTTGACAAACTTTGAATGGTCATAATTCGATGGCCAATTGAGCTACCAAAACAAATTTGATATCATTGTTTACCGTTTTCAAAGATTTGTGTGCCTACATTAAAAGTTTTTAGAATAAAAATAAAATTTTGGTCTGGGATAAAAAGCCACTCGAGGATAAGATTAATGAGTGTACAGTAATCAATGGAAAAATGTAGTAATCGTTAGTTGTGGAAATTTGGTAAATTGGATTACTTAAGGCTCAAGAACTTGTTAACATTGGACTTGAAGACGACCAGATTGGACCGTAATCAGTTGGAAAGCAGGAACACGGAAGAGTTCTACAGAAAGAAGCTTTGTTCATGGAATCTATGTTTAGGTTTAGGCACAGATAAAGAGTGGGGAAATTATTGATAGTGGTTTTAACTAGACGAGTGTTTTTCATGAAAGTCAGGTCGGCGGGGGGGCATAGATGGAAGAACTTGCCATGAAAATGATAAAGCAGAGATGGGCTCATAGGGTCTCTTCTGTGGAAACGAGGGTGTAGAGAAGAGAAAAGGGCTTCCCCCACTAGGCTACGAAGTCTATTTTGAACTCTGTCATGGCAGCATAAGCTGCTTTTAGCAGCTCCTGCCCAGATGTGGCAACTGTATTCCATCCTTGGATGTACCTGGCTCTTATGCAGGTAGAGAGTTGCATCTGTTATATTAAAACATGAAAAGTTTTAAAGAGGAAATTTATAAACTGAAATCTGTTGAAAACAAATTGTTTTTAAAAATGTTTAAAGTTGCTTATTTTTTATTTTTTTTTTTTTTAGAATAGTAGCTTCCTCAAGAAATACCGTTTTTCTGTTTTGTGTTACCTGCATGAAAATCTTATTTTCACTTGTACATTTTGAAAGCATAAATACCTTGCTATTTGTATTCCTGGCCACTTACAACATTAGAGTAAAACAACATTGTAAATCTTACCTTATTTCAACACCGTTATAAACAACTTGTATAAATGAAAAGCAATTATGCAGCTGTTTGAGAAACAAGTAATTTTAATAAAGAAATAGGTCAATATTTATGTTAAAAAGAAGTGTAATTGTTTATTTGATGGAGAAAATAGATTAGACAATGGTGAAATGTGTTTTTTATTGATCCTCCGACAAAGGAGGGATTGGGCCTAGTAATTCACTCCCATTCGTCTGCTCGTTTGTTTGCACTTTTCTCAGTAACCTTGGATGTTTTTGAAATTTTGCACAAACATTAGTCATGGTGAAAGTAAGTTTTTGCCAGAACAGGTTTTCTGGGATAACTTTGGTTGTCCCTTTGGGGCTATTATAGGGGTAAAATTAAACCCAAATCGTTTGTCCAGTCATTTGTTTGCACTTTGCTCAATAAACACTCCTTGAATATTTTTTTAAATTTTGCACAAACATTAGTCATGGTGAAAGTAAATTTTTCACTCGTGGAGGAGGACCTTGCATGCATGGCTTGTTAATTATGTAAGCATAATTTTCTTTTTAGAAATGTGGCAATAGTATGAATATCTTAATATTTTGATTAGGAACAATTTTTTTGTAAATAAATTGTAACTAAGTATGATATTATATTGCCAATAACATGGTAAAACAACAAGACATAAAAATTGGCTGAAGATTGATTTGTCCGTTTAAATGTTATTTGGGTCTGACTTTGACAATGTGATCAACTTAATTTTATAGCGCACATATATATATATATACCAGCAGAAATTATCATTTCCTGTACAGATAATTGCGAAAGCATAAAACGCTGGTGTCTGAAGGTATAAAAATAATTATTAACTGGCAAGACCTGTGGAAATTCCACAGTGGAATCTTTCATATGTAATATATTGCTGCTGGGCATTCTGTGGACTTTCAGCATGAATGGAGATCCCACGATATAATTGTAGCCCTTTTGTTAAACCTGTAAATTTATTTATCTAAGTAATCTGGTTAATATAGTGTCAGAATATATATGGTTATCAAGGTTTATCTCTAATACCATTATAGTAGTCCGTAACATATTTCCATTGTATGGACACCCGGTGCGAACGGAAACTCCACAATATCATTATACCATCTTTAGACAGAATAGATACTACTTTTGGGTCTTAGCCAGAAGATCAAGAAGGCGGATATAGTTCAATATAGTCCCAAAAGTGACATGATTTTTATTTTATTTTTTTATTTTGCGTCTTCGGTGATCGTGAGATCCTATTTATTAAAAAGGAGGATAGATTATAACATACTACGAACATTAAATGAGCATATCTACATACTAATTTAGTTCGTAGTAAAGATCTTCCGATCGAATAATTTTATAATCTGGAAACTATAACACACGTACGTACGTTTAAGGTACTACAGTATATATATATATATATATATATATATATATATATATATATATATATATATATATGTATATACACACACACACACTGTTTGGTTGATGTGCTCTGGGTATATCTTTAGGTGTATTGTTCGTTAATAAACGGTGATGTTCATCAAAAATAAAACTGTTTATAATGGGAGATGATAGTTTGTTCAATTTACCCCCCCCCCCCCCCGCGCGCAGAAATTCTCAAGTCACCAACGTGAGAATAAGACAAAAGTTCACCTGGCTCCCATTGCTATCACAAACAAAACTTTTTAAATTTTCTCACTAAAATGGCGAGTCCCCTCCCTCCCTCCCTCTCTCTCTCTCTCTCTCTCTCTCTCTCTCTCTCATATATATATATATATATATATATATATATATATATATATATATATATATATATATATATAATGGTATAACTCCTATAATTTGAACATCCGCTTCGTTCAAATTAGAGGATGCTTTCAAGTTTCGTGATAAAAAAAAATGTGCTGCAGTTAACTTTAATTTTCTAAGAATTAAGAAATAGTAAATGAAATTCATTGCTATATGATACTTCAAGTATATATTAAGTTGAGTTTACGATATATTGCAAGTAAGAATTGTTAAATATTATTACCAGGAACAAAAACATTGAAAATTAAATCTACTCTTGTTAGGTATTTATTACCCAAGTTATCATTTACAGAAATCATACATTTACGTAAAATACAGTTTTTTTTGTTTTTTTTAAGTTATTCATTGAATGAGTCTCATTGCAGTTTATATTTTCATCGATTGAACTCTCGGGCGCTGCCATTGTATTCTGCAAGCGATCACGAAAATCTACAATTTCTTGGTTCTGTAGCTTCTTTATGATTATATCTCTTCGGAGTGACAATGCTTGCAAAACATAGTTGTCACTAAAGTAAGGACATTTTTTTAGAAATTTTATGACCGTCTCCATAGACTTTTCTGCATCATCCCATGATATTGCTTCATCAGTGTTATTGGTTATTTACATTAGGGTCAAGAGAATGAGAGCTGTCGCTATTTTCATCGCCATTACTGCCTTCAGGATATTGATCAGTAGTTTCCTCATCTTGTTGCACCCACATTTCAACATCATTTGCATTAAGTGATTTAAGAACAACGTGGTTGGTCGGGGACCGTTTGGGTTTAAGAACTTTTTCTAGACCAGAGGTATTCTTTGATTCTTTCAGTTCAGAAGCCTTTGGCACTGGGCATAATTTACCCCATGCTTTTGTTAATGTGCTTGCTCGAACTTGATTCCATGCACTTGCGAGAGAAAATATGGCCTCTTTGATAGTAAAATGGCACTGAAAATCGCTTATACTCACGGTACTATTTATCATATTCATCATGAAATCATTTCTGTAGAAACATTTTAAGTTCCATAGGTTGGATGAGAGAAGTCACATTAGGTGGTAAGTAGCACACAAAAATATTCTCGCAAGATGACACTAGTTCTGATTCAGGAGGATGTGCTCTACAATTGTCTAACAGAAGCAAGCACTTTAAATCAGGTTTACCTAATTCAAGAAAACGCCTCTGAACAACTGGCACAAATTCTTGCAAAAACCATTTTTTAAACAACTGTTGATTCATCCATCCATTTGCTCCTTGGATCCGGCTAATGTTTTTTTAGGTAAGCACTTCCAGTTAACGCCACTTTCATCAACGTTGTAAACATCATGATCGGCAATTATCGTATTGAATTTGTCACAATAATTTGATACTGCGTGTGTATCAGCAGACCGTTGTTCGCCTGACATTGTTACATTGTTAATTGTCTTATACCATGTCTACTCTTAAAGCTCCTAAGCCAGCCTTCACTGAATTTCATATCTTCTGCGATATTTAACTCTTCCTTAAGAGATTTTGCTTTAGCAATTAACATGGGCCCAGGTATTGCTACACCTTCATTCCGTTTTGCTACAAACTACTCATGCAATATTCGATCAAATTAAACTTGCTTTGGTCTGCGAAGAGTCCTTCTTTTAACATGTCTTTTATTTGGAGAGAAAGGAGCAGCCTTCAATATTTCCTCCTTTTTCTTTTTGATGTAAAACAGTGTACTTCTTCCAATCTTATAATCTCTCAATATAACGCTATTTTTTTATAATCTCTCACTATAACGCTATTTTCAACTCCAGCATCTAATTTTTCTATAATTTGATGTTTCTCGAGTAAAGTCAGTGTCACTTGTTTTCTTTTAGAGTTGCAAGCCATTGTGATGGGTTGTTTTACACTATTTTAAATATAGCAATCTGAAAAAAAAATTTACAGTTAGTGTAAATTTATCAATAGCTAATCTACATTAATTACATAATACCAATATTAACATTTCTGCGCAATATCTGACTTAACTATGTAAACAGTTTTACTTGCAACTCGGCATCAAATATGCTAATACAATTTCAATGACGAGACAGTTCAAGTTTAGAGAAAGTCCAGGTTTAAAAGAAGTCCAAATGAGAGAAAGTCCAACTTTAGAGGAAGTTCAAATTAAAGGAGTTTTACTGTATGTATGTATATATATATATATATATATATATCTCATTTACATCTATCTACATAAAGCGCAAAATGTGTGTTTGTATGTCTTGCAAAAACTTTTGACAGAGGTGACAGATCCTCAAGTTCAACCCTTCGGACAACAAATATCGAAAAATTGACCCAAGACATTAATTCCTTCACCCTAAACTGGGCAATTTTGTGCAAGGAGAGGTCGCTTTTTTCGGCAACATTTTAGCAAGTCATCGTCACCGTTGGATTAATTTTACTTAATTTTACTGCTCTTGACTTCCGGTTTGACGATGGAGACATCAGCAAAGATGTCACGTTTTTTTCCCCCTCCTTTTTGTTCGAGCCTGCCTGCCACCACTTTTTTTTCTCTCTCTACCCAAACTGCCAACTGTTGTTTTGACCCCCCCCCCCTCGGGAGTCCTTACTCTACCCAGACTACATTCTTTAATTCCACCCCCATCTCCAGCGTTCCTTACTGCACCACTTCCACACACCCGGATAACACCAGGTACCCCACTAGTTAAATATAATTAGAAATATATCTAATATTATTTATATAAGCAAAATAGGAATTTAACTGCATATAAAATAAACAATATAAAAAATTAGTTCATTATTTCAACACAATCTTTTTTTTTTTTTTTCCAGATAATTTCTACTTTCACCCGCCATACTTACTCCAATATGTTAGTTTAATTTTGGTGTCTTTTTGCCCCCCCCCCATTTGTGCTGAGGAGGAGGAGGAGGAGATAGTATCCAAAAATTTTATTTGTCAAATTAGATAGATAAATGGATGTCGTTCCCGAAACGATCGTACATTTACTCTAATTTTGTTTTGTTTTTCTTTTATAATTTTACGATTATTGATCTTTTATCCTCTGTATTAATATAACTTAAGTAAATACACCTATAGAGTTTATCATATGTGCGGTATTTCGAGCACAGAGCTTTTAAAAGTATTTATACATTAACAGAAACTTTGCTCTTTCAGACCTTATAATATAAAAATATAACACGGAAAATTACATAATTGTCGATGCATCGACAATTATGTAATTTCCGTGTTATATTTTTATGTTATTGCTCTGTTTACCACATTGAGCTCTTATACCCGGATTTCCTCTGGAATTATTCCATTATAACACTATATATATATATATATATATATATATATATATATATATTTTTTTTTTTTTTTTTTTACATAGGCGTCACCACTTATCAAGGCCGATCAGCCACTCAAGGATAAGGGTTAAAGAGTGTAGAGTAGTCAAAAGGACAATATAGTAATTGATAGTAATGGAAGTTCGGTAAATTTGTTAACTTAAGTGGAACGGCTCATCAGAAACTTGTTCACGTTGGACTTGAAGACAACCATATTATAGACAGCTGGAAAGCAGGAAAACGGAAGACAATTCCGCAGGCGTGCAGTTCTAAGAAAGAAGCTTTGATCATGGAATCTATGTTTAGGTTTAGGCACAGATAAAGAGTGGGGAAAATTATTGATAGTGTTTCCAGCTAGTCTAGTGTTTCTTGTGAAAGTTTGGCGAGGGGGGGACCATAGATTGAAGCTCAATCGAACACTTTCCATGAAAATAACGATAAAGCAGAGACAAACTCGCAACATCTCTTCTGTGAGATAGAGGTTGCAGCGAAGAGAAAAGGACATCTCCCACCAGGCCACGAAGTCTATTTTGAACCCTATCAAGGCAGGACAAGTCTTTTCTAGCAGCTCCTGCCCATATGTGGCAACAGTATTCCATCCTTGGACATATCTGGCTCTTATATAGATAGAGAATTGCATCAGCAGTGAGATATCTACTGGATCGATAGAAGGATCCGACCATTTTTCCAGCGGCCTTGGCAACAGATTTGATGTACATATTCCATTTAAGATCAAGAGTAAAAGTCAAGCCCAGAAGCCTGTCAAAACTTGAGGCCTCCCCAAGACGAGAGCCATTCAGTTTAATTGATGCCAGATGGGGATCAGAACGTTGATGTAAAGATAGAAGCTTGGTTTTAGATGCATTAAAAGTAACTAGCCACTCCTTTCCCCATTGTACAATGTGATCAAGATCAGAGGAGAGAGAATCAGAGAGAACTTTGTCATTTACTGTGTTAGATGTGCTACCATAGATGGTAGTGTCGTCAGCAAAAATGTCTACGAATGACTTAAGTATGTGTTTAGGGAGGTCATTGATGTAGATCAGGAAGAGAGTTGGGCCCAGGATTGACCCCTGAGGGACTCCAGCATTTATATTGCAGGCCTCCGATTTTTGTCCATCTACCACTACTCTTATGAGCCTATCGGAGAGAAATGATTTAATGATTGAGAAAACATTTCCAGCTATACCATAGCTGGAGATCTTGTGAAGTAAACCTTTATGCCATACCCTATCAAAGGCCTATGATATGTCAAGAGCAATTGCCCTAGAAAGGTTGCCTCTGTCGAGAGATTCGCTAATCCTATGGGATATAACTGTAAGCACATCTGCTGTACATCTAGCAGAATGGAAACCATATTGCGTCACTAAGGTTATTTTTGCTGAGATGGTTGATTACTTCTCTATTTAACACAGATTCCAGCAACTTACTCATGACGCACAGGAGACTTATTGGCCTGTACTGAGAGGGGGATGAACGATCACCTGAATTCTTAAATACAGGGTATACTGATGAGATTTTCCAGGGTGATGGGAAGCAATTTTCGTTAAGACAACGTTTAAACAGTTTTGTAAGTATGGGTGCTAGTTCTGGTTGAAGTTTTTTGAGTACTATAATTGGAATACCGTCAGGGCCGGTTGCTTTACTGGAATCAAGGTTTTTGATTAGCTTGGCAACATCACATACAGATGTTTATTATTATTATTGGCAACATCACATACAGATATATATATATATATATATATATATATATATATATATATATGAGAGAGAAATAAAAACGGAATGAACCGTTATGTGTACGTTTCGTCTTTATTGTGAGACTTACTGGTGTTATTTTTTGTTTCTTTTTTATGGGGAATGGGACATTCACCTGCTATCTCATACATTTAAACCAAGAGACATTTTTAAGATTCTAACAGTCCATTTATGTGCAATTGTTTGTATTTCCTTACACTTGGTTCACCGAGTATATTTACCAGGTAGTTTTTAAAATTTTATTTCATGAGTCAGGTGGAATAATAGAAATCTTCCTAAGATTTCAGTTTCTTTTTCATATTACACATAAGACCTTGGTATTTTATCATTTCCTCTCTCAGTTCTGTTTAACTCAGCATCATTAGGGACACTAACTTCTACTAAAGTTGCTACTTTCTCCTTCTTGTTCTATAAGATGTGGAGTCATTTGTGACGATTTTGAATACACCTGAGGAAGGTCGGTTATATCGGCCGAAACGTTGTGAAAATCACATTCAAGATGAGAACAATAGTCCGATGAATCCAAATAATATGAATGGAGTCATTTGTGTTCATTACTCTCTACAGGAAGTGGAGGTTAACTTCTTCCTTTGTGGAGAGGCAAATAGATGGGGGACTAATGAGAATGGAACTTTTACATTGCAATAATTGAAGGCTTTTTTTTTTTAATTGGTCCCCCAACAAAGGTGGGATTGGACGTAGTAATTCACTCTCGTTCATCCGTTCACACATTTCTTGAATTTTTTGAAATTTTGCACAAACATTAGTCATGGTGAAAGTAAATTTTTCACTCGTGGAGGGTGAGCCTGTATGCTCGGCATGTTTTTTATTTAAAATTTTTTTTTTTTTTTTCTTTGTCCAATTTTAACAAAACTTTGGAGCAAATCCGAACCCAACCAAATGTAAATTTTGAAAATATTGTGAACTAAATTTCTCTTAAAATTCTACTTTTTAGATCAATGTTCGGCTATGTGGTAGATTGAATATGGAATTTTTCCTAGCAACCTTAATTTTGAATCATGGTCTGTTGAATGTATTTCATGTTTCTGAATTTTTTTAGATGAAAATTGAGTATCTGTATTTGGATTCTTCGGACTATTGTTTTCATCTTAAGTTATTTTTACAACATTTCGGTCGATGTAAACTTCAGATGTATTTTGTCGATTTAAAAAATCTGCACGGAAATTTGAACGGAACCCTTTATTTAATCCACAGGAGTAGCATGCTCTGAGTCCGTCACACATGACCGGGTAGAAATCCCAAGTAATTCACATTTGTATTGAGTGTTGCCCGCACTGAGGATTGAACCTTCAACATTCAGAAGAGTGTAACTTACAACTGTATTTTACCAAGTACTTTATCCATTATGTCACGGGTCTTTATGGAAAGGTTCCCGAGTTTGCCTGTCTGTAAAACTCTGTTCTGCTAGCCTGCTTTCCAACTGACTACAATATGGTCGTCTTCAAGTCCAACAAACCGTCCCCTTGAATAATCAAATCATACCAGATTTCCACTACTAATGATTACTAAGCTATCATCCCAATAATTTGCGTACTCTCATTGACCCTTATCCTCGAGTGAACTTTGGGCCTTGATAAGAGGTGATTTAAAAAAAAAAATATGTATAAAACAGTAGAATAACTTAATCTAATAAAAGTGTTGCTGAAAACGTTCTCAATGCTCTTTACAGTAATTTTGAAACTTTTAATAGATCGTCTCTACTCTGGTAATGTTTGTTTCAAGATATTTGATATACCTCATAAAACTTGGTACATTTTAGTACCGTGGGGAAGGGGAACATTAATATCTTTTATCTTTAATCTGGTTGAATGCGGAGATTCCATTTGCTACCCTCAGTAAATTTCCCTTTTTGGTTTTTATAGAAAACTAGCCTGGGGGCCCCAGCGTGAGCAAAAAAAAAAAAAAAAAAATTAGTGGGCAGGCAGGCTCGAACCCGTACCGCGAAGGAGGAAAAGAACGTGAAAAAAAAGAAAACCTGACGTCTTTGCTGGTGCATCCATCGCCAAACCGGAAGTGATGACTGTTTAAATTAAGGCTAGTCAATTGAAAAGAGGGGATTACTTTTGAAAAAAGCGAACCCCCTCTCTGTAGAAAAGTGCCCAATTGAGGGTGAAGGAATTAATGTTTTTAGCCACTTTTTTTGACACTTGTCGTCCAAAGGGTCGAGCTTCAAAACGATACCAATCTCGTGAAAATCCGTTGCCTTTATTGAAAGTTTTACACATACATACATTTAAACAGACAGGTGAGATTTATATTTTTAGATGAAAGAGTCTATTATTATTATCCGAAACTTATTGAAGGCAGCTCGTACAGATCACTAATTAGTGAAAATATAATACATTTAATAGAAAAGTAAATGCAAGTAAATAGAAATGATTATACGTCAGTCCGACTGCCAAGTGTGCATAACGCCGAGAGACACATTCTCTCCGTCTTTATAGTAATAGGAAAAATTATTATCTGTAAGGTGGACATTACAATAATTTTACCCCGATTTACTCTACATAATAGTGATTCTTATTCAATCCCGAGCAATGCTCTTCTTTACAATAATTTAAAAAACTTTTAATATTAGGTGACTGGCTCTCTCCATTCTGGCAATGTTTTAAAATATTTCATGTACCTCATAAAACTTGGTACGTTTTGGTACCATAGGGAACATTGACATGCATTGTCTTTAATCTGATTATACCAAATTACCACCACAAACGATTACTATGCTACTGTCCCAGTGACTACACACATTAAAACTTATCCTTGAGTGGCCTCTGGACCTTGATATGTGATAACCCCTTTGTAAAAAAAAAAAAATAAATGAAATAAAAAAATTGATTGAATGCTGAAACTCCATTTGCTAACCTCAGCAAATTTCTCTTATGCACAAAGTTTTGGTGAAGTTATTAAAACAAGAAACGGCAGATGGTGTCCCATTTCACCCCGATCTATACTATTCAGTCCCGTTACTTTTTTTTTCTGGTTGACCTCGTAGCTATATTGATACTAAGATTAACAGTTGTTTCGTCTTTGATTTTAACAATATTTTAATCATATGTTTGTGTTCTTCCATGGTTAAGAAGATTAGACAAAAAAAAAAAAAAAAAGAAAGAAAAAGAGATGTGACGCAGAAAAAGACGTTATTTCACCTCTTTGTTATGATTGGTCATAAGTGCTTAAACTATGACGGAGAAACGGTGCACTAACACTTTTCTTTCCTCATGACCAACCTAGTCTTTATGTCACACGTGATTCCGTCACCTCAACCTACACTGCTGAAGCAACAACAAACATGTGGGGGTGTGTGTTCTTTCTTCTTAACAACATTTTTATTTCATATTTTGGTTTTGAGCGAGTTTTTATTTTCTACTCTCTTTCTCATCTTAATCTCTCTCTCTTCTCTCTCTCTCTCTCTCTCTCTCTCTCTCTCTCTCTCTCTCTCTCTCTCTCTCTAACCCCACCTGTCTCTTTCTATCTCTTTTCACACTCTCTCTTTCTTTCTTTCCCCACTTTATCTTCCTTTCTTCCATCTTCTTTCCTTCCTTCCTTCGTCAATTTTCTTTTCTTTCTTTCCTTCCTTTCTGTCTTCCTTCCTTCCTAAGTTTTCCTTTCTTTCATGTCTTCCTTCCAATCGAAGTCTTCCTTCCTTCCTTCTTTCTTTCTCTTTCTTTCCTTCCTTCCTTTCCTTCCTTCCTTTCCTTCCTTCCTTCTTTCCTTCCTTCTTTCCTTCCTTCTTTCCTTTCTTCCTTCTTTCCTTCCTTCTTTCCTTCCTTCTTTCCTTCCTTTCTTCCTTACTTCCTAAGTCTTCCTTCCTCATTGTTACTACCTTCCTTCCTTCCTCTCTCTCATTCTTCCTTCCTTCCTCTCTCTCATTCTTCTCTTTCCTTCCTCTCTCTCATTCTTCCTTCATTCCTCTCTCTCATTCTTCCTTCATTCCTCCCTCTCTCATTCTTCCTTCATTCCTCCCTCTCTCATTCTTCCTTCATTCCTCCCTCTCTCATTCTTCCTTCATTCCTCCCTCTCTCATTCTTCCTTCATTCCTCCCTCTCTCATTCTTCCTTCATTCCTCCCTCTCTCATTCTTCCTTCATTCCTCCCTCTCTCATTCTTCCTTCATTCCTCCCTCTCTCATTCTTCCTTCATTCCTCCCTCTCTCATTTCTTCCTTCCTCCCTCCCTCTCTCATTCTTCCTTCATTTCCTCCCTCTCTCATTCTTCCTTCATTCCTCCCTCTCTCATTCTTCCTTCATTCCTCCCTCTCTCATTCTTCCTTCATTCCTCCCTCTCCCATTCTTCCTTCATTCCTCCCTCTCTCATTCTTCCTTCATTCCTCCCTCTCTCATTCTTCCTTCATTCCTCCCTCTCTCATTCTTCCTTCATTCCTCTCTCTCTCATTCTTCCTTCATTCCTCTCTCTCTCATTCTTCTTCCCCCCTCTCTCATTCTTCTTCCCCCTCTCTCATTCTTCTTCCCCCTCTCTCATTCTTCCTCTCTCTCTCTTTCTCATTCTTCCTCTCTCTCTTTTTTACATTCTTCCTCTCTCTCTTTCTCATTCTTCCTTCCTCTCTCTTTCTCATTCTTCCTTCCTCTCTCTTTCTCATTCTTCCTTCCTCTCTCTTTCTCATTCTTCCTTCCTCTCTCTTTCTCATTCTTCCTTCCTCTCTCTTCTCATTCTTCCTTCCTTCCTCTCTCTTTCTCATTCTTCCTTCCTTCCTCTCTCTTTTCTTCTTCCTTCCTTCCTCTCTCTTTCTCATTCTTCCTTCCTTCCTCTCTCTTTCTCATTCTTCCTTCCTTCCTCTCTCTTTCTCATTCTTCCTTCCTTCCTCTCTCTCTTTCTCATTCTTTCCTCCCTTCCTCTCTCTCTTTCTCATTCTTCCTCCCTTCCTCTCTCTCTTTCTCATTCTTCCTCCCTTCCTCTCTCTCTTTCTCATTCTTCCTCCCTTCCTCTTCTCTCTTTCTCATTCTTCCTCCCTTCCTCTCTCTCTTTCTCATTCCTCCCTTCCTCTCTCTCTTTCTCATTCTTCCTCCCTTCCTCTCTCTCTTTCTCATTCTTCCTCCCTTCCTCTCTCTCTTTCTCATTCTTTCCTCTTTTCTCTCTCATTTCTCATTCTTCCTCCCTTCCTCTCTCTCTTTCTCATTCTTCCTCCCTTCCTCTCTCTCTTTCTCTTCTTCCTCCCTTCCTCTCTCTCTTTCTCATTCTTCCCTCCCTTCCTCTCTCTCTTTCTCATTCTTCCTCCCTTCCTCTCTCTCTTTCTCATTCTTCCTCCCTTCCTCTCTCTCTTTCTCATTCTTCCTCCCTTCCTCTCTCTCTTTCTCATTCTTCCTCCCTTCCTCTCTCTCTTTCTCATTCTTCCTCCCTTCCTCTCTCTCTTTCTCATTCTTCCTCCCTTCCTCTCTCTCTTTCTCATTCTTCCTCCCTTCCTCTCTCTCTTTCTCATTCTTCCTCCCTTCCTCTCTCTCTCTTTCTCATTCTTCCTCCCTTCCTCTCTCTCTCTTTCTCATTCTTCCTCCCTTCCTCTCTCTCTTTCTCATTCTTCCTCCCTTCCTCTCTCTCTTTATCATTCTTCCTCCCTTCCTCTCTCTCTTTATCATTCTTCCTCCCTTCCTCTCTCTCTTTCTCATTCTTCCTCCCTTCCTCTCTCTCTTTCTTATTCTTCCTCCCTTCCTCTCTCTCTTTCTCATTCTTCATCCCTTCCTCTCTCCCTTTCTTATTCTTCATCCCTTCCTCTCTCCCTTTCTTATTCTTCATCCCTTCCTCTCTCTCTTTCTCATTCTTCATTCCTTCCTCTCTCTCTTTCTCATTCTTCATCCCTTCCTCTCTCTCTTTCTCATTCTTCATCCCTTCCTCTCTCTCTTTCTCATTCTTCATCCCTTCCTCTCTCTCTTTCTCATTCTTCATCCCTTCCTCTCTCTCTTTCTCATTCTTCATCCCTTCCTCTCTCTCTTTCTCATTCTTCATCCCTTCCTCTCTCTCTTTCTCATTCTTCATCCCTTCCTCTCTTTCTCATTCTTCATCCCTTCCTCTCTCCCTCCCTTCCTCTCTCTCCTTTTACATTCCTTTTATTTCTCTATTTCTTCCATCTCTTTCTCCTTCCCCCCCCCTCTCTCTTTTTGCTTTCTCTCTTCTTCCCCGTCTCTCTTTCTTCTTTTATCTCTTTCTACCCCTTTCTCTCGTCTTTCTCTTTTTCTCCTTCTACCCCTTTCTCTTTCATTATATATACATATTCTCCTACCTCACCCACTTTCCCTCTCTCCTTTTAAGGATCACCTGACTTTGTTTTCTTTGCAAACCGATTCAGTTTTTGCCACATTCAGACTCAAATGTCAGTCAATTTGGCAGCATTTGATATTCTCTTGAAAGTAAAAGATGTTTTTCTTTTCTTTTTTTTTTCTTTTTTTTTTTTTAATGTCTGCTGCAATATTACGGGGGTGAGCATAAATTTCTCAACTTCAACTCAATATGAGGAGTGCCGAGGAACAAAATAGGAACGGTCGTATAGCGTAAGGTAGAATTGAAGTTTGAAAACCTTAGTCAACATGAACATTGCACGGGGGCAATAAATTGCGGCCAAAATATGTTGCGTGAGAAAAAACATATATATATATTGGAGTGTCAGCTTTGGAATGTGGGAATTGCATCATGTGTATTGTTTTTGTGATCTTTGTTTTGGAAACCTACAAAAAGAAGTTTAATAACTAGTGGGACCTGCGGAAATTCCACAGTTGCTGTCTTCATCTTTTTGTATAAGTTACCGTGAATATTTCTCTTGAAATTATACGTGCGTTTAATGTTTAATAATATATTTTTAATTTTCTATAGTGTTATGTTTTTTTTATTTATTTAAAATTGTAACAATTGGATGTTTATTAAAATTACATTAAAATTAATAGAATACAGAGTATTTTTAGTTCTTTTTTTAACTGATACAGAATTTGACTTGAGAACAATTTATTTTTAGAATGGTTTTTATCTTATCATAGTATTTTTTTTTTTTTTTAACCATTACATTTTCACCCCAAACAAATCACAGTGCCACTTTGATGTAGGAGGCTACTATCAGGGGCATAAGTTGCTGGGATATGTAGGGAGTTGAGCAGCAAGATGTCTGTTCACATTACACTTGAACTTCTGCATGTCCGGAAGGGAATCCAAAATCTAGCAGTTCTGCGAAAGAAACTATTAGAGTAAAATGCTTTCTTACATCTAGGGATATCTACTGTGTAGGAGTGTAACTTTGCTGCTTGTCGGGGATATTCACATCGAGGGGCATACAGGCTTGTAGTTCATCGAGCATCCACCAGTAAAATGTTTTTACCGTAGTACATGTTTTTATCCATAGTACTTTTATATACATAGTATTTTTTTATCTTGGTACTTTTTTTTTTTTTTTTTTTTTTTTTGCCTAAGTATCGTTATTTTTTGGGCAAGTGGTTGACTGAACTCCAATTTTTAGTCCCCCCCCTTTCCAAACTTTCATAAAAAACAATCAATTACCTACATCCACGATATACGATTTCTCCCACTCTCTAACTGTGCCTAAATCTAAATACAGATTCCATGAACAAAGTTTTTTTTTCCTCAGAACCGCTAGCCTGTTTCCTGGTAGTCTTCAAATGTAAATATGCACATACAGATAAATAATTCATACTTCGAGTGTGTAAACATAAGTTATTTAAAATTAATACATTTTCTAAAAACATTTTTTTTTTTTTTAACATTTTTTTTCGAAATGTAACACGTATAATTACTATGTGGATCTGCGTTTGTAGACTCTTTAAATTTTTCTGTTTCTCTTATGCTCTTTTATTTCTTATATCCTCTCTTGCTTGCTCGCACGTTCTCTCCCTCTTATATTAATGCAATGTCCTTTATGTAAATAAACTGAGCTTACGGTGCTTGGACAATGTTCATCATTGTTGAGGTAATTGTTGATTTAGCTGCACTGAAGAGCTGTGATACAGCGAAACAGTCTATAGATGATATACTCACACACACACACACACACACACACACACATATATATATATATATATATATATATATATATATATATATATATATAGATATTAGCGGGGAGACTCGACATTGCCCGGGATTGAATGATGAACAACGAATGTTTTTTAACCCTCCTATATTTTTATTGTCATTGAAATCTGAAATCGCCCGTTTTTCAACTAAATCGAAACTTCACATGCCGCCTTGCAGTAACTTCATCCACACTACATTATAGTAGACATTGCACTGTAGAGAACCTACTGTTGATTTTATAAAATTATTTTTTATGTGTAATTGTAATGAATTAATGTTTAAAATGAAAAAAAAAATCAAGTATCATGTTTCAATTGTGGTCTAAATAGAAACATTCATTTCGAATGCGCCCCTGTCATATCAAAGAACCTACTGTTGATTTCATATGTTAGGCCTTTCTGGCTTGTGTGTTAATAAAACTTAAATGCACTTGTGATGTTAGGCTGTGCGATGTGTTAATTTGGGTCATCATCGCCTGTTCCTTTCATCAGATTATTTCTATTATCAATACTTATCGAAAACACTCTGATACAAAACTTTTCTAAGAACGCTGCCAGGCACATAAAGTACCTTTGTGTGAAATTTCATAAAAATCGGCCCAGCCGTTTTCAAGTTCATAGGGAACGACCTCCCTCACAAACACGCACACACAAAGTTCCTTTTTATATAATAGTATGTGTGTGTGTGTATGTATGTATATATATATATATATATATATATATATATCTTATATTCTATCCTTTCCATCCTTCAATCGTATATATCAACTGCGTTTCATCCTCCTTGTTTTCTGTTACAAAAAAAACATTCGCATAGCTGCAATACTTTCTCTCCTAATTAACCGCCATAACCGAATAAAATTAAAGTACTTGCACCGAATTAAGTATTTTTTGCCTGAAACTTCTTCACTTGTCATAAAAAATAATAATGATAAACATTTTCTGCCTGCGTGTATGGAATGTTTTTGTTTTCTTAGGTACAAAAAAAATTAAAGAATAAACAAAAGTAAATCAAAATAAACTTGAATAACTTATTGCTTACTCAAAAATATATCATACGTCATTATGTAAAGACATGTGCCTCGTCGTTTGCAACTCATCAGTATGTATATATATATATATACCTGCATATATGATACCTGCTCTGTTCACTCATTGAGCACTCTTTGGTAGACACATGTTGTTTCATTGGATGTACTTCTAGGAAACTAAACTCTACTGGCTTTATATACATATATATATATATGGCAATTAAGCTATACAGAATTTTCATCATGTATTACCTAGCTCTACTCACCTATTGGGCACTGTTGAATTGAGTGTAACAGAACGCATATTAGTGCATGTGAGAAAATCAACAGCAGCAGCCGAAGGATAGCTGGATCACAAAAATATTAACAGCAGCCGTTAAAGCACGTATGCAAATTAGCAAGTGTGTGCAAGCTTGTATCACAAGAAATGGAGAGAAAAATACTCTAAATAGTCGAAAGAGAAGCAAGTTGTGTGCCAGGGAAGATGGGCGTATAAAAACAAGTGCCAGAAAGCGCTTGCTAAAGACCAGTACAAGGTGTCGAGGAGAAAGACTTTTCAAAAAGCACATGTATGTGCGAAAAGACTTTGGAAATACGTTGTTTTGGAAGAACTATGAATAAATGCAGTAAAATAAAAAATGCTAAATCAGATTTTTCTTATTTTGTTTGTGCAACGTTACATAAATATTAAAAATCGATACATTATATCTCATTCTAAAATTTTATGTGGATGCATGAAATATATATTAAGAATGTAAAAGATGATATAATTATTTCCCCAGTTAAACAATGTTTTAGCTCATGAAATTTCCACGTTGCTATCTGGGGTGCATTTAATCCACTCTTCATTAAGAAATGCATTTAGAAGAAAAACTCTGTAAAAACCCAAGGTCCACTCTTTGCTCTGTCTTGTGGCAGCCATTGCACTGACTGAGATTAGCAGTTGTACCAAAAAGTGTGGTTGGTTCTACACAAAGCCTTCACCACTATAAACAAATCTGTGTGGATTTCCAAACAACTTAGTTGATGTGGCAGAGCTCATATGTCAAAATCGACAGGAGTCCATCATATATATATATATATATATATATATATATATATTCGCACAGAGGTTATAGACTCTTTGGTTATTGTATTCTTAGTATCGCCCATACTGAGTATTGAACCGTCAACCTCCAGAAGATTGGCATGTATATCCAATGCAATATGAGTTCTTGTAGATAATTTTAAAATATAATGTAGAAAATTTCAAATAGAGACAGAAAGAATGAAAGAGATGGCCAAAACGTCATGAAAATAACAGTCAAGATGGGGACTCTAGTCTGAATAATATGTATTATCAATCCTCATCTCAAAAACCCAGAAAAATATCCCATGTAGTAAGTAATTCATGTATATCAAATTTCAATAAGGTTCAGTTGATTTTTATACGACTTATAATTATGTAATTATATCGATTTTGATTCAAGATGGACACTATTTGTATTTAAGTTAAATTGTTTATTGCTTCTTAATGTTCATTTAATTATCCAGGTTATACATCCCTATATGTCAATTATAGTAATCTTATTTAATATTGCATATTATGTATGGAAGAGTACTT
Source organism: Euprymna scolopes (assembly GCF_053919585.1). Lineage (NCBI taxonomy): Eukaryota > Metazoa > Mollusca > Cephalopoda > Sepiida > Sepiolidae > Euprymna > Euprymna scolopes. The sequence continues at coordinate 71,327,776 of NC_136520.1, forward strand.
TTATATTTAGTTGCATAAATATAAAGTTATTTTAATATAATTATCAATATTAATCTAAGTGTACTATAAATGTTTACATAATTTAAAAAAACGTATTACAATTTCTAGCATTAAAAAAATTTTTTTTTTTTTTTTTTTTCATATTTATATTTTTATTTTAGGAGTATCCATTTTTCTGTGATTTGAATCTATTGTACTTAAATGTGATTTTATTTTTGTGTAAGCAAGACGCTATCATTTCAGCCTTCTTGTTAATTAAGTTTCTTTCATAAGTAAGAATCCAAACATTCAGCTGAGCGAATATTTATTGATTTTCGTTAAGATGGACTATTTCATATATAAGTAACTCTCTTTTCCTTCGGAGGTTAGATAGGATAGTGTATGTATTTAATTTTTCTCTGTGGTTTCTTATAAATTGTTTTGTGGTTGTTCTTGCCTTGAATGGTCCATCATTGACTCCTATATACATAAGTGATTTATTAAACTTCAAGGCATAACATTTGTATACTATCTGAGAGGTCTTATAGTTACTATGAAGCGGATAGTTTGAAATAATTTGAATTCTACGTAATTTATCTCTGATACAAACACACATAACTCATCGTTAGTTTTTACCTTTTACCCTGGATTTATAAATACTTCATCTAATATAAAATATATATTTTAAGAGTTTTGAAAAATTAAGATTTCATTCATAAGAAACTTATGTCTGGTTCGTCTAAGGTTGAATCATTGAAGCCATTTGTACCGACACTAGCTGCATTATATTAAGATTATCATAATTGAATTTCTATGTGTTCTTGGGATCTCTGCACACCAGAAATATCGGCCATTGTATTCTCTTGGCTTTCTACTAGCAGAAGTTGGACAGAAATCAAGACCAGTCAGCTTGAGCAAAAGAATTATTTGCCAATTGAGAAAGGATGGGGAGGGGGGGGGGCTTTATTTTCACCCTTTCACCTTTTCTTTATTAGTGTTTTTTATTCTGTCAAATTGTTTTCCAAGAGGCAGAAGTGGGGAATTAGGGCTGTGGAGTGAAAGTCGAAGCAAATTTATTGATTGATGAGTCGAAGTTGTACTTTTAAAAATTTGAAGAATCAGGGTCGAGCAAGTGGCCTGTCGACTTTTCAGTCCAGTTTTCCATCATGTATCATTTTTCTTCTTTTTTTTTTTTTAATAAAAATTAAAACCTCATTAAAAAAAACAAAATGTTGAATTTACAGAGTTTAAAATCACTAAGTTCTAATATATATATATATATATATATATATATATATATATATATATATATATATACATATTTTTATACATATATATATAATATAAAGCTGAATGTCTGTGTGTGTGTCTGGTCACAAATAGGCTCCTATATGGTTGACTATTTTAAAAAACTGATTACATATAATGATAGATGTATCGAGACACAAGAATGGGTATGTTTGATCTGGCAGAACGGTGGTTCATTAAAATTGCGGGGTCTGCGTTCGCGCCTGGTTCACAAAGTATGGAAATAAAAAAATTTAAAAATTAAAAAAAAAAAAACGTTTACAAGCGTTTTTGATATAGATGTACATAAGTATGTTTTAACTTAAATAGGGATGGTATAATAAAATTGTGGGGTCTGTGTTCACGCCTGGCCTCCATAGAATGGAAATAGGCACACACTTTAATAAAGACTTTTCATATCTATCTGTGTAAGTATACTTTGATAATTATGTTTCAGTTTGAAGAAATATGGTATTATAAAATTATGGGGTGGTCGTTCGCACCTGACCTCTATAGAATGGAAATATGTCACAAAGTTTAACAAGGTTTTTTAATATAGATCCACAGAATATTGTGATAAATGTTTCAGTGTGAACAGGTATGGTATAATAAATTATGGGGTTTATCTATTTTCTTTTTACTTTCATCATATTTTGCTTTGGTTTTGATACCCCCAAATTCGAAGCTATCTCTTTACACCCCTTCCTTTTCATAACCTATGATACTTTCATAAATCAGAGTCCATTTTCTGTAGGCTGTTTTTGAACCCAGTCAACGACGAGTACTTTTGCTAGTATATATATATATATATATATATATATGAGAAAGAAAATTAAAACTGTAGGTTGAATTTTACAATCAAAATTTATTGTTCGATTGAATACTCCAAAAAACAATTTACAAAGTCCTTATTCTGCAGAGTTTCAAAGAATGCTATTCTTGTTATTCTTCTCATCAAAGGACATAAAGAAATCAGCAAATTATATTTGTAGCAATGCTAGAATTTGCTAGTTAGGAGTTAGGTCATTAAGTGAAGCAGCAATTTATTGTAGTTATAAATTGCCAAGAAAAGAAGTGAAAAAATGTTGGATATGTAAAAAAATATATAAACAAGCCATGCATAATATTTCAGCTTGCATGAAAATTCTCTCAAGTTGATCCGAAATGTGAAAATAGTTCTTTAGAGAGAATGGAGTCCAAAATTAAGTCCAGCATGATGATGCATATAATCCGATTGGAAAGCTTTCAAAGCAACTGAAATAATGAAAATTATTATTATTTTTTATTTATTTATTTTTTTTTCAGACAGTGCAGTAGCCCAAAGAGAAGTCGATCTCCAGTCAAATGGGATCGAGCAAAAAAAAGAAGAGAAAAGCAGCATGTCAACTGTCATCCCGGCGTAATTAGAAAAAGTGTATATATACATATATATACACATTAGAACTTTGATATGATTATCTCTCTCTCTCTCTCTATCTATCTATATATATATATGAGAGAGATATGTATGTATATATATATATATATATATATATATATTAATTTTTAAATATTTCTACGTGCATAAGTTGTCCATGGACACACGTGTTTCTAGCTATTAGTTGTCAGTATGGTTAAACTTCTTTCTTTTTTTTTTTTTTTTTTTTTTTGCATTCACCTCAATCTCCACTTGGACATAAAGGGCTATTATTTGGGATCATGCTTAAGGAAGATGTTGGTTTGCATTATATTTTAAACTTCTGCATATCAGTACAGTCAGGGAAGCAAGCAGCAGGAAGGGAATTCCAAAGTCTAGCTGCTTGAGGGGAAAATACTATTAAAGAAGAAAGCTTTCTGGCATTTAGGGACCTCAACAGTGAAGAGGTGTGATATTGTTGCTAAGCAGGTTTGTTGGGATATGTACATTGAAAACTAAAAACATTCATGACTGGATCCTACTTTGACAGAGTTCAAAATAGACTTTGTAGCCTATTGGGGGCTGCTCTTTTCTCTTCTGCAACCCCTTTCTCATAGAAGAGACGTTGCGAGCCTGTCTCTACTTTATTGCTATTTTCATGTAAAGTGCTCGTCTGAGCTCGAATCTATGGTCCCCCCCCTCGCCAAACATTCACGAGAAACACTCGTCTAATTGAAAACACTATCAATAGTTTCCCCTTTATCTGTGCCTAGACCTAAACGTGGATCCCATGAACAAAGCTTCTTTCTTAGAACTGCACACCTGTGGAACTGTCTTCCATTTGCCTGCTTTCCAGCTGACTACAATATGGTCGTCTTTTAGTCCAATGTAAACAAGTTTTTGATGAATCGTTCCCTTAAGTAATTCAATTTACCAAATTTACACTTTTAACGAGTACTATGATATTGTCACTTTGACTACAGTACACTCTTTAACCCTTATGGGCCTTGATAAGTGGTGATTCGTTTGTACCTCCGCCCCCCCCCCCCGCTCCATATGCATACGTGGTGTCTTTTGCTTGATTTTGACTTCATTAGTCGAAACTGATTGAAATTGGTCACAATTTTTTTTCTATTTCTTGAGGCTACCCTCTCTATACACACACACACACACACACACACACAAGGAAAGGGGGGGGGTCATCTCGATTTCAGTTTTTATTTTACTTTTGTTTATTGCCTTTGGCTACTTACATGCTACTAAGGTTAAAAACATCTTTCTGTTGCTTAACCGGATTTGCTAGAATGACATCTTCATTTCAAAAGGGAAGGAGGGCAAAAGATGTAGTATCCTTTAATTGTTCAAGAGAAGAGTCTAGTTTTCTAAACTAATCTATTTTTTTATCTTTACCTTCTCAGCTTTCTGGGTGGGGTCCCTACCTATCATCAGAGGCAGGGCTTTTGTACTACTAAATTAACCCATGACTATATTACTGGTATTTGCTATCATGCTGAGACCTCCTGTGTGGGGTGAAGGTGTGTCTGGAGGTGGGTATTTTTGTTGGTTGAGGGGGTTCTTTACAAAACTGCTTTTGTAACCCAAACTTCAGGTTAGTACTTGTTTTCTTCCTCAACTCCCAGGCTTAAATATTTGGGGTTATTCTTTTACTCTTGATGTCAACAACCCTACCTCACCCTCCAAAAAAAAAAGAAAAAAAATCTCATGCTTTACTTTGAGTGTCTCAACTTGCATGGTTGCATCTTTTGTTTCAAATCGAATCTGTTAGGTCCCTGTTTACCTGGCTCATCATGAGGACAGAGTTCGTTTGGCACAAGGTTGGTTTTTAATGTGGGGAAAATCCAGCTCCTCAAAAAGGATCGCTCCAAATTTGAGACAAAAATAAAAAAAATTTGTCTAGAAATATTTCTCACTCACTGACTGAGCGCAGAACAAATTGTGGTATCAGAAAAAATACTAGACTTTGCTCCTAACCAAAAAGGCCGAGGACACTTTTTTTTGCTAAGGACCCCCTCCCCTTTTTTACACAACACTTTATTAAGAATAGGGGATCCTTAAAACAACTTAAAACAAAAGGGAGTGGGGGATGGCGGGGGTCATCCACTTTGTCTATTCCCTAAGCTAGTTTTTCACTCACCATAATACCTCATTCACTGTGGGCCTAAACTATTTAAAATATCCCCACATGAATGAATTTTTTTCACAATTTTATTTACAAAACCAAACATTTTTTTTTTCTTTTTGTTTTTTGTTACAAACCAAAAAATACAATTTTTTTATGACGAATCAAACATATATATATACAAACATATATATATACAAACATAAAAGAAACAAAAATGAACATGAAAGGAAAAAGTGTTGAAGGATGGGGGATGGAATATTACTAGGCCTTAAAAACACCTCAAAATAAAGAAAAATAACAAAAATAAGGCCATTCAAAAATTTCTAAGATTTTGAAAGATTATTTCTGCCAATGTGGTTATGGATTTCCTTAGCAAAAATATGAGTATCTTTTTTGTGTGAAAATTTGAATTGATTTATATGAGTGCAGCAATTGTAATATTGTGCATGTCAGTGTTAGCAATAGTGTGAATAGAAAACAAGACCATACAATTTCAAACAAAATTGTAATCTCAATAAAATAAAGTAGTGGATGTGTACCCTTCAAACAAAACGACATTTCACAAAATAATTGACAATTTTTTTTTCCAATTTTTCGATGTATGTCTAAGAGATCGCTCTTTCTAATGGTACCACATTTGTGCTTGTTTGATGGAGATGACAAAAGCTTTCAGTGGACATACAAACACACACACACGTTTGTCCTTTTCATAATAGACTAGCGAGGGGTACCCGGCGTTGCCCGGGTGTTTGAAGGTGTGTGTGGGGGAGGGGGGGTTAAAAAAAAGTAAGTATGAGAATCGAACCAGAACCGTTGAGGCAAAGTTGTAAATTAAAGTGTGAAAAAAAAAAAAGTGCGAGGTTAACCATTGCCCCACCGCGAGATGCTAACAGAAACACGTTTGAATTTATTTAATTACTTGGATTTAGCAGGTGCCCGTTTTAATGAGTTAATGAGGTCAAATTTGACTGCGGGATAGTATTCATTTACTGCTGAACGCTTTCCCCCCCCCCCCAAGATGTTATAAGAAAAAGACTAACCCACATGCGGCGAGCGACAAATATTGAATATTTATCTTCCCGAAATCGAGCAAATTAAATAGACAGGCGAGCTTCGTTGTTAACTGTGAGATATTATGATTTATATGTGATATAAAAAGTTTTAAAAAGTTGTGAAGCGAGCGACCGCTTCTCTGAAAAAAGCCTTTTGTTGACATACAGAAAAAGCGAACACACATACATACATACATACATACATACATACATTTTCGCTTTTATATATATCTATATATATATATATATATATATATATATATATATATATATATATATATAGATAGATGGGTAGTAATCTTATCCTAAAATGTAATTTTTTTTTAGTTTAACAAATGTGTTTATTTCTAAGGCTCTTTAAATTCAAACAATAAAACAGAACTTGGATTTTCTGGAAATATTTCATGCATATATATGTGAGGTGATACGGTAGTCAGTGCAGTATTGCATAATCTACACGGTTGTCTAAATATCTACATGTACTGGCCGATTGCAATATTTTTCACTCTATTACGGGCGACTGTCTACTTATTTTGTTGTTCCAGTAACAGTTTGAAAAAAAATATGGACACAGCACTAATCCTATGTGGGTTTAACTGGCTTCCTCCAAAGGAGGAAGTTCCATGGTAGTATGAAATTCACAAGTGGTCCCCACTTGCATGTATTTTCCCATTAGGGGAGATGATGATGTTAGGTTTTTGCAACTTTTGCAGGAAGATGTCCATGTCCTCCTACGTACAGCACCTAGAATTTCCAAATTGGTCACCCATCTGGTACTGACCAGGCTCAACATTGCTTAACTTTGGTGGTCTAACAAGAACTGGTGTGTCAATGTGATTATGCCGTACATCAGTACAACATAATCAGTAATAGTTTGGGGGGGGGGTTATTTTGTTGTTTTTTTTTTTTTGTTATTAAATTTGCTTTTATGGTTGCTATACCTGGTTTTAAAATACAAGACAGTTTTTCCTATATAGTATAAATCATTGAACTTTGACCCCTTAACAGCCAAATTTCTGGCCGAAAACCGATCACATAGATTTTCCCAAATCTCAGTACACTGTCTATCAAATTTCGAGTCTGTAGACTAAAAATTGACAGAGTTATTGCGTAGGGAAATGTACACAGAGACAGACACGTTCACTTTTATAGATATATAGATTTTTGTCATTAAGGTTTTCCTATACAAATATTGTGGCTTTTCAGTTAAGCAGTTATTTTGTAATAGACATGCACGAGTTCTGCAGTTTTTCTTTTCATCATTAACTTTTTTTTTTTTTTTCTGTTTGAGTGATTGCTATTAGGGTTTGGGTTACTCAGATTTCTGATGATAAAATTATTCTTTTTGATGTTATTCTTGCTATATTTATCAATTTTTTTTCTTTTTGTATTATTGTATTTTGATTATCATTTCTATAGTTTTTACAACTGTAAAACAATTTTGTTATTTTTATCAACCATTTTGTGCAAGCAATTAGTTATAGGGAAAATCTTTATCACTGAGATATAAAAAAAAAAAAAAATCTTTTTTTTTAACGATCGTCCCACTCGCGTGCCCCAGTTTCAGATAGACTTTCTGTTTCACGATTTAATGAAGCGAGATGAGAATGTTTTGACTAGGTGAAACGTGCTCGGGCATGACACGTGTCTTTCTATTTGTTGAAGAAAATGTTCAAAAATGTTTGAAGGCGAAAATAAATAAAGAATATTCAGTGTGTGCGTCTCTCTCTCTCTCTAATTAATCAATTAAAATAAACCTCTCACGTCAAGATGTTTAATTATAATTAACTAATTCATAACTTCCTTTTGTACTGGTTGAAAAGCAATCTCCATGAATCGGGGAATTCTATCAAAGGGACACCAAAAAGAAGATAAGATTTTGTTTGTTGGATACTTTAATACACGAATTGGAAGTGATCACAACATCTGGTGCGTCTTATGAAAATATGGCGTTGGTAAAACAAGTGATAATGGGATTCTTCTTTTGCACTGAACATAATTTTGCAGTATGTAACACCTTCTACCAACAAAAACCCATTCACAAGATAACTTGGATACACCCTAGATCAAAACATGGTCATTCTTGATTATGTCATCATGCGCAATCGTGATATTCAAGACATGTATACTGTAAGATTTATGTGAGGTAAAGACTATGACACTGATCACAAATTTGTTCGTGCTAAACTTGTGTATAAGGAAAAAGATCAAAGCCAATGGAGTAAAAGTGCGTGAATGCATGGATGTCTCCAAGTTACAAAATAAGGAAGAGTGTGGAACTCTTAGGACCTCATTTATTAATATCTCATTTGATGGAACTTAGGAACGATTAAAGTCACAAATATATAACAAAGGAGCTGAAAATCTTGGCTTTATGAAAATGACTCCAGAATCGCCAATCTTTTGGAAGAGAAAAAAAAATGCTCACGAGATATGTTTGTGTTCTAATGGATCAGCTAAAGTAACTGCAGAAAAAGTGTATAAAGAATCAAAATTAAAAGTACAGCATGAGACACGTCGGATGAAGAACAAGTGGTGGGTCAAAATATCAGCTGACATTCAGACAGATTATGACCGCAAAAATTTAAGATATGTATTACAAAATCAGGCAAGCTTTTGGACCACAACCTCCAACATTGGTACCTGTGAAATCCAAAGATGGTTCTGCCCTTTTCAACAATGTTGACAGAATCCTGGAATGATGAACAGAATATTTTTTTTTTGATAATGCGATCTATAAAGGAAAGGGGTCAAAATCTGAATGTGTTTCTAACAGAGGCATTAGCTTGAGGTTTTAGCAAAGATGCTAAATCGTTTGCTGAAATGGATTTGTCCCTCTATCATCCCAGAGAATCCATTTGGTTTTAGATCTGGCCGCGGCACAATGGACATGATATTCTCTGCAATACAGCTAATGGAAAAATGTATGGAGCAGCGAGTGCTTTTGTATCAAGTTTTTGTCGACCTGACAAAAGATTTTTATACCATTAATCGCAATGCACTCTGGAAGATTCTTAGGAAACTTAGGCTGTCTTACCAGTTTTGTGGAGTTGTTTCAGCAGTTACACCATAATATGAAAGCCCGAGTGAACTTTAATGGATCTCTGTCTGATCCAATTTCAGTTGAAAACGGTGTAAAACAAGGTGACATTTGCTCCTACATTATTTTCCATATACTTTGCTGTGATGCTGCTGTTGCATGCTTTTAACAATTGCGACATTGGGGTGACGTTTCACACATCACATAAACTTTTTAACCTTAGACGTTTCAATGCAAAGTCGAAAACTTTTCAGAACCTTGTTTTTGAACTTTTATATGCAAATGATGCCAACCTTGTTTCACATTCAAAAGCAGACATAGATGATCATGGACAAGTTATCTAAGGTTTGTAAAGCTTTTGGACTTACCATCAGCCTCAAGAAAATGTTATATTTTTATATTCTTATTCCTATAAGAATGCCATATGTTAAACCAAACATCTTGGTTGATGGTAAGAAGTTAAATGTCACGGACAATTTTGTTTATCTGGGTAGTATGCTGAGTAAGGACTGTACGCTTGTTGCTGAGATAAATCTCAAGTTCTGCTTTTGGCAAACTGGAGAAACGTGTGTGGTCAGATCAGGGAATCACATCAAAAATAAAGATGTGTTTATGAAGCATGCGTTATTACTATGCTGCTATGTGGGTCAGAGACTTGGACAACATATAGAAGGCATCTCAAGTTATCCAAAGGTTTCACCAAAGTTGTATTCAGAGAATTCTTAATATTAACTGGAGGACTCTAACACCTGACACTGTAGTTCTTGAACAATCAAATAGTGCTGGTATAGAAATGAAAATCATTCAAAATCAGATGCCATGGTCTGGACACTTGGTTAGGATGGAGGACAAAAGACTTCCTAAACAACTGTTTTATGATGAGATAGATAGGAGTAAAAGGCCACAACATAAACCAAGAAAAAGATTTAAGGATTCTCTGAAAAACAACTTGAAAATACTTGAGATGGATATACATAACTGAAAATCCTAAGCGAAAGATCGATTATTGTGGAGGAAAATCATCAGAGAAAGTTGTAAGATTTTGAAGAGCAGCGTGTAGATCTTGTTGTCTTCAAACGTGTTTTAAGAAAGCAGGACGATAATATAATGTCGGAAATTACAACGGGAACTGAAGTGCATTATATCTGGCATATACTTTTTGTCAAAAGCTGGTTTTGTAAATTATCTGAAATCACACAATCAAAGACAGGAACGACAGTCTTATAAGGAGGCTTTTACAGCACATCCGGCAACGCTAAGTTGTCATATTTGTGGTTTAATCTACAAATCTAAAAGTGGCATGACACGGCATTCGAGGATTCACAATATTATCATGTGATCACCTTTACAAGAAGAAAAGTTTTTAGGTCACATACGTGTATTTCATGTAGGACTTAAGCTGGATTAAAAAGTCACTTACATGCACAGACGCACAGCACTTAACTGAAGAGATGGCAAACTTCTGTAAAAAAAAAAAAAAAAAGTAGCAAACATATATAGAGAGAGCAAATTGTATGATTTCTAAAAAAAAATTTTTTTTCGGTAATAATACAGACTTTTTTATTTATTTGAAGCAAGGAATGCACAAAATTTAAAGTTTTTTCCTAAATCCATGGATTTTCAACGCATGGCTCATCTCTTCAGGGGAAAATGTCTTTAGCAAAATAATCATTATGAATAAACATAATTTTGCTTTTTTTTGCACATATATTGAAAATTAATTAAAAACTATTTCTGCAAAAGACATTTCCTCTAAAAAGATAAGCCATGCATTAAAAATCTATGCATTAAGGAAAGAACTTTAAATTTCATATATTCCTTGCTTCAAATAATAAATTTTTGTTTTAAAATTCTATATTTTTACTGAAAAAGATTTAATAATAAATCATAGAATTCTTACTTTGCTCTATCTTATATATTGAGTTCTTTGATTTGACTGGGATTGCCTTGTATAAAAATATTTCCTTCCAACAATATTTTGTAAGACTGTAAACCACACAATTATTTTATCTGTGATTTAACTCCTCTCATTATTCATATATAATTTCTTACTATGTTATGCCCGCATTTGGCATTTACAGGCTTAATTCTCATGCAAATTGCCAGTGGCCTACAGGTAACGTCCCAGCCTATGAAGCTGAGAATGATTTTGTGGCTGTTCAAATCTCCCAATCAGCAGTAATTACACTTCCTACACTGATGATTGCGTAAGCATGAAACACTAATGTCTTACAGGTATTAAAATAATTAATATTTATAATTGTGTGTGTACAGAAAAATATAGGGCGGCATGCTGTTTGTAAAAGAGTTAACTCACCTAAGCACTTAGGAAACACATTGCTATGGACTTAAACGCAGCTATTAAAAAAAAACGTGCATTAAAGTGGTGCTCAACTGTAGTACATCGGTAAAGTATTAGAATGTGAATACTGATGTCATGAGTTCAATCCAGACCTGTGCTGACAATGGCTAAAAAGACAGAAACATGTTTCCATAAATATACTTTTATGCACGTAAAATAATATTTAACAATAAAAATAAATAAATACGTCCCATAAAAAATAATATATATATGAATAACAATAAGAGCTTATAGTTCTTAAAAACCGTTAAGTTGGGGGGGGGGACCCGCGTTTTGAAGTTGTTAATATTGCTAATAAATGCCAATAACAAATCTTATATATCAGTGATTGGACAATTGCAAATTTTCCCAGATTTTGATGCAATCACCAATTCTGTTCTAAATTCCCGATTCCAGTGCATGTTCCGATTCTGATTCTTTCAAACTTTCTCAATATTCAATTAGAGATTTGTTGCTTGAAAAGTTTTTTTTTTATTTAATTACTGTAAGTGATAATGGTTGAAATCACCCTAAACTCTAGACCCAAAACTGAAGAGCCAGTGCTCAAAACAACGAGATATTATAAAAAGGCTGACTGGGAAGCTATCAGGGAACAAATCCGAGATGCCCCATGGAGAAATATTTTTTCTCTCCCTGCTGAACAGTGTGCAAACGAGACCACTGACTGGTTCAAAACTGCAATCGAAGCGCATGTTCCCATGCAGAAATTTTATAGTAAGCCCCACTCTCCCCAATGGTTTACGTCGACTTGCGCAACTGCCATTGCCCAAAAGTAGCATGCATACCGCAGATTTAACTGACATAAGTCCAGTTCAAACAGACTGAAGTATATGGAAGCTAGAAATAACGTTAAGAAAGAAATAGCGACAGCTAAGAGAGAATTTACGGAAACCACTAAAAAACGCATCGAAGCACAAAAACTAGGAACTCGAGACTTCTGGAAAATCTACAACAGTGTAGTAAATAATGGGCAATCAACAATTCCCCCACTAACCAACAATCACGAGGTTGTCTCCTCAGCAACCGACAAGGCTAACATGCTTGCCAGTCGGTTTGCCTCAAACTCCACACTGGACCCTTCCAACCACCCCCTACCTGACTTTCCTATGCGGACAGACGCCACGCTAGACGATCTGAAAATCACCCCTGCTCAGATGCATGCCATCATAAAAAACCTTGGCACTTCAAAAGCATGTGGACTCGATCTCATCCCAGCTGTGCTATTAAAAAAGTGCTCAGCGGAAGTAGCTCCAGTTCTCTCCAAACTCTACAACAAGTGCCTTAATGAAGCTTGCTTTCCGGGCTGTTGGAAAACTGCTTCTGTTGTACCAGTATTCAAGAATTCTGGCGAAAGGACTGACCCATCAAATTATCGCCCCATTAGCCTCCTCCCACTTTTTGCCAAAATATTTGAGACCTTATTTAACCATGCTCTAGTCCATCACCTTACAGATGCTAAACTTCTGACTGACCAACAATATGGATTTAGACAAGCCCGTTCCACAGCAGACATCCTAACTGTAATCTCTGAACATATATACCATTCACTGGACAAAGCGGGAGAGGGCAGAGCGGTAGCTCTAGATATATCTAAGGCTTTTGACAGGGTATGGTCTGAGGGTCTCCTCAGGAAAACTAGATCATACGGTATCACTGGTAGAATACTTAACATAATTAAATCCTTCTTAGATAAGAGAAAAATCCAGGTTGTCCTCGATGGTCGTACATCTAAACAATATGATATAAATGCGGGAGTGCCCCAGGGTTCTATCCTTGGACCTCTATTGTTCCTGATATTCATAAATGACCTCCCCGACAAAATTGCCTCTGAGATGGGTATATATGCTGATGACACTACACTCTATGGCAGGCACGACAGGAAGACGAATGAACACATATCTAAAGAAATGGCAGAAACACTAGAGGAAGACCTCCAATCTGTAGTGAAATGGAGGCAAAAATGGTTGGTCCCGTTCAATGCCGCCAAGACTAAACTAGTGTCATTCAATAATTACAAGAAACGCTCTCTACCAACTATAGCAATGGCCAGCGACTCTTTATCTGAGAGTCCATCTTTCAAACTGCTTGGCCTAACGTTCACAGGAAACATGAGTTGGAACAATTACATTGAAGGCATTGCCAGGGCCGCTGCAAGAAAGGTGGGCTCTCTCTACCGTGCTAGACAACTACTAACACCCGAAAGTATCCTGTACCTCTATAAGGCCACCATTCGCCCATGTATAGAGTATTGCTGTCACATTTGGGCTGGTGCATCTGCTACTAGTCTCTCGCTCCTTGACAAGGTTCAAAAGAGAGTCGCAAACCTGATAGGTCCTGAACTGGCATCTAAGCTTCAGCCTCTGTCCCATCGACGAAATGTTGCATCCCTCTGCCTGTTCTACAAGTATTTTAGTGGTGAATGCTCTGACGAACTGCAATCACTTGTGGCCCCATGACGTGAGCACCCTCGACAAACCTGACAGGCTGCTAAATCCCACCCCCACACTGTAGAGATCTCTAGATGTAAAAGATCTTTCTACTCCAATAGTTTCTTCCCTAGAACCGCTAGACTTTGGAATTCCATACCAGGTCCCTGCTTCCCCAACTGTACTGACGTGCAGAAGTTCAAGTGTAACGTGAACCGACATCTTGCTGCCCAAATCCCTACATAATACCCTAGTAGTTGTTGCCCCTGATAGTAGCCCCTACACCAAAGTGGCAATTTGCCTTGTTTGGGGTGAAAATGTAATTAAAAAAAAAAAAAAAAAAAAAAAAAAAAAAAACCTGTCCTGTCCGTATTTATTTTTGCACAAAACGTCAAATGTACCCTGGAGTTGGGTGGATGGGGGCGTATGTTTTACGAGTAAATCTTAAATATTTTTCTCAAAATTTTTCCTTGTAACCTGGCCATGAAGCTATCTTTTATTCCATTAGCAAGGGACAAACCACACGGCCAACGTTAACCACGAGAAATACAGTTGAAATTAACATTTATATAAAGCGTAAATGTCTAAACGGCGAGAGTGATCTAATGATTATAACATCATGATCTGCGCATGTAAGCTTAAGTGACCGATTTATTTAGAGTGATATATATATATATATGTATATATATTCTCTCCAAATATATATCCTAGTAAGAGTAAATAATTAGACATGACAGAGTAATTGGATAACCAACTTTATCTAGTGTTCTCCAGAAATAAGATCTTTCATTTTCTTTCTCAAAGACGATGGTCAGAAGCCGTGAAGAAAAGTCAGCTTCACTAATTAATTCTAATAAAAACCTATCTACACTCATCTTCATTTACTTCTGACAGTTCTCTGTTTGTTCAGGAAACACATTTTTTTCTTCCTCCATATTTATTACCACCCCCTCATCCATGCAGACCCACGCAGATTTTTTGTTATTTTTTCCCAAAATAACATCTTCAGTGTGATCTTAAACATGGCCGCCGAAGCAGAACTACCGACCTTGTTAAATCTCACAAAACAAAGCAAATCCTTGTCGAAAGCACCAACACCAAATAAGCTGCACATTATTATTTTTATTTATGAAGACTGCAGCGATTATTCTGGATTTTTTTTTTATTTCTTTACCACACATGTCTATTCCATTCTCTCAACAATTTGCGTCTTTTCAAAAATATCTTTTTCTGCAACTCTCAATCAGATCTCTTCCTCTTCAGACCATAACAAATGGCAATTAAACACATCTTTGACATTTAACACATTTTCTGGAGGTGGTATTCTTGCAATCTATGCTCACATTTTTTATTATTATTGTCTCCAGCAGAACCGATACCAATTTTTTTAGGCAATTTTCTTGGGGAGAGGGGGGGGGCGCTCATACTGGGTCCAGACAACAAAACTTTGGAAATAATGTTGAAGCACAATCAAAAATAGTTTTCTTTGTGTATTTTTGAATTCTTTGGAGAACTGTGGGCAGGACAGATATTATAAAAACGCATTCTTATTGATATTTGCACATAAAAATAGTTTTGAGGACAAATTGACTTATTTTGGCCATGTTCTTGCTGGATGTCAGGAATCTGCCGAAAATTTATTAAATTCAGGGAAATACAAAAAGGAATATAACGTAAGTTTGGATTAACACAGAAAAGTCGTTGAGGGCTTGTTAGAAGTGTATGGTCAAGGGGAATGCAGCTAAAATTTGAAAAATTCAAATGATCTTTAAAATTTGGCGTGATGGTGTCAGATATATATTTGGGGGTTAGCATTTACTAGCAGGATTACTCTGCGTTGCCCAGGGCAAGAGTAACATTTCTATTAAAAGTTCTGTCTCTCTATATCTTTCTTCCAAACCCCTCTTTCTCCCCTGCTCTTTTTTCTTCTTCAGTTGAACCTACACACACATACACCATTGTACGGTATAATCACATTGACAGAGCAGTTCTCGTTAGATCACCAAAGTTAAGCAATGTTGAGCCTGGTTAGTTCCAGATGAGTGACCAATTTGGGAATTGCAGGCGCTGTATGTCGGAGGATGTTAACACCTTCCTACAAGAGTTGCAAAATCTAACGTCGTCATCTCTCCTAACAGGGATATACATGGGACTGAGGACTTCTTGTGAATTTCATACTGCCATGGAACTTCTTCCTTTGGAGGAAGTCAGTTAAACCTGCATAGGGTTAGTGCTGTTTTTTTACAAATACACACAGACAACTTGTCATTATATAATAGATTCCTCATTGGATTAGTTGGCATTGATACATAAAAAGATTGAAGGACCACCATAACAAGTAAAATCTTTGTTTGGCTGGATAACATGTACAGAAATATTCAAAATACAAAATTTTCATTTCAACTTGCTGACATATTTCTATTACTTTTGCACATACGCAAATTCATTCATAGCTTGAAGTGGTTTAATTTTAAATCTTGTCTATCTGTCGATAGCTCAAATGGTAGCGAACATGGCTGGAGTGTTAAATGTTTTGGTTTTGATCCTAGCTGATGGCACCCAAGTCATGTTTTTTTTTTATAACTTTTGAAATCAGTACTATATATTAGGTACAATATAATAATCAATAGAGATTTGGTCCTGTAATAGTAAATACAAAATCTGCATTAAAATATCATTCAACCTTATTTAATGATCGGACAAGACTGCCCCCCCCTCCCTCCATCGCTAGCAATAGATTAAATACATTCAATCAAGCCTCAAAATGAAACTAGCCTTCAACCAAAAACCACCTATTTTTATCCTTCCTTTTGTCTCTAACAAGAAAAGAAATCCTACGTTTGCGTTGACCTCATTTTGGCCAATGACCCATGCCCTGTGTCATTTCATAAGTTTGAGGACATGGTAAGCTTGTGAGACAAACACATATGCAAACAATTCACTTTCTCTTCTTTCAACAAAGTTTCCGCCATATTGTTATGTTTTGGATGTTTATTTGTCCGACTCTGAAAAAGATAAATTTGGTGAAGTTAACTCTTGCTGCAATATATAGAATACTTGTGTCTGTTGAGTGATTTGAAAAAAAAATTGTTTTTTTTTTTTTTAATATCATGATAACAAACAGTTAATCATATTATTTGGATTCTTCAGGCTACTGTTCTTATCTTAAGTGTTATTTTTACAACATTTCAGTCTATGCAACCTCCGACCTTCTTCAGGTCTATCTTGTCGACCATATGGATCCTTTCTGTCAATCTTGGGGAATCTGCACAGAATTTTGAACAGAACTTTTTATGAATAAAAGTCCTAAATTAGTGTTGGGATGATTCCTAAATTTTTTCAGATTCTGATTCCAGGAAAACGTTGATTAATGATTCCGATACCTTTTATGAGTAAAAGTCCTAAGTAATTAACAATTGTATTTTAAGTGCTGCCTGCAACTTTGCAACTGAATTTACCAAGTACTTTATCCATTACGCCACGGGTCCTTGAACAGTAGTTTGAATAATCCAAATAATTCAAACTGTCAATTTTCATCTAAAAAAAAAAAAAAAAAAAAAAAAAAAAAAAATCCAGAAATGTAACAAAAAGTTAATTTTTTTTTCCTTCTCTTCTATTTTCCAGGTTGGTCATCTTCTGAGCGTGCAATTCTAATGGCCTCCACCCTTGGTTGCTGGTGACTCTCCACCCAACAACCACAAGCCCCCTCCCCGCTTGGTCACCAGGCCCCTCTGTGCCCTTCAAATGCCCTCCAACACCAACATGGAGAGCTCAGATGTAGCCCTCCACCACACGAGCAGACACCTCCAGCAGGTGTTCCTCCGGAGTACACTATTCCCACCTAACACGACGACTACGATTTTAAGGGATGCACCTCGATGCGACAAGATCAACTACGATTATGAAATCATCCCTGCTGTTGTCTGCTCAATGTGTTTTCTTTTTGGAATTGTATACACATTTTTTGGTAAGAAAAAAAAATGCTTCTTGTTCTTTTTTTTATCTTTTCCTCCTTTTTTCCTTTTCCTTTTATTTTTCTTTCCTTTTTCCTTCATTCCCCCCCTTCTCTTTTCTTTTTCTCTTTTCTTTTTTTCCTTTCCTTTTTTTCCCTCTTTCCTTTTTATTTTCCTTTGTTTCTTTTATCCTTTTTCATTTTCCTTATTTTTCATTTATACTTTTCTTTTTCATTTTTTCCTTTTTCTTTTTATTTTCTGTTTTCTATCTTTTCCTGTTGCCCCCCTTTTTCTTTTACCTTTTTCCCTTTTTCTTTTTTTTCTGTTTCATTTTTCTTTTCTTTTTTTTTGCCTATTCTGTTTTCATTCTTTTACGTTTTTACTTTTTGTTTTTTTTTTAGTTTTCCTTTAACTTTTTGTTTACCTTTTTCTCCCCCCCCACCTCTTTTTTTTTAACATTTTTTCCCCTTTTCCTTTGTTTTTTTTTTCCTTTCTTTTTTTTTTTCTTCTGCCACCCCCACCTGTTTTTTTTTTTTTTTTTTTTTTTTTTTTCACTTTTCAAATAGTCAGATGTTTTATTTTATTGCTGACTACCTGAACTTAATTCTTGCAGCAACTCTGGATCGATGCAGCTAGTTTTAATATAGAAATAGCAAAACTTTCTAAGTATTTAGACCATTTCATGATTGCAAATCAGTCGGACTTTACATCTCCTGATTCTACAATCCTGGTTTCCAATTCAGATATTAAAACAAATTGCTGAAAGTTTTTAAAATATTTTCATTTAAATGACAAAAAAAAAAACCCTGCTATCTCTGAAGAACTTAACTTTAAAATATAAAGTCAGATTCGGATGTTTTGGAATCAATCAGACCATATATATTCTGATTCTGCAATTCTGACTTCCAATTCCTTTGAGTTTACCCACTTTTTGTGGATTATCTGTCTGTTAAAACCAACTTCCTTGGATTTTCTTAAGACATCTTTTGCACATGTGTGTATGCCAGCAATATTCACGCTATGCGGTTTGAACCAGCTTTTTCCAAAGGAAAGAGTGTCAAGGGAAAATTAATTCTTTTGCACATGACTGCATACATTTAATCTTCTAATTTGGATAATGTCATCCATAAGGATTGGAAACCCAAATTGACACTTACCAGTATCAAGGGCTTCAAGAAATTGTTGATATGCAAATATTGTTTAATTCAATTCAATTCAAGCAAGAATTTTTCTAATAAATTATTCACTCATGGACTAACAGCCAATCAGAACTTGGAGAATGGACTTGTCCATCTGAGTAAAATGGAGCAGTCCAGCCTTATAAATCGCCTTTCTAGAGATTTTCTCAGTTTATTTGCTTGTAGCTCTACTGAATTTAATATCGGTGATTACATTTGGCAAAATATTGTGAAAATAAAACTCGATGAGAACAGTAATCCAAATAATACAAATTATCAATCCTTATCTCAAGAATTCAGAAACATACTAGCATTTCGAACAAGACTAATATCTAGTTTTTGTAATCTGAATTCTCTTTTTTTTGTTTTCTCTCATTTTCTAGGTTATCGTTTCTTCAAGGCTGTGATGTTTCTCACCGGTTTCATTTTTGGCACCGTTCTAGTGTACATAATCTGCATCGAAGAAGATATTTTGCCACCAGAAGCTAATGCCGGCATTGCTATTGCTGCCGGAATCATCTGCGGACTTATAACCATGCTTGTACAGTATGTGGGGCTCTTCCTCACCGGTTTCCATCTCGGCATTGGACTCTCCAGCGGTGTCCTCGTCACTGTTGATCAGTTTTACAACATCACAAACAAATGGATTCCCATCGGGGTTCTCATTGGGGTCGGAATACTGTTTGCCCTGTTAATTTTGAAATTCCAGAAAGCTGGGACAATTCTTGGAACAAGTATATTTGGCGCCGCTCTTATGGTTACCTGCCTGGACTTCTTCATTGAAAAGTTTCTGATTATCAACTATGTGTGGGAAAGCATCAAGGTGACCGATTCAATGCCCCCCTGTTGGTACAGTTGGGTGGTCCTTGGATGCTGGCCCTTCTGCTTTATTGTTGGGACATTGACTCAATGGCGAATCACCGGACAAGGCTTTGACCACCACGAACGTAAGTAGTATGACCATTTTTTTTCTTTCGTGAACAAACGTGCTAATCATGACTGAAATACCTTCTTTCTACACCAGGTCACTTTTTTTTTTTTTCCCCCCTCCTCAAACAAGACATATCATATCTGGTCGGGTTCCTTGCCTTGACTAATGTGACTCTCTCTCTCCAGATTTCCCTGTCTTCCTTTAGCTGCCTCAGATTTTCAGGATCACAGTTGACGTCATATGCAATTTGCTAGATGTACTTAGATCTAGGTCATCCTATGCTTGCGCACCCGTGCCATGGAGTCCACAGCAATACATTTCTCGCCAGCTCTTGCTTACTTCTCTGGCAGGGACCGGCAAATTGTACACACCATTCCCTGATGATAATCGATATGGCAAGTAGGTTGCCATAAAGTTGCTGCTTTATGGGATGATCTTGCCAAGATATATTTAGATTGTTCGTAGCATACAGGCGTATATGCTATCTAGCTTTCTTTCCAATCTTGATAAATGATGACCCCTTTCGTAAAAAAAGACAAAAATACATGTAAAATCTTATTGGTTCCCTGATTTATCGGAGAGGGACCTATGTTTTTAAGTGGCGTCCGTTCGCGTGTCTGTCTGTGCATCCTTATTCCGGACGATTGCCAGATAACTGTCCATTAGTTTTTCCAGAAATTTTGCCACAAATTGTATTTCATTAAATAGATGTGTACAGTAAAAAAAAAACTTTTTTTTCAAAAATTTCTGTTGCATTCCCAGGGGCTCAAAAGAGGTCAAAAATGACACTTTTTGCCCCATAACTTTTGATAAATCCAGTATGGGTGACCCTGGTAAAATTCTGGTTTGCGTTCCTGAGAACTTTGTGCTAAAAATGCCTCTTTTTGTGGCTCTTTTTTCATATTTCTCAACAAAAACTTGATATGTCTGACTACATAGTGGTTTTTCATGGTGGTCAACTCAAATATACATTAAGGCCTGAAACTGCACAGTCATTTATTTACACTGGGATTTGACATCCCCAGAGGCTCAAAAGAGGTCAAAAATGTTAAAAAAAATTATACTTAAAGGGGTTGCAAATGCCCCCAAATTGCATAAAAGGACACTTTTTACCCCATAACTTTTGCTCCATCCATTAGATTTTTCTGAAACTTGGCAAAAATGTGAAGGCAACGTTGGCCCTTCACACTTCTCACATTCATCATTTCTACATTATTTTTTGTGGCGTCATTTCACATGCAGCACCAGAGGAGGACTACATATGCGCGGCTTGTTACTTTTCAAAATAACATTAAAAAATGATGCCAAAGCACAACTTATAAGATTTAATTTAAACAGCTAACACATTGAATCTTCATAATATGATTTGTAGCACCGTTTATGAAAGACAACTTAAAACCTGATTGTGTTTGAAAGATAACAGACTACAGTTAATCTCTAAAAGGAAAAAAATTATGATGAAAAATGTTGAAAAAAAAACACAAAAATTTGTTCAAATTTGAAGTCTAAATAAATCAACTTTAAAAATGTCTAGAAAATAATTACCAGTTTTCTGAAACTATTTCAACGACAATTAGTAAATTAAAATCTTAAGAGAACAAATTAAATTTTTTAAATTAAAAATTGCATAAAAAACAAAAACTGAAAAAGGCTATTTACAATATAAAGAAACTCTTTACTAGAGCAGACAATCAATCGATTTGATTGATGAATGGGTGATTTCACCGATTTCGATAACAATAAAAGTATTGGAAGTGTGGAACATTGATCTTCATTCAGTACCGGGCAACGTCGGGTCTCCCTGCTAGTATGAATATAAAATTGCATTTGTAAAATCAATAACATAATTGAGGTTCAACCAGACATATTGTTGAATATAAATTTTCTTTGATGAAAAGAGCCAAACTGAAAATCAATATTAATCTATTAATATCTAAAAATATAATGGCACCAGCTGTTGAAGTATGTTATTTACTTTTATTTCCAAATGAACAAATGTTCATTTTATTTGTTGGGTAAATATGAGTCCAAAAGAAATAGCAGCTAATCCTGATAATATATGCAAACAATAATGTTTCCTGTTTATTTTTTATTTTTGTTTTTTTTTAATAATAATGTTTCCTGTTTTTTGTTTTTTTTTTGTTTTTTTTTTTAATTAATGAGTCAACACTTCTAAAGGCCTTGAATTTTAGACATTTTACTCAAATGATATGTAATATCTATTTTGTGTGTGAGGATAAGACAGGAGAGAGTGCATAATAATGAAACTGGACATAAAAATTGAACAAATTTTGTTTTAGTTGATTTCAGTAAATAACGATTTAATGCATAAATAATAATTCAATGCATAATTATCAAAATTACATTGATATGAATAAGACACATAACCAAAAAAAAACTGTTTCATAATTTTTTTAATATAGGTTTATAAATTACAGAGATAGGAGCTTGAAATAGAATAAACTTTTTTTAAAAATTTAGCTGGAGTTCTGTTTCCAGGTTAATTGTTATTTATCTCCCTCTCACCACAGGTCCTGGATATGGTCTTAAACTATATCCGATGGTAAGGCCCCAGCTTGCGGGCTTTGGGGAGTGTGGAGCCACCCCTTAATTGCCATTGCTCCTAGGTCTACTCTGATCCGGAGTGGTAGTACTTATTAGGGCTCCAAATATGGGTTAAATAGAAACTGACTTGAAAAAAAATATATATATATTCCATTAAAAATCTTTTCTTCAAAATCACTGGATTCGGCATTAAATGACCTAAAAAGGGTTGATATGCCGTAAAACAAAACCAACCATCTCACCACAAGATGTGTGACACAAGGTCAAAAGGTGGGGATTGAAAATCCAGCGCATAAGGGGTATGTGCAATCTGGCACACAAATATTCCTGAGCACTCCTTTCACTGTTCCCTAGTAGTGACACCTCAATGACAGTTACTATCTGACACAGTATACCTCTGAGAAAATTGACCATATCTTGTTCATCTACCGTTTCTGCCAAGATTCAAGTTTGTGGCGATTAATGTTCACAATGCTGAATGGTTAGTCCATTCGAACACGACTGATAATGAAAGGGAAGTAGTAGTGTTGGGACGATTAATCAGAATCGGAAGATTTGCGGATATCGGAATCGGAAAAATTGATGCCTATTTTCCGATGCCAAAACGATTCTTTTAATTGTCTTTTTTTTTATTTGATTTTGTTTAAAGTAAAATCTTCCATTGCTGGTAATAAATGATCAAATAATAAATATTTAATGCAATGCCAGGTCAAGACAGTAAAATATATGAGACCTGTAAGTTTTCCACTTTTTGTTTGAAAATCAGAAAAGGGCTGATTTCCACTTAAATTATTGGATTCTCTCATGGATGTGAGTACTCAATTGTTTTTTATTTGGTCGTTAACTTTTTTAACTGATTTCTGTTAAATTGTTAAAACCTTACCTCCTTATTTTTTTTATTTTTATTTGTTTCATTTTATTTTATTGCTGTTTTTCATTTCTCTTTTGCTTTCTTCCTCGCTTTAGTCTTCCTTGTCTGTTCCTCACTTTATTTATTTTATTCCTCTTTCTGACTCATTTTGTCTTCCCTTATTTTCCCCTCTCATAAAAATTCAAAAAACGTGAATTTTGCCGTGAAGATTAAGATTTCATGTTTCATGAAGAATGACTTCCTGTCGTCTGTACTCCCCCCCCTCTTCCACACTTCTATGTCTTTCTTCTAATTTTAACCTTCTGATCCAAGCAACTTCCGGTTTTGAAACATGTCAAAAGTAAATGGCGTTACTTAATTTGAAGACCCCTGCTCTTGATGAAAATGTGGGTCAACACATAAGAATATCAGGAAACTGATTATTTTCATTAAAATAAGTATATTTACAGTAAATTCTTTTTTAATGTTTATTTACAGAAAATGTGTAACGTTACCCAACACGTAGCGTCAGTCGCAAAGTAGACAACGAATAGAAAACAAACTTCAACTCCAGTTTTTTTTTTGTTTTTTTTTTTTTTGTACAACATTTATTTTCTCATTCTTCCCCCATGCATGATTTCTTGTTACGGCTGTGACATCTCTCACATAATCGTCTTCTCGAACGTGCTCGCTCTCCTTTTTACAGTCTTCTTTTCTTTACCATGATGTCATTTCGCTCAAAGTTTGGTAATTGCATATAGCCGTACACGCTATGTTAGAAATATTCAAAGAAACAATTAATAATCAAAGTATTTTTTTTTTTAATATAATGAATTCAAATAGATTAAATAAATGGATATGAAATTGAATGAATGTTTAAATAAATGGAAAGGAAAATGAATGTTAACACAAATTATATGGCAAATTTGTTTAGCGGCATAAATTATTTGACAGACATAAAGCCATAAAAAACTATTTTTATATAAAACACATTGTTAGATCCAAAAGCTGACATTAAACCAGAAAAAGTTTATTTTTATTATTTATATCATTTTTTTTTTTATTCGATTAAATGTACGACATTCGACGTCACAGAATGTAGCCGCTATATTTTTTTAAATTTGTTCTTTTTAAGGTTTGACAGATTGGCTTTTTTAAGGTCAAATTTAGCCTTTTTTTTTTTAATTTTTTTTTTTTAATCAGTTACAAAGGCCAATCTGTTTAATTTACGATTTTTAGCGATTTTACTACTAAGCTGCATTGAACATAAGGCTGAGCTGCCCCCCCCTTATATTTCATCGAATTTAATCATGGCTGACGAAAACACTACGACTCACTTAGTGGTAAAATTTGATTTGCTTGAATAAAAATAAACTACCTGATCAAATTACATGATTTTTGGAATATCGCATCTTGGTTCTGTAACGAGTACGTACATCATACAGACTGTTTTTGTATTTTCTTTACTTTTAATTACCGTCATAAGTGTCAATCTAAATAAGCACCCCCCCTTTTTTTTTGCTGTCCTCTCCACAAATACACATGAGGGGGGGGGGGATCTCACTTTCAGTTTTTTGTTTTGTTTGTTTGTTTGTTGTTTTTTTTCTGTTGGCTAGTCACAAAAATATACACACAGCATATTCTAAATACTTTTTGCTTTATTTCTATTTTATGAAATACAATTTTAGTTCATTTTCTGAACCTTTTTGACAGCATAAATCTGTAATTATTGTTTTGGCTTTTTTTCAACCAGGGACATTAGTGAGCACTGTATCTACGGCCAAATATCGTTCTCCAAGTGCTGAGGAGGTTGATGGTAAGCCGTCCTTTAGGTTTGCCCTGCGTCATGCTCTGTGCTTCCCCTCCATCTCGTCCTCTTTCTCCATCCCTTAGTTTTCGCCCCCACCCCCACGCTCCAGCATGTATTGTGTGTTTCATTCATAGTTTATTATCCTTACTTGGTTTCTCCCTCACAAGTAATGTTGTTGTTGTTGTTGTTATTATGGTAACTCTGTTGTAAACTCGGCATTCTTTTGATTTTGTTAATATCCAGAACAAGGGGGAATAACTGCTTTTATTATATACGACAATTAAGGCACAACAAATGTACGACAACTGCTCCTGCTGTCCTTTGTAATATTTAGGCACGTCATTCGAGCAACCTGGGATTCTTACGTCAAGAACAAGAAGCAACCGATTTAAATTTAAACAGATTGGCATGTTTTTTTTTTTTTTGTTTGTTTGTTTTTAAGCAAATGTTTTTTTTTTTTGTTTTTGTTTTTTCAATACTGACTGCTCGAAATTTGGAATTAAACAATTTGTTGATATATTTACTTTTCATTGTCTTTTTTAGATGGGGGGGGGGTATTTATTTAAAAATAAAGGGGGTACTTATGCACTAACGTTACCGTGCTGAAATAATAGCATTATTATTTAGAAAGCCATTCTTAGCATGGGGAGGGGTAATGTTTTGTAATTATTCTGTAATTTCACCTAACGATTTAATAATAATAAAAAAGATATCATAAACTTGAATTTAACATGAAAATACTATTTTTAAAAAATAGCACGGTAACATAAGTATATAAGCCCCCATTCCCTCCCCAAAATATTACGATTTAAAAAAACTAAAATAAATTTTTTGTTGTTTTTTAACTTAAGGTTTTTCTTTGTTTGTTTTTATGTTTGGCTCGTATATATATTTTTTTAAATATTTCTCCCTAAGTCTGAAAAAAAAGGAAAATAGCAGTAGCAATTTGTTGTGCGTGAATATCACACTAATAGGGAATCAGCAGGAACAGTTTTGTGCTTTGTCGTACATTTGTCGTGCATAATTAGTAAAAGCAGGAAATAACTACTGATTAAAGTTATCTTATCTTAAAAGGAGGTGCTCATCACTTTAAGATGTCTCTGCAAAAAATTACAAAAACTTTGAAAGTGACTTGTATTTTTGTTTAAAATTGATATCTCAGATTATCTTTTGCTATGAAAAGTTTTGTGCCTCTTTGTTATTACAGCAAAAATAGAAAGTTGAAAAAAATGAATTTTCAGTAAAAAAAACAAAAAAACAATGGTATTTACCTACTTTTTAATGTTGATTTGAAGGCTAAATTGTTTAAAAGAAAAAAGTCCAAATTTGCAAAATTTAAGCTTGAACGAGGCCAATCTGGCAACCCTGAAGTAACTTATAGTTTGAAAATCTATTTTTATTGATAATTAAATTTCTACTTTTTTTTTCATAATTTTGGGATATGTTACTAATTTCGACATGGTTTTAACTGAAATTCAATTTTTTGATTTTCATTCTAAATAACGAAGAAGCACCAAAAGTTTACCAAACAGTGTTGTGTGTTTTTTTTTTGTTTTGTTTAATCTAGCTCGTTTGCTCCTTTTCCAATCATTTTGTGTGTTTTTTCTATGAATTGCCTGCCTTGTGGGGAGTGTGTGTGTGTATATATATATATATATATATATATATATATGGACTCTTCTATCTATGCATATTGATGGCATTACAATAATAACTAAGCACAATTATTAAACTCTGCTACAGATTTTTATCCTGGGCTCCCAAAATCGACAGCATTCCTGTCATGATCCGGTCTCTGTTGATTTTGCAGTGGGAGTTTAGTTCTGTGCAGTTCTAGAAGGTCCACTCTCCCAGGCTTTGCCTTCTCTCTTTGAGAACAAGTTGGTTTATTGCTAATCGCCTGAGGCATCCTTACCAGGGAATGTCAACAAGGCTACCTGGGCACTTTTTACATGTGAGAGTACCTCTCCTCAGGAGCGCTGACTTCTCAATCCTACTTTCTGACCCTGGTGTCTAAATTCTTACAGTTAGTGATAAACAAAAACTAAGCACAATTATTATATAAAACATTTTTTTCACAAACACACATGCACACACACACTTGCACTAAGGAACACTCATGTTTTAAAAAGAAAATTGATTTCAATTTTTTGTTTCTAGAGAGCTAGAATACCCGTCCTAGAATGGGTAAAATTAATTTCCTAGCACCACTTTTATGTCCCTTCCCCTACAAAGATTAAAATCAATATATATAATACTACTAAACCTTATGTCTAGAATCATTATTTCAAGTTTGATAAAAATTCATTTTATGATTTTGAATTCTAAAAAATGTCTAAAATTTAAGACTGAAGTTTAAGAGGTCTTAAGAAGAAATTGAAATTCAGGGAATTTTGCTTAATTGATGTCTAAAGACTATGTATCAGATTCAATACAAATCTAAAATATTTGAATTTTTGAATGGCAGTTGTGTCCATATTATGCCTCCTAAAAAAAAACTTTAAAATACTCTAAACAAGTTGAAATCTGTGGAATATTTCTTTATTAATCTCTAATAGCTGTTAAAATTTCACAAAAAATTTGAAGATGTCTGATTTTTTTTACAAAGGTTTCCATTTCCTTTCTACTACTTTTATATAAAACTAAACATAGCCTACATTATGACACTTTACTATTAGCAGCTGTGTTCCAAAAATTATAATGATCCGTCAATTAGTTTAGGAGTGAATCCTGGACATACAAATATATAAAATGCATACATAACTTTATCTAAGATTTCCATATTTTTATTTATTTTCATTGTGGTCATCTTCAGCAGAGTTTTCCAAAGTGGGCTTTACGGGGCCCTAGGCCTCCAGAAGCCCTTTCTAAATATGACCAAATGATTTATATGGAAAAATCAAATTGCTGCAGACATTTAATTATTGATCTTTTTTAGATATGATATATAACTACAGGTGTAAAGAATTTCAGGACGGTTCATGAAAAAGAAAAAAATAAATTAACAAAAAATGCAACAATTTTTAATTAATTAAAAACAAAAAAAGATAGTTGTAAATATTATTATTAATTAGTGTTAAATTTGAAATTAGTGTTTTTCATATTTATTTTAGAAATTATCTTGCTAGTGCTCCATAAAAAACCTTTGTCCTGCTCAGGGGATCCATGATGTCCTGAAGTTTGGTGTTGTCTTTTTTTTACCTTTGCTGATTTCTTTTGCTGCTGCCTTTTTTCTTTGGCGACTAATAATGAAGGTTGCTTGTATACGTTGGACGCATAGAAAGACATAACTATTTACTGCTTTTCTAAATCCAAACGATATATTCGGAGCATATAGATTAAGGGAGAAGCTGAAAAAGGAGGGAATTCTTTTGGAAGGCTGAAGTGGTGAAATGATGAAACATGGTTTACGATAACAATATTTAATGTGTGACGTATGTGAGAGATTCGACTGCCATAGAAAGTCAAAGACTAATGGAGTTAATCTCGACAAAAAATCCGGTTTGGAATCCCAATAGACGGATGGTGAAGCACTATAACACCTTTCTTACATCTCCTGCAACTGTGCTGGTTCCGACCGTATTGGTCGGCCTTTCTGTCAGACTTTGTCAACAATGCCGAGAGGGGGACCCTGACAATTGGGCAATCCTAGGTCTCCTTATCACCTATCCAGGCCTGTATCCAGAGAACCAATTCCAGATGCTGCAGTACACCAGATGATGCAGAATGCTATTGTCTTATCAGACAGAAAGTTGCCATAAATGTGAGAGATGTTATGCACATGTGTATAAAAAAATTTGAAAGAGCCTGATTGTTACAAGCATTTTGATTTGGGCTAATGGTTAAAAAGTAAGAGATGTATATACGTTTGTAAAGAAAAGACCTGCGGAATGGTGACAAGATGAGTAAAAATAGCAGTCTTCCTCGGTTGTGTGAATGCAACATCTTGCCGGATCTAAAAAAAAATTTAAAAAAAAACAGTTTTATTCTGGATAATCTTCTTGTAGAGAGCTCATATTATAAATGATGACAGGCATTTTTTTTGTGTGGGTATTTTTATTGATAGTAAACACATGGAACTCTACTTCCTTCCGAAGTAATCTTCTCCAGCTGCAATCCACTTGTTATACCGTCCCAACAACTTCTGGAAGCCCCCCCCCTGGAAGTCCTCTTGTGTGAGCGTGTCATTGACCCTCGTCATAACCTCTTTCATCTCCTCAGTTGCCTCATAACGACAGCGTTTAAGGTTTTCCTTGAGCTTAGGTAATAACCAAAAGTTACAGGGAGCAAGGTCTGGACTATAGGGATGGTGAGGAATTGTCTTGATGCCAACTTGGTCAAATAGTCTGTGACAAGGATGGAATTGTGGACTGGTGCATTCGCGCAAAATCTTCTGCATCTTCAATTCCTCGCAAATAATTGTATATACAGTTACTACACTTACATAAAACTATGCACTTATTGTCTCTATAGACACACAACTATCCTTATCCATAAAATTCTTTATTTGGCCAATCAACTCTGGTGTTCTGACTTCCTTACTCCTCCCGCATCTCTCATCATCCTTCAAACTCCCTGCCTTTCTTATGCCACTCAAAAACTGATGCTCGATTCATGCAAGATGATTCAAAAGCAGTCTGAAGCATTCCATATGTTTCTGTGGAATTTTTTCCAAGTTTAAAACAAAATTTTATTGCATATCGTTCTTCTAAGGTGTCCTCACATCCAGATTGCATTTTTGAAATTCACCAGCTGTGACAATTAGGCTTTAGTAGGGTTTATTCAAATTCCTGCTGTAGCTGTTCATTTGAACGCAAAATCATAAAAATTGGTCAGTTATCTCATAAGATGTATAGCACTAACATACTGAATTTTCAAGAGTATATGACAATTTTAAATGCCTGTACAAAAAAAGTCTGGAAACTTATTAAAGGCAGCTTGTATATATGAAAACAGAAAATGGAGGCCTAGGGAGTGCCGAGCAAATGGATAAAAATATTCATCTTGAGATGACATGTGAATGCAACCATAGAAAGTATGGATAATAGTTGAGAAAAAACACAACACAATATTCATATTATTTGTATTCTTCAAACTACTGTTCTCATCTTGAGTGTTATTTTCATAATGTTTTGATTAATATAATCTCCGACCTTCTTCATGTGTATCTTGTCGAACTCAAGAATCTTTCTATTGAACTTTGGAATCTGCACAGAATTTTAAACAGAATGCTTTATTTAATCCACGGAGGTAGCATGTTCTCGTTCTGTCAGTAATGACGGAGTAGAAGTCCTAAGCAATCTGCAATTGTATCTTGAGTGTGACGCCCCCCCCCCCACACACACACTGAGAACTGGGCCTTCAATCCAGAAGTGGGAACTTGCAACTGAATTTTACAAAGTATTGTATCCACTATGCTATGGATCATTGCATTGACGGAAGCTTTGTGAAAAGACACTCAAGATAAGAACAGTTGTCTGAAGAATCAAAAAAAAAAAAATATGAATCATCAAAAAAAAAAAAAAAAAATCATAACACAACTGTTACATGTTTTTGTTTTTTTTAATCAAACTTTATTTTGTTTTCATGACTTTTTTTGTTGTTGATTTCATCTGATGAACTTTTGATGACGACTTATTCAATTTTCTCTTTTTCTTTCCTCAAATGCACTTCCCACTTTCCAGGCGACCAACTCACATTCTATCTGAACTGCCTTTTCCTTTTCTTTTTTTTTTCCCCCCACGTCTGGGATTTCACAAAGAACCTACCCCACCCCCTCCCTGTCTCTTACATTTTTCTACTCGCTCAACATGTAACTTCTGTAAAAATAACTCTCCATTTTTTGCAACGTGTCTTCAGTCAGGAATAATAGTGTATGGGTGATATTTGTTCACAAGGTTATTTGTCT
>NC_136520.1:71366155-71601155 GCF_053919585.1 Euprymna scolopes
TCTACATACTAATTTAATGTTTGTGATATGTTATCACCTTCTATCCTCCTTTTTAATGAATAGGATCTCCCGATCAAATAATTTATAATCTGGAAACCGTGACACATACGTTACGTAGGTTACAGGTACTACAGTATCTATATATCTATAAAAATGAGAATGTGTGTGTGAGGACACTTTCAACCTATACACGCAACAAATTTTTTATCTACAGATGTGAAATTTGTTATATAGAGTATTCAGATATGTGGAAAACTTTTTAATTTGTTTTCATCCGGAATAAAAGGGTTGTTAGGAGGTAAAAATTTTAAAATTGGTACTTTGGAGTCATCAGATTTTTATCTATTTGTCAACTGTTTCACAACTGTGGATGCACAACTTGTTCACATGACAGCTTCCTTATGTTAAGAATAAGTAAGTTCGAAATGAAAACTCTTTTTAAAGATTGTGGCAAGCTTGCCTAATGGTTATCATCCTTGACTCACTGTTTTTTAGGTTTTGGTTTTTATATCAGCTCAAATTTTTTTTTTTTTTTTTTTTTTTTTTGTGGTTACAAGAAGTGAACTGTTTAGAAAAAAAAACAATACTCAGAATAAAATTATCTAACAATCAACTGGTACGGAAACTTGTGATTATAAGTTTTACTAGATATTAAATACTATCCCACCTAAATAAGAATTGCTCAGTATACAAGATAGAGCAAATAAATAAAATTTTAGTCATTCAATGAATTTAAAAATTTATGGCGTGAAATGTTTGAATTTCAAATCAAAAGATTTTTATTAGTCTATGTAAGACAAAGAATACATTTAAAATATTATAACTCCTTATCCTATAGGATTTCGATGTCAACCATCTCTTCAGAGGAGAAAATATTAGTAAATAGTTATAATGGTTTACACCTTATTTGCTAAAGTCAGTGAGACATGGAAAATCACAATTAAAAGTTGTTTAACTATTTAAATGTCATAGAGTGAGGGGAAGTTAATGAAAAGGATATAAAAATTCACATCCAAATTGTATGGTAAAATCCGAAGTGAATGTCTTTGATAGCAGTGTTGTAAAATGATTCAAACTGTATTTTGAGTAATCCACATTACAATGTAATGGTCCAAAGTAGGCATTTCTCTGGAGCAATTTTCTTTGTTTATATAATGAATCCGGTAAAAAAATATTTTAATTCATTGAATGGCTAAAATTTGATATATATATATATATATATATATATATATATATATATATATATATATATGTGTGTGTGTGTGTGCACACAATTTCTAAATGATTATTATCCTCCTTTTCTATTGTCCAGTTTTACACAACAAAAGAGTCCGCAAAGTGAATTTGCAACGAATCCGAGCCAAGCAAAGACGTGATCAACAACATTCTCGTTACCGACACCTGTACCAGGTGCGCAGGTTTAACGGGGATGTAATCTCTCAGGTAAGTTACTTTAACTTTTTCTACACCCTTCATATATGACATAAAAATAAAAATTATTGCCAACATTTAAAAAGTTCTTATATCGCAGTCATATTGATTGAATAAATTCTTTCTTCACTTCAGATTTGATAGGATATGGTTATATAGCTTTCCTCCTTTTTTAACGGACTACATACATGTGCCTATTCATGCACACACACACATATACACAGGGTATCCAAAAGTCACTGAAGGGTTTGGAACTTAAATAGATTCTTTATTTTTGATATCTTTCTGTAATTTTAACACAATCTGACTAAGATATTGGGAAATTTTTAATAAAAAAAGCAAAATTCAAACAATCTTTATTTATGAAAAATGTCTTTTAAATGTTGCCCATTTTCAGCTTTGCATATTTGTGCTCTTTCCAAACATTATTCATGACAGATTGCAGAATCTCTGGAATGCGATTTAACTCCCTTATTTCATTCCTGACGTTTTCCTTCAAATCTTGCAGGGTTTGGGGTTTGTTAACATAGACTCTTTCTTTCAGATCTCCCCACAAGAAAAAGTCAGTGCTAGTCAAGTCTGGTGAGTGTGGTGACTATTTGACATTGCCATAGTGAGAGATAATAAAATGGGCAACATTTAAGACATTATTTTTCATGAATAAAGATTGTTTAAATTTTGCAGTTTTTTTTTCTAAATTTCCCAATGTCTTAGTCAGATTGTGTTAATTTGAGCCTCTTTTCCGATGCCAAAATCGATTCCTTAAATTATCTTTTTTATTTGATTTTAGTTTAAGAAACATCTTCCACTGCTTGTAGTAATGATAAAATAATAAATATTTATTGATTTAAACTTCCAGTAAGACTACAATCTTTGATCACCCCCTCATAAGTGTGTTTTCACATTTAAGAAAACATCTGATCTACCTTTGCATTCCATGTTTAAAAAGGATCTGTCCTCTATAGTATCAGACATGACCGAATGGTTAATTGTAGGCATAGACCGATTCATACCATCCAAAAAATTCCACAAAAACCTAACAGCCAGCCATGGTTCTCCCCAGAATGTGCTGCTGTCATCGTACACAGAAATCACTTTTTCCATAACTACCAACGTAATAGATGTACTGAGACTAAACTTGCTTTCAGGACTGCTAGCAACCACTGTAAAAGAGTAATAAAAATGCAAGAGAGCTATATGCATTGTCCGTTAAATCCAAAGTAGCTGATCAGCTGCTTGGTTCTCACCAGTTTTGGCAAATAGCAAACAGGATCCCGAACAGAAGTGTGCATTCTATCTCAACCATCATCAATGGACCTGAGGTCATTTCGGCAGCATCAGACAAGGTAAAACTATTTGCCAAGAACTTTGCAACTAATTCTACCCTATGCAACGAAGGTCATCAACTCTCCATATTTCCTCCTTTAACAGACAACATGCAACAGAAAGATATCATCAAAAATAAAGAATATATTTAAGTTCAAAACCCTTCAGTGACTGTTTAGATGCCCTACACACGCACACACATATATATTGAAATAATTGCCAACAAAATCTTGTAGCAAGCAAATTGTTTTTTAATAAATAAATAAAAAATGACCGCGGTTTCTCTAATTGGGAGTACATTCTTATATGATCCATTAAATTTACTTGTGGATTATCTCCCCTAGATCAAAGTTATATTTTCTTCAAACTCTTACAATTAGTTTTTTTTTTTTAATCTATTTATTTGTTTATTTATTTATTTTTAGAGGGA
Source organism: Euprymna scolopes (assembly GCF_053919585.1). Taxonomy (NCBI): domain Eukaryota; kingdom Metazoa; phylum Mollusca; class Cephalopoda; order Sepiida; family Sepiolidae; genus Euprymna; species Euprymna scolopes. Next base: position 71,369,343 of record NC_136520.1, read on the forward strand.
GAAAAATAACTTTGTACAAGGCTGACTGTCTATAAATCATAGACGTTTGATTATAGAAAGGGGTGATGGGATAGTTACAGTTGTTTGGGTCAAAATGCTGAATAGTAAGACGTCTTTTTCTCAGTATCAGAAAATTCATCATGTTTATAAGATTGAAACTTTGTTATCTCTACAAATGTTGCGATTGTATCGCATCAGTGAAGAAACAACTGCTATTCTTTATTTAAAAAACATTTTTCCTGAAATAAGATTTTGTTTATTGTCAGAAATTATTTCAATTTATAACTGCCCTGGAATTACATATTAGAACCCAAGGATTGTCTGATATCCATTAAGCTTAAAGCATTTGAGTTGGACTACAAAACTAGTGTGGGTGGGTGTGGGTGTGTTTATATATAAAAAAAAAAATGTTTTTTTTTTTTTTTGTATAGTTTTAAAGGTTAAAATCTTTCAAGACTATATATATATATATATATATATATATATATATATATATATATATATATATATATATTATTACCGTTTTATCTATTTAGTTACGCATGTTTTGATTACCGAATCGTATCCCCGATCCATCAACTTCATCAAACTTTTCTGATGAAGTTACTGGATCGTTGATACAATTCGGTAACTGAAACATGTGTAACTAAGCAGATAAAACAGTAATAAGAAATATATATTTGATCTGTATTGAGCATCTTCTTCAGGTTTTGTCTGATTAGCATTTTTGCCATATATATATATATATATATATATATATATATATATATATATATATATATATAGTTGAGAGATGAGTAATGGCTGAAGAGAGCTTGATATGGATATCTAAAACAGTCCTAATTATCGGGCTTGAAACCGACGGTACCAATGATTTATCTCTAACAACTTTCTGTACACAATATACAATATATATATATATATATATATATATTTATATGGTCATCCATCCACACACAGTTTTAGTGTGACCAGACATGGTAAGTGATATTCGTAACCTGACTGTTTGGTCAGCAATCAGGTTTTCATTTTTACCCCCTACGCTATTACCATCGCTATGCATTTAAGAAAAATTACAATGCTTTCTATATGTTTATATCTTCATTACCAACTGCTAGAGTGCTCAGAGTTCTTTTACAGAGAGTTATGTTTTACCCTAATTGCTGACCATGTTTTGTTTTTTTTTAACTCCCATCACCTCTAACAAGACAATATCGCCACTTGGATGTAGGGGACTACTATTTGGGACCATGTCTAAGAAAAATTAACAAGATGTTGGTTTATGTTATATTTAAACTTCTGCATATCAGTATATCAGGGAAGCAGGTAGCAAGAAGGGAATTGCAAAGTCTAGCTGTTCAAGGGAAGAAACTATTAAAGTAGAAAGCTTTCTAGCATTTAGAGATCTCAACAGTAAAGGGGGATTGTCAAGGATATGTATGTTGAGGGGGCACAAGTGCAACAAGTTCATCAGAGCACATTCCATTAAAACCTCGACATTAATTATGCATTATTTATTCCTGCTTACTTGCTACCTCAAAAGGGTGGGTGGGGCTGGAGTTACCAGATCAAGTTGCCTAAAAATACTGACTTCCTGACCTAAAATGCACCAAGCATTGTTTTTCTTTTTCTTTTCCCTTTGTAAAACTCAATTATGTTTTCCATAGTGGAAAAAAAAACAATTTTTCTTTACAAAACAAGCAAACAAAACTAATCGATGAAGCCTCCGTTCAGTCTCGAAAGGCAAAAGATTACCCCCCCCCCCCCGTAGGGGCAGCTGCGTGTGTTATTGTGAGGTAAGGGTTGCGCAATCACTAACCACACCCCTCCTGAATCGGCACTGTTTGAGTCCAGTGGCAAGGAGAAGTCCAGGACAACTGGAAACAATGCTGAAATAAACGGAGCGCACATACAGCATCTGGAAGTCCCAAATGATCACCCGTATAGTAATGACCAAGTTCAACATTGCTTAACTTTGGTGGTCCAGTGGGAACCAGTATGTTAACGTGATTATACTGTAAATGTATTTAAAAAATGCACTTTTGGTTGCGAAATCCGTTCCAATGTATCAAAGTGAAAGTTAAACCCAGTGTCACACAAAATGTGTCCTTTTCTAAATAAAGCGAGCTAGGGTCTTTATTCCCTGCTTAGTCCTTTTGTTGTTTTTTGGGTTTTTTTTACTTAATAATGTCGAAAAATATTTCTCAATAAAATTCATATATGGGAAAAGTTTAAGTTAAAGAACCAAAACAATTGAAGATATTCTCAAGTTAGATTCTTTAAATAAATCCTGTATCAAAATGCATATTATAGCAAATATCATATCATGAAAAATATATATTTCTGGTCATAAATGGTATTTTCTTCTGCGTTGACATTAAGTTAAATAGAATTTTTTTTTTATATATAACCATTTATTGAATTTATATTGTTTTAATTTTATTTTTATTCTTGCTTTATTATGTTTTGTTGACATTTTTTGTTGTTGTTGGCATTTTTTTATAAACCTATTTTCTTATTTGCTTGAATGCATCAGCTTTTTTTTTACCATGCTTCATATTGCAAATATGCTTCATTCTTTTTCGATTTAAATTTTTTTTTTTTTTGGATTATGACAAAAATGTTAAATTGTTAACCAAGCTGGAAATTTCTATGACTCGGCATGATACATACAGCGCCTAGCCTTCCCAAATGGTCACCCATCTGATACTGTCCAGGTTCAATGTTGCTTAACTTCGGTGATCTGGCGAGAACCAGTATGTCAACGTGATTGTGCCATATATATAATCTGGTCGGCTTCTTGCCCAGACCAATGTGACTCTCTCTTTGCAAATACCAACTCCAAGTCATGTTTTGTGCAGAGGTGGCAACAGTCCAGGATTGCTTCATTAGGGTATACCGTCGGATGAAAGAATCTCTCATTTCAAACCTAAATTGTGGCAGAATGAGAATATAGTCTCTGGTAATCTGGTAGGACCATCCATCGCAACAGACTGATGTAGAATCTGAATTGGCTAACAAGTCTCTGATGATGTCATGAGGAGCAGCATGACAGTGACTCGCCTTACTTATATTGATTCAAAAGTATGATTTCAAAGTTCAAAGTTTTTGGGGGTTTTTTTCAAACGGAAATCATTTTTGATTAAATTCAGGTAAAATATTTTGTGTCATCTTTTTCTAAGCAAGATTAAATCTAATCAAGTATTGCTTTTTGTTAGGACCAATTAAAATAAGACATGTAGAGTGTTTTTGCAACACACATAGTTCTCATTAGCAAAACATTTGTACATTAAGGCGATCATATATTGAAAAAAAAAAAATCAAGAATGGATAAGAGATGATCAAAATTGTTGATCATTTTGAGTCAATGTTTGACCTGTAACAATAAAAAAAATTAAAAAAAAAACATTTCAATATCTTTGCAATTTGAAATTTGGTAATAAAAAAATAAGTTCATTGTTGTTGTTTTACTACCTTGAATTAATTAACACCTTTTTTTGTTTTCCAATTTTATACCTGCTGTTTCCCTTCCACACTTTGTATTCTTTATATAGGTAATTAGTGAGAAAATAATTGCGTTATATTTGAGCGTATCTGAAAGGACAAGGTTTTACAATTTTATGGTGTCAATTAGGGGATGCGCAAAGGATATGAAGATTCTCTGTTTTTCCCCATTGTCTTTCTATTCCTTGTTCTCATTCGTCTAACCTCCATTCTTTCTCGTTCCCTTACTATTATTCAATCTTGTTCCTTTACTTCATTCTCTCTCTCTCTCTCTCTCTCTCTCTCTCTCTCTCTCTCTCTCTCTCTCTTGTTTCCTTATCTCCATTCTCTTTCTCTCATTTCCTTATCTCCATTCTCTTTCTCTCATTTCCTTATCTCCATTCTCTCTCTCTCATTTCCTTATCTCCATTCTCTCTCTCTCTCATTTCCTTACCTCCAGTCTCTCTCTATCTAGTTTCCTTACCTTCATCTCCTCCCCTCTATTTTCTAGCTCTTTTCTCTCATTGCTCCTCTCCTACTCCCTCCTCCTATCTCTCCCCAGTCATCCTGTTACCTCGCTCCCTTTATCTCATCTTTCTTTTTTCCTGTTTATTTCTTCCAACAAAGCATTATTCTGCCTGTCTTCCTACACTTCCATCATTACCACCATAACGATTTTTAATACCCCCCCAATAAAAGATTCCCCCCCCCCCTCATCTTCTAATATCGTTCTCTATATTTCGGATACTGACATTAAGTATTATCAAATGTCTCTCTCAAAACGATAACTTCTCAACTATTTTACAGCAGGGCCTGCCATCTCCAAGATTAAACCATATTTTTAAATCCTTGCCCTTTGCAGTGACTTTTTGTTTTATTTAAAGATTCCAAGTTTTTACAATGTAACAAGGCCGATGGAGAAAGCCTTCTTGAATATGACTGACGATCCACCTTCGTCAACAGCATCTTCCCTAAGGTAGTAGCCAAGCCACATTTTCAATTCCATCTGTCTCTCTCTCTCTCTTTCTCTCTCTATCTATCTCCTTCTTTAACTCTTTCTTTGGATGGAATTCTGAAAATCTTGCATGGATAAACAGTGTCTAACTCTCATGACACTCATCTGAGGCATTGGTATTTTTTTGCTACAATTCTTGACATTGAATGTTCCGGATAAGTGGTTAGCATGTCTTCATTGATTGAATTCTTAAACAAAAAAGTTGGTTATTCTTAATTGAATTCGATTTAAAGGTTGAGAGTTAAATCTCTGGTGAATGAACCTAAGTGAGAAGAAAAAAAACTGATGAGATATTTTTTAAGAAATTCCAAATATGCTCATCATGTCATGGAAGTTGAAGTGAAATCAAATTCATTGCTTTTACGGATCTTTAGCATTCAAGTCAAACATTTCAACTACCAACTCCAAAGCTTTATTTTCATCATGAATCACATTGTAGTTGCTGTTATTATTTTTAAAAAATAATAACAAATAAAAATAACATGATAATGTGCTGGACAATAGTCCATGGGAGGTATGGTTACAATAATAAATAAAAGGTAATATAGTAAAAATAAATAGATAATATGATAATAAGTTAACAATATAATAATAATAATGATAATAATATAATAATAAATTAAAAAATAATAAATTAAAAATAGATAAATATATACTAAAAATAGATAAAAATAATTATAATAATAAATGAATAATATAATAATATAATAACTAAATAAAATATAATAAATAAAACAATATAAGATGTTATAATGATAATAAATGAATAAAAGAATACAATAAATAATATAAAAAATAATATAAAACTAATTACCTTGCTCATATGCTCTAAAACTCATCAAAAAGTGCATAAAATAATGTAAAATTTCTGTGAAATGAACACGAGTCATGCTATGCATGTTTACGAATGATGAAAGGCATCAAGTGTAATTTTGATGGATTTCTTGAAGCATGCGGATTTCAACAACTGATGTTTCACCCTTCAGCAATTCTGAGCATTTTCGAAAGTCATCAAAGCTGTGCTGTTTTCTGACTTAGGTATATTCCATATGTGATAGATATATGCAGGTGAAAAAAGATGCTCCAGGTTGTTGTAGTTGGCGGAGTGGTTAATATTAAGAATCAAATAATTTAGAGAGGTCTGCTGTCATTTAATTACCCCCTCACCCACCCAAAAAATATTTTTCTATGCTAAATTAAAAACAATTCCACAGAAAGTGTCAAGATATATATACACACACACAGACATGACAGAAAAGAATAGACACAAAGATATTTTTTTTTCTCTAACATTAATATATGCTTATTTATATTAACAGATAAGAACAGTGTTGCAATAACTTATAGTATCTCATTAAAATTGCATTTAACAATATTGAACGATGCCACGAACTAAAGGAGCATCAGAATTTCTGTGAGGATGAATCGTGAGCCTTCATGAAGGGGGGGGGTCGTAGTCAACACAAAATAGGAGTAAATTTTCCAATACCTATTTCTACTGTTAATAGAGTGATTGTACAATTCACAAGAGAGGGTAACAACTGCACAAAACCTCATTTGAGTCGCTCCAGAACCTCTGAAAGAACCTTGCATCTTGTGAAAAAAGATATTGAAGAGGATCCTTGGTGCAAAGATCTGACATTGCAACACAAGCTGGTGTCCGTCACAGAACAGCTGTCAGGTATCTTCACAGGCTGGGTTACTATGGTAGAGCTTCGAGAAAGAAACCTCTTCTTCATCCTGCCAATATCAAGCGCAGAAAAGATTGCATTTGTGAGATGGAGAGACCTATGATCTTTTGGACCAATATCATTTTCTCTGATGAGTCACGATTTGCATTATTTCCTCACAGTGGAAGGATATGAGTATGGAAACAACCTCAGGAAGAGTTTAAATTAAAAAGATTGCATCCAATGTTGAAACCTGAGAGTTTCTCGGTTATTGTATCGGGTGCAATTTGAAGTGATGCTCGATCAGACCTGGTGGAGTGCAAAGGAAACATCAATTCTGCTAAATATTACATGAAGGACTCTTACCAATGTTCTTAAATGGTAAAATGAGCCAAATTAACTCCCTATCTATGGAAGACAGAGCTCCTAGTCACTCTGTTAGGGTGACACAACATTGGTTGAGCCAAAATGGGATTAATAAACTCCCATTTGAAGCATATAAGACCGGAACATTTGCAAAAAGAAAAGGAAGCTGTCTTCTAAGCCTGAACATTTAGCATTATTGTCAGACATAGCAAAAACTTCCTCAGATGATATTCATCAACTGATCAATACCATTCCTAGAAAGGTCCTGCATTAAAACAATGACGGGAATGTCGACTAAGTATTAGTTATTAAATTTATGACCATTTATTTTTGATTTTGTTCTATAAATTATGTTTATTGAAATAAACTGTTTCTATGGATCTCTATTCTTTTCTGTCGTGTGTGTGTGTAATTTATACAAGTGAGAATGTGTGTGTGATGACACTTCTCAACCTATATACTCAACAAATTTTAGATATACATATTTGAAATTTGGTGTATAGAGTATCCAGATATGTGGTAAATTTTTTAATCGGTTTTGATTCAGAAAAAAGGGCTACTAAGGGGTCAAAATTTCAAAATTGGGACTTGGGGGGGGGGGTCATCAGATTCTTATCTGTCAACTGTTTCACGACTGCGCATATTTGAATCGTTCATGTGACAGATTCCTTATGTCAAGAATAAGTAGTTTTGAAAACACTTTTTAAAGATCATGGCAAGCTTGTCTAATGGTTATCATACTTGATTGTCTTTAGGTTTCGATTTCGAGTATTTTTTTTTTTTTACTTACAAGAAGTGAGCTGTTTAGAAAAAACAATACTTGCATACTCAGTTTCTTTCTGCTTTTTACTTCATTTTTTTTAAAGGAATTCAACCTTACATTCAATACAGGAAAATGCCAGGTACATCTTCTAGTATATATATAATGGTTATATAGTTTCCTAGATGTAAATCCACTGAAACTCTTGTGTTTTTTAAAGAGTACTTGATGAATGTTTATTTATACAGACATTATTGGCTACATATATGCATACATGTTTCGTCGGCGATCTCTTATCGGAGATCCCACGTCTTCAGGTTAACAGAACAGGAAAAGAGAAAAGGATGGAGGTATGTTGAGAGAGAGAGACTAGCCACTGACTTCTTCCTCTCCACATGCCTCCATCCATTTCTTTCCCCTATTCTCTCCCATTCATAGATGTTTTGTTGTTCCTCTTTTTCCTTTAGTAAAAACTAGTGAAAATAATTTTGTTTTCTAAATCAAAAATGTTCTTGAACCATGTTCGTTAGAATCATACTTCCTTTGTCAGCCGTAAGACGTGGGATCTCCGACAAGAGATCGACACAGAAATAAGTATGCGCATATCTAGCTGTTTGTACAAATAAACTTTATATATTTATAAATGAAGTTTGATATTGCTTATCTCGTATATTGAGCTTCTTCGTTTGATTGGGATTGCCTTATAAATATTGATACTAATATTTATATGGACTTTAATTTTACAGTATTATATAAGCTGTAATCTGAAAGTATTTCAATTATTATATATATATATTATATATTTCCTTACAGTGGCTGATTATTTCTAATGTTTAAGACGGTTAGAAAGAATAAAAATAGCAGGTCCAACTCAGACATCCAAAATCATTCCTATACATAAACATTTTTAAATTAACCGGGTTTTTTGTTTTGTTTGTTTTTTGTTTTGAATCTGTTATATTCTGCTGGTGTTCAAGTCTCATTCCAATGATTTGCAGGGGCATTTTGCTTTTATGCCTCCCCTCTCTTTTTTTTTTTTTTTTTTTGCTTGATGCATTTCTACAAAACTTGCTAAGATACTTTTTTTAACGCATTTTGGTTTGCATGTTTGCTTGCTTAAATCATTTTTTCCTGCATATGAAGGTGACAACGGTTCTTTAAGTCGGACATATATAGTATTCAAACTGACAAATCAAACTTTGATTCTCATTAGCCAATTTTCATTTTTTATTATTATCCCATGTTATTACCACTATAATAACATACAACTAGTAATATTTTAACTATACATTGTCATGACCCTTAATAATGCATCATTTTAAGGATTGGGTCTAGATAGCATTTAAGTTGGCATATTTAACATTGATTCTCATTAGCCAATTTTCATTTGTTATTGTTGTCCCATGTTATTTGTAACAGGTGAACATACTTCACTACAATTTATTTTAACTAATATACTTCATCTCCTTCGAGATAGCTCAGTTATATGTAGAAATTGTTAATCATTTTAAAAGAAAAATCATCTACTGGGAATAACTCTTACTCCTTTGATAAAAGTTTTTATTCATTTTTTGTTTGTTGTTACCATGATTCAATTCATTATTTGTTTTTTGTTACCATGATTCAATTCATTATTTGTTTTTTGTTACAATGATTCAATTCTTTTTTTTTTTTTTACCATGATTCAATTCTTTTTTTTTTTTTTTTACCATGATTCAATTCTTTTTTTTTTTTTCTTACCATGATTCAATTCATTCTTTTTTTTTTTTTTTACCATGATTCAATTCATTCTTTTTTTTTTTTTACCATGATTCAATTCATTCTTTTTTTTTTTTACCATGATTCAATTCTTTTTTTTTTTTTTACCATGATTCAATTCATTCTTTTTTTTTTTTTTACCATGATTCAATTCTTTTTTTTTTTTTTTACCATGATTCAATTCTTTTTTTTTTTTTTTACCATGATTCAATTCTTTTTTTTTTTTTTTTACCATGATTCAATTCAATTCTTTTTTTTTTTTTTTTTTTTTTACCATGATTCAATTCTTCTTTTTTTTTTTTTTGTTACCATGATTCAATTCTTCTTTTTTTTTTTTTCATCTTGCTTTGTTTTTTATCAAATCAAAACCTTTTTTCTTTTACTTTGGTTTACCTCAAACATTTGTTATGGAGACGTAAGGGACTACTGTGAATTTATAGAAGTATGCTAAGTGCAGTGAGATATTTGTTCATATTACATTTAAATTTCTTCATATTGGGACAGAAGGAGAAATGGCGAGCAGGGAGGGAATTCCCAAGGCAGGCTGTTCGAGTGGGAAAAAGTTATTAGAATAGAAACCCTTTAAGCTTACGAGGTGCTTTCCATAAGTTTCCAGACTTTTTTCATATGGACATTTTTATTGACTGAAAACACATAAAACTCTAGTCCCCTTCGAAGTAATCTCCTCCGGCTGCATTGCACTTGTTGTACGGTTCCAACGACTTTTAAAAGGCCCCATGGTAGTCCTCTTGTGTGAGCGTGTCATTGACCCTCGTCATAACCTCTTTCATCTCCTCAGTTGTCTCATAACGGCAGCGTCTAAGGTTTTCCTTGCGCTTAGGGAATAACCAAAAGTCACAGGGAGCAAGGTCTGGACTATAGGGAGGATGAGAAACTGTCTTGATGCTCATCTTGGTCAAATAGTTTGTGATAAGGATGGAGTTGAAGACTGGTGCATTCGCGCAAATCTTCTGCATCTTCAGTTCCTCGTGAATAATTGTGTGTGCAGTTCTCACACTGACATCAAAATGCGCACTTATTGTCTCTATAGACACATGACGTTGCTTATCCATGAAATTCTTTATTTGTCCAATCAATTCTGGTGTTCTGACTTCCTTATTCCTTCCACACCTTCACTCTCTCTGCTTTCCTTAAATCTCTTATGCCACTCATAAGCTGATGCTCAATTCATGCAAGATGGTCCAAAAGCAGTCTGAAGCATTCCAGACGTTTTTGTGGCATGAATTTTACTGCGCATCATTCTTCTAAAGTGTCCTCACATCCACATGGCATTTTTGAAATTCACCAGTTGTGAAAATCAGGCTTTAGTAGGGTGTATTCGAATTCCTGCTGTAGCTGTTCATTTGAATCTGAAATCATAAAAATTGGTCAGTGATCTCATAAGTTTTATAGCAATTACTGAATTTTCAAGAGTCTACGACAATTTTAAATGCCTTTTCTTTCAAATCATCTGTCGATCACATGTCAAAAGGCAAATGTAAATAGCATTTAATAAATCAAACTGATTCTTTCCAGCCAATTTTTATCAGTTATTGTGTAGCGAAGCGCATATAGGCTTGTGTGAGAAAATCAGTAGCAGCAGCCGAAGGATAACTGGCTAGTGAAAATATTAGCAGTAACAACCGTTAAAGCATGTATGCAAATTTACGCGAGCTTGCATCACAAGAAAAGAGGAGAAAAAATACATCTCATAATCAAGGAGAGAAGCTAAGTGCATCTGTGGAAGATGGACATGTAAAGTTGATGGTGCAAAAGCACTGGCTGAGGCCAGCGTCAGGTGCTGGGGACAGAGACTTTTAAAAAAGCACATGTGTGTGCAAAAAAACTTTGGAAATATAAAGAAATTGGATGGTTTCGGAGAAAACGCGAATAAATGCATTTCATTTGCACCTAAAAAATATACAGAGTTAGATTCCTGTTTCTTTCCTTTGTTTCTGTGTTACAGTTACACACGTTACAGTTGTACAATGTTATTGGCAGTAAACACACTTTGTTGCAATTTGTTTAAAATAAATTATCACTTTTTTTTTTAATCCTTTGAGATGAGTAATTTGTATATTTTTTATTTGCAACTGTTATCCTCACCTTCATTGTTGTTGTCGTCTCCCCACGTTTTGGCCAACTAATCCTCTGGCCTGCTTCGGATAAGATTGAAACTGCTATCTTCAGACAATGTTCACCTGGAACTGTAGAAATTTAATGCTTCTATCCATTGTGCCATGGGCCCTGAAGAAGGCCAGAGGATGAGTTGGTCGTAACGTGGTGAAACAACATCAGCTATGAAGATGAGGATAACCGTCCGCAAATAAATAAAAATAATTCTGCAGACATTGTTCAATAAACAAAAACAAAAAAAATCTGAGGGGAATGACTTTATTCTTTTAGTAAAAGTCGGCATTCCTTATTTTATTTTAATTTTTTTTTATAGTTTGGACAATTAACGATAAAAAAAAAGGGGAGTGGTCATGAAACATAAAAATATTTACTAAACCAATTTGAATGTAATCGATCCTGGACAACGTCAGGTCTGTACAGCTATTTTAAATGTCAATTTCCTTGGCCTTTTGGTCAAGATAAAAGTGCCGGGAGGGGGAGAGACCCTTCAGATTCTCCCACTTACGGACTCACTCCAACAGGGACTCTCGCCCTCGAAACGAGAGAGGAACTTTGTTTTGTAGACCCCCTGTCTGTGGCAATGGGCTTACCACACCGGCAGAGAAAAAATTTAAAACCTCTGCTGGACTGCCAACAGATAGGGGGAAAAGACGTTAATGTCCCCTCTAATTTCCCGGACGCCCCACGGCTAACAACTTTCGTCAGGCTTCCTGAGGCCTGCAAAACCAACGTGTGGACAATGCTGGAGGCCGCTGAAGGGGCTGGTCCGGGAATTGAACTGATTAGGAAAAATGACCCTTCCCTTGAGGAACTTGCAAAACAATGCAAGGGAAGGGTCCCAGTGTTGGTCCATCCGTCACTCTATAGGGCCCTTAAATTGACTTACCCTTTGGATGTCGGCGGCATTGTGAGAGAAGGTCAAGACATGAAAAACCTGACCACCTTGAGCATTGCACACAACGTCGGTGTCCTTTCCCCGGCTGACTTCGGAGCTGAGTGTAACACACCTTAAGGTAGGTACCATGGCTTTGAATTTGGCTAGTCTGAATGCGAGGGGCTTGAGATCATCGGGCCGGGCGGCTCGCCTCCGGCACGACCTCTTGTCCCTGGGAGTGGATATTGCTGCGATTCAGGAGACGCATTTCGTTTCCTCTGTGGACTGTCAGGTGCTGGCCCGAGACTTTGAGGTTTTCTCAGCATATGGCAGCCCGCGGGGGAAGGGAGTATCCTTGCTAGTTAAACGTACTGTTTCCGCGACGGTCGACGTTGTCCATAGAGATGCGGTGGGCAGGCTGGTTGTGGCAGATGTTGCCGTAAAAGATTCTGTGTTTCGGGTGATTGCGGTTCATGCGCCCAGCACCGCTCGTGAGAGGGTCTCATTCTTCAGTCAGCTTGACGCGTTTGTAGATTGTCGGAAGCGGGTAGTGCTAATGGGGGATTGGAATGCCATCTTAGACCCCGACATAGATAAGGTAGGAGGCGGAGCTAGAGGGTCGGAGAGGTGCGAGTCCAGCCTGGCTGATCTGATGGCTAGATGCGGACTGGTCGACAGGTTTCGGGTCGAGCATCCAGGGCGGGAAATGTGGACGTGGACCAATAGCGTTTTCTCCTATCCAAATACCTATTTGGACAGGATGTTAGTTAGGAGAGGCGAAGTAGACTTCCTATCCTGTCCCACGTTCACTTGGCTAGGCCAGACAGACCATAAATTAGTTATGGCCCGGCTGAAGCTAGGAAATAGGCCTAAGTTAGCGGGGTACTGGAAGTTAAACACCTCCCTTCTGGAGATACAAGACTTCCAAGATCAGTTAAGAGAATTGATTAAAAAGGCACTAGTGGGGGCGGTTACCGGGAGTAAGTGGTGGTTAGGTCTCAAAGCCAAGATCAGAAGCTTCTCCGTCAAGTATGCCCAGCGCCTCGCACTAGATAAGGCCAAGATGAAGAAGCAGCTAGAGCAGAAACTAGCCCAGGCTACGGGGGAGGGTGATAGGGTTAGTCAGGAACTAGCTAAGCAGGACCTTCTACGCGAGACTAGCGAGCGTTACGAAGGCCAAGTAGTTAGAGCTAGGCTTAGAAAGATAGGCAACGAAGCAGTCATTTCTGATACAGACGTGCGCCGTGAGGTTTCTAGGCGTGGCTCGGACAAATACATTGCGAAAATCAAACATCCGAATGGACGCACCCTGGAATCGACTCGGGAGATCTGCGAGGGGTTTCGAGAACATTTCGAGGAGCGTTTTACGCAGCAGCCCGATCTTCCGGTCCTTGAGTTTAGCGACTATTTGGCCGACTCTCCCCGCCTCGAGGCGGCTAGAGCGGCTGGTTGCGAGGGCCGGGTGACGGAGCGGGAGGTCTTTACTGCGCTGAAGCAGGTCAGCTGTGACAAATCGCCAGGACTTGATGGTCTGCCATACGAACTGTACTTGAGGCTGTCGCCCATGTTTCTGCCTCTTCTGACGGATATGTTCAACCATTGGTTTGCTCAGGGATCCATCCCAGGGCAGGTGACCAAGGGAGTGATCACATTGCTGAAGAAAGGTGACGGGCATGGAGGGGAAGAGTTAGACGACTACAGGCCCATAACTCTGCTAAACACAGAGTTGAAGATTTTGGCCAAGGTCCTGTCGAATCGGCTGCAGGTTGTTATCGACGAGTTGGTTGAACCAGAACAGAACTACGCTGTGAAGGGGAGATCGATTCAGAACAACTTGCACCTGATCCGCACGATCCTAGAGGGGGGAATAGATGACGACACGGAAGCCGCGCTGATCAACTTAGATCAGTCCAAAGCTTTTGATAGGGTCGACCATCGTTTCCTGGCATCTGTCTTAGAGGCCGCCGGTTTTAAACCGGACTTTTGCAAGTGAATCTCCATAATGTATCGACAGCCCATGGCTGTCGTGCAAGTGAACGGAAAGCGCTCGAAACCCTTTGTTATCTCTCGGTCGGTTCGTCAGGGTTGTCCGCTGTCGCCCCTGCTTTATGTCCTGGCTTTGGAGCCTCTTCTCCGCAAGCTGAGACATGGGGAGGCAAATTCGGCCCTGCGCGGAATGGCTCTGCCTGGCGGCTCAGCTGCCAAGGTATCCGCGTTTGCCGATGATGTCACGGTCTTCGTGTCAGGCTTCAGAGACATTGAGGTCGTGTCGGAGGCACTCACACAGTACGAAAGAATCACGGGGGTCAAGATAAACCGCAACAAGTCGGTAGGACTGCGGTTGGGCGCATGGAGTGGCAACGCAAACCTCCCTGCGCCCTTCAGCTGGACAGATGGCCCGGTCCGGATCCTCGGCGTGTGGTTCGGACCGGGTCTCCAGCTTGACAAGAATTGGTTGGAGGTACGGTCAAAGGTGGAGGCTGCAGTCAATTCGTGGCTTCCTAGGAAACTTTCCTTAAAGGGTAGAGCTGAGGCGTGCGCCACTTACGTCTTTCCTCTCATCCTTTACCAACTGGCCGTACTTCCCCTGCCTGCACAACACCTAAAAGCTCTTGTCGAACTCTTGTCCTCGCTCCTTTGGGACAGAGGAAGACACTGGGTGAGCAGACAGGTCTGTATTCAACGTCCGTGTGAGGGAGGCTTGGGAATGCCGGACTTGAAGTGTCATCGAGATGCTGAGAGGCTGGCCTTCCTGAGCCACTATATGCAGGATGACCAACTGTGGCACCCCGTGGTTACTGCCGCCTTCCCCAACCTCGTTCTTGACCCTTCCATCGAGAGCCGTCGCAGGCCGCGGGGAGAATCTGCCTACATGAAAGAGTGCCGAGCCGCGCTAAAACAACTACCAAGGTCCAGTGACCTTGTGACTGCTACCCGTAGGGAACTCCACAGGGATCTAGTGAAGGGGGCCGCCGACGACCCGCTATGCGCGCGTTTGGGGTGGCAGCAGAGTGAGATCCGCTCCGCGTGGAGCTGGGCGCCAGGTTCGAGT
The DNA here is from genome assembly GCF_053919585.1 of Euprymna scolopes. Classification (NCBI taxonomy): domain Eukaryota; kingdom Metazoa; phylum Mollusca; class Cephalopoda; order Sepiida; family Sepiolidae; genus Euprymna; species Euprymna scolopes. The sequence continues at coordinate 71,384,457 of NC_136520.1, forward strand.
CATCTGAACAATTCGGAGTTCTCTCTGACCTGGCGATTGGCCCGAAATGCACTTCCACTCAACAACATACAATGCAGTTCTGGGTTTTTGGAGTCGCCTGATTGTCCCCGTTGTGGGACAACGGCCGTAGAAACTACGGATCACGCTTTCTTCGATTGCCGCGAACTCCGCCAGTACTGGTCGTATGTCAGCAGAGTGACGGCTCGCATCGATCCTGAGCATCCTCGCCCAATTACTGTATCCAATGTTGTGGACAACGTGAGGCCGCCGTGGGACCGGGAAAGACAAATGGTCTATGTTACGATCCTGGCCGTGGCGAGAATGGTGATTTGGACGTCGCGTCTGCAAGGTTGCCGGGGGGGTGTTGTCTTTTTCTGATCAAGATCTGATCGCTTTCTTTAAACACCAACTACGGGTGAAGATCAGATGTGATAGAAGAAGGCTGCATCGCGCGGCATTTGACAGAAGATGGATATATGTGGCAAGTCTGTGTGTACGAAGAGGAGCCAAATTTGAATACGTGTTCCCCGCCTAGGTGTGGAACGCGCAGTTCTGTAAAGTAAAATTAAACAAGTAGTCTCTCAGCTAGCTGAGTGTGTGTTCCATCCCTCCCCGATTAGGAAGCCTCCAAGATCCCCATCCCCTCTTACCTGCAATTTTTGTTTTCACCCCTTCCTCTAAATTTTACCCATCTTGGAGAAAAAGAAATACAAACTAACCTCCATCCCTTACCCACAAAAATTTCTTTTCTCCATTCACCCCCATCTAGAGGGCATCCCCACCTAGAGACTGACCCGCAGAAGCGAGGTTCCTTTTACAAACCTAGTGGAACGGGCAGTCTATCAACTAGACGGGGTTGGGAGGGTCCTACTAATCACTTTTTGTTTTTTCTTCCCCCGCCCTCGACACAAATGAATTATTGTACCATTTTATTGTTATCTTTTTTGTTTTTACACGGCAATAAAAAATGTTTTAAAAATTGGGAGTTAAGTAGGACGTCCCCAAATATGAAAGGGTGAATGCGGTATTATGGTGAAAGAAGATACTAGCTGGGAGAAACTTTTGACTTTGTTTAGTTCTGGAGTGACAAGGATGACCAACGACCCCCAAAATCCCCCCTTTTGAGTTGGCCATGTGCCTAAGTTTTTTGTTCATCGTTGATTTTGACTGTATTTTTTTAACATGAATAAAAGATTTAATATCTCAAAGTGTAGTATATGTTCTTCAGATGCTGCACTTCCATTTCTTGTTCTCTTTTGGTGGAGGAGAAATCCTTCACGACTGAGACAATTTTTATTTTTGTACCTTTTCTCCACGTTAAAAAACGACCCTGGTGTCTAACTCTGTCCTGTGGGGAGGCATAGTAAATAGGCACATAACGATGCAGACCAGCTAAAAAACAGAAAATTTGTGCAACATACACCTTATTGCACTACCTGTTTACCTCCCTGTCTAGCTAGGTGCTACCTGATCAGGCTGTCTGCTGATATTGGTTTCCTGACCAATGTAATGTTTTCACCTGAAATGCGTTGGTTTATTTTATTTTATTTATTTTTTTTTTTTTTTGTATTTTTTTGTTTTTGTTTTGCTTTGTGTTTTTTTGGGGGGGGGGTATTTATTTTTTATTTATTTATTTTTTTCTATATCACTTTTCTTTTAGGATAGAGAGCTTATTTGGTGCATCTTGTTGATTTTATTTTATTGTTTTCATTTTTATTTTTATTTTTTTTATTCTAGTGTCTGTATTATTTTAGTGGCAGGTGGAGAGGAGACACTGGATAATATTAATACATGATTTTAAATTCAAAAGTTTTTTATTTTGTTTTTTCATCTATATATTTTTTATAATGCTACAAATAAGAGACTAGACATTGTATACGAGAATTTAAACTTGGCAAGAAATTTCTAAATCTTAATCTAAAAAAATCTAAATCTACCGAGTTGATCTTAAATATTGTATAATCAATCCATTATATTATCATTTTCAGTCCCCCACCCCTAAATTCTGGCTTCCATCTTATCTCGCAATTACTTATAACGTCACCAACTAACTTCGGAAGAACCCCCCCCATCCGCTTTTCTTTTATATCGTAAGTTTCTTAAAACGTGACTAGTTAAAGTTCAGAATAAAATCACGCTTTACTTTTAACGGTTAATTTAAAAAAAAAAAAAAAATCTTCTGAACGCTATTAAAAGTTAAATTCTTCACTAGTTTGCATTTTGGAGACTGAAGTGTTTTTGAGATAAGTGATTTCAATACTAATTCGCACTTTTTTATTTTTAGATTCAAATATTAATAACTACATTTTATTTCAGTATTTAATTTATGTATTTCTGTTGTATTAAATGCTAGCTTTTTTTCTCGTCCATAAATGTTTATTTATCTACCGAGTTGATTGCAAAAATAGATTACCTAATTGTACTCATTTTTTAGTTCGTGAGAGGGGAATCTATCACCATACTTTCCCTTAAACACGTCTGGCGGACTTTTATTAAGTAGAATACTTAATAATTTTTTTTTTTTTTTTTTTTTTAATGGAGAGTAGAAAACGCATTGTGGATGCGTTATCGGCAGCTCCTGTTACTTTCGCTTCTTCTTATTTGTCCCTCAGTCCTCATTTTTTAATGAGTGATTTTTCTGACAAAGGGAGAGGAAAAAGCTGTTTTCTAGGTTGGCAGTATTTTGCGCGAACAGTTGGCAGAGATGGTGGAAATTTTCTGTTTCTATGTCTATCCTTGTAGCCATGTCACTAGTAAGGGTGCTGGACGTAAACGTTTTGTCTGGGCTGACGTTATCCGCCTGATAGTCAGGGACCCGAACCTTGGATTAACCACTAAGGAGGCTGTCCTATCAGCAGGTGCAAAGTACTGGGGCTGCTGTATTGCCATTTGGTGAATGGATTCTGGACCATGCAGTAGCTTCTGGTGGGGCCTCTTAATGCCATATTAGTGGGTAATTGTTACGGCTTTACCTTATCATTAGCTACAAAAAAAAAAAAAAAATTCTTCGTTTCTTTTTCTCTCTTAGTTTCCCCTCTCTGTCCTGCTCTAAGTAAATCTGACTACTTAGTCCACAAATTCCAAAATTTCATCATGACAAGTTTCAAGAAAAAATACACGATTAAACCCGGTTCTCCAACTTCCAACGCAGACCCCTACTACCATGTCTCCTTCTCCAACATCAGAGGTCTACGTTCTAACCTTCCAGAGGTTGAAACCCAATTACAGGAGACTAAACCAGACCTTTTATTTTTAAGTGAAACTGGCATTGGACAGGCTATTTCCCTAGAAGAGTTTGCAATTACAGGATACTCTAACTTAACTTCTAAATCTGACCCCCAAGATCGCCATGGGCATGGAATATGTGCCTATATTAAAAATAGCTTTCCATGTGGGAGGGACATCTCCAGGGAAGATCCTAACTTAACCTATATGTGCTTCCGGGTTGCTTTAGCTCACACTACTGCATTTATATTTACTCTCTATCGCCCCCCACAACAGCAGAGTTACTATCTTTCAAAGCATATCTGAGAAAATTGACCAAGTCCTATCTGCTTATCCTTCAGCTAACATTCACGTATGTGGAGACTTCAATGTTCACAACGTCGAATGGTTGACCCACTCAAACAAGACCGATGATGAGGGTAGGTTCTGTCATGATTTCTTCATTGCCTATGACCTCACTCAGATTGTTCAGGAACCCACCCGTGTGCCCGACAGTGACGGCCAGTATGCGAGCCTACTAGTCCTTTTTCTTCCGACCACTCTGTTGTATCAATTAAGATAAAAATTAAATGTAATAAGTCCCCAGATGTACCTCTCCATCGTACAGTATATCGATACACTAAGGCTGACTGGGATAGCTTCCGTACATTTATATCTGATCTACCTCTGCATTCCATGTTTAAAAAGGATGTGTCCTCTATAGTATTAGACCTGACTGAATGGTTAATTGTAGGTATTGACCATTTCATACCCTCTAAAAAGTTTTAGCAAATACTTAACAGCCAGCTATGGTTCTCTCCAGAATGTGCTGCTGCCATTGCGCACAGAAATCACTTTTTCCACTGCTTCAAACATAATAGATGTATGGAAACTAAAGCCGTTTTCAGGACTGCCAGCAACCATTGTAAGAAAGTAATAAAGAACGCAAGAGAGTTGTATGCTCAATCTGTTAAGTCCAAAGTAGCTGAGCAGCGGCTTGGTTCCCACCAGTTTTGGCAAATAGCAAACAGAATCCTGAACAGAAGCGTGTGCTCCATCCCAACTATTATCAATGGACCTGAGGTAATCTCGTCAGCATCAGACAAAGCCAAACTCTTTGTCAAGAACTTTGCAGCTAATTCTACTCTTTGCGACCAAGGCCGCCAACCCCCAATATTTCCTCCTGTATCAGAAAACACGCTATGTGATATACGTATATCTGTACATGATGTTGCCAAGCTAATCAAAAACCTTGATTTCAGTAAAGCAACTGGCCCTGACGGTATTCCAATTATAGTACTCAAAAAACTTCAACCTGAACTAGCGCCCATACTTACAAAACTGTTTAAACGTTGTCTTAAGGAGAATAGTTTCCCATCTCCCTGGAAAATCTCATCAGTATGCCCTGTATTTAAGAATTCAGGTGATTGCTCATCCCCCTCTCAGTACAGGCCAATAAGTCTCCTGTGTGTCATGAGTAAGTTGCTGGAATCTGTGTTAAATACAGAAGTAATCAACCATCTAAACAATAATGACCTTCTTAGTGACACTCAATATGGTTTCCGTTCTTCTAGATCTACAGCAGATGTGCTTACAGTTATATCTCATAGGATTAGTAAATCTCTCGACGGAGGCAACCTTTCTAGGGCAATTGCTCTTGACATATCTAAGGCCTTTGATAGGGTATGGCATAAAGGTTTACTTCATAAGATCGCTAGCTATGGTATAGCTGGAAAAGTCTTCTCAATTATTAAAACATTTCTTTCTGATAGGTTCATAAGAGTAGTAGTTGAGGGGCAAAAATCAGAAGCTCACAGTATTAGTGCCGGTGTCCCTCAGGGGTCCATCCTGGGCCCAACTCTTTTCCTGATCTACATTAATGATCTTCCAAATCACATCCTTACATCATTTGTAGACATCTATGCTGACGACACTACCATTTATGGTAGCACATCTAAGACAGTAAACGACCAAGTTCTCTCCAATTCTCTCTCCTCTGATCTTGAGCACATAGTACAATGGGGAAAGGAGTGGCTGGTTACTTTTAATGCATCTAAAACCAAGCTTCTCTCTTTACATCATCAACATTCTAATCCACATTTGGCATCAATTGAAATGAATGGCTCTCGTCTTCAGGAGGCCTCAAGTTTTGACAAGCTTCTGGGCTTGACCATTACTCCTGATCTTAAATGGAATATATACATCAAATCTGTTGCCAAGGCCGCTGGAAAAATGGTGGGATCTTTCTATCGATCCGGTAAATATCTCACTGCTGATGCTATTCTCTATCTATATAAGAGCCAGGTACGTCCAAGGATGGAATACTGTTGCCACATCTGAGCAGGAGCTGCTAGAAAGGACTTGTCCTGCCTTGATAGAGTTCAAAATAGACTTCGTAGCCTCGTAGGAGATGTCCTTTTCTCCTCCTTGCAACCTCTATCTCACAGAAGAGATGTTGCGAGTTTGTCTCTGCTTTATCGTTACTTTCATGGAAAGTGTTCAACTGAGCTTCAATCTATGGTCCCCCCTCGCCAAACTTTCACAAGAAACACTCGTCTAGCTGTAAACACTATCAATAATTCCCCCCACTCTTTATCTGTGCCTAAACCTAAACGTAGATTCCATGAACAAAGCTTCTTTCTTAGAACTGCACGCCTGTGGAATTGTTTTCCATTTTCCTGCTTTCCGGCTGACTACAATATGGTTGTGTTCAAGTCTAAAGTAAAGAAGTTCTTGATGAGCCGTTCCATATAAGTTATCAAATTTACCAAATTTTCATTACTAATGATTACTATATTGTCCAATTTCTACTGTACACTCTTTAACCCTTATCCTTGAGTGGCCTCTGGGCCTTGATAATGTGGTGATGCCTATGTAAAAAAAAAAACAAAAAAAAAAACACTTCCCATAACTAATTTCTTGCACAAAATCTAATTGATAAAACTCATTATGTCTGTCTCCATTTTTTTTAAGACTCCGAGATGCAAGGTTGAAGAGGCGTGAGGCAAATGAAATCATTGCATTTTTTGTGGACTGTTCTTTTATAGTTTTTCAGCTGGTAAAAATAGCTGTTAAGGGGTCGAAATTGAAAAAAATTGGAACTTGGCAGGCATAAGTCGACTTAAAGTGCTATTCTTTGCATGCACAAATATACGTTAAAATCGATTAATTTTTAGCTATTTCTTATCAGTATGATAACTCAAACGATAATGACTAAGGCTAGAATGCTAAATATTTTGGTTTCAATTTTAGCTGATGGCACTCAATATCATGTTCTAATGTTCTGAGCTGACCTCCATATTGTTTTTTTTTGTTTTTTGTGGTTTTTTTTTCAACCCTGAGGAGGGGCTGATTCAATGACTTTGTGGACAAAATCATCTGGGTGACTGCAAAAATGTCTCGAGAAGATAGCTTTTTTTTTTTAATATTTTCACCCCAAACAAGGCACATTGCCATTTTGATGTAGAGGGCTACTATCAGGGACATAAGGTACAGGGACACTATGTAGGGAGTTGGGCAGCAAGATGTCTGTTCACGGTACACTTGAACTTCTTCATGTCAGTACAGTTGGGATATGAATGTTTGTAGGTTTCACAAAAACTTTCGACAGAGAAAACGGATTTTCACAAGATCAGTATCGTTTTGAAGCTCAACCATTCGGACGACAAATATCGAAAAATTGGCCCAAAATATTAATTCCTTCACCATCAACTGGCCACTTTTCTACAAGGAGGGGTTGCTTTTTTCAGCAATACTTTTGAAAGTCATGTCCTTTTTTTTGATTGTAAAACCTTAATTTAAACCTACGTCGCTTCTGGTTTGGCGATGTCAAGTTTTTTTTGTTTTTTTTTTCATGTTCTTTGCCTCCTTCGCGGTACAGGTTCGAGCCTGTCTGCCTCCTACCGCTTTTTAAAAAAATATTTTTTGCTCAACACATACCTCCAAACACCCGGGCAACGCCTTGCACAGAGGCTAGTATAAACTAACAGGCAGTCAACTAGCATTTATACAACGTTTATACAACATTTATAACTAACATTTCTAAAACATTCACAACTTCTGTCGTTCAAACACTGTTGTACGTTTATAAGTTGCTAGCAGGGGTATCCGGCGTTGCCTGGGTATTTAGGTGTGTGTGTTGTGGTGGTGGGGGAGGTAATTCAAAACAAAAGAATAAGCGAAGTAATAATCCTGTTTAAATATGACAAAACAAAAAAAACGATGCTTAACTTTAAAAAAATCGGAAAAACAAAAAAGTTTTGGTAGGTAGGATCGAACCTAAAGCCTTGAGGCAAAGCTGGAATATAAAAAAAAAGTGAAAAAAACCTGACATGGCTAGGCAAACAAGAGAGAGTAACTGAAAAGCGTTTCAATTTAAGGATTAAAAACAATTGAAAGGTGTGTGGATTTAATGAGGTCAAATATCACACCATAGACTGAATGAAATCCTGCACATAATTTTTATGGCGAGGCAGTCTTTTTGGGGTTTGTTTACCCAAGATGTTGGGGAGAAAACCAGCTCCCCATATAAAGGGGAGTGTCCAATTGAATAGCTATTGTCTGATATAAGGGGTTTCCCCCACATTGATCAAAAGCTGATTGCTTTCCGGACGTTCCTGGCACAAAAGCCGGAAACCGCTCCCGTTTCAACTTAGTTTCACTTTATTTATACGAAAAAGCTTACCCAACATGAGAGGGTCCGAAATAGCAAGAATTTTGTAAAAGTTGATGTAAATAAATCTAGACGTGACGCGCGTTCGCAAATCCTAGATATTATGATCTAGGGGGTATATAAACAGTTCTAAGACATAGTAACCCCCCACACACCGAGAATCCCAGTGAAAAAAGTCTTTGCCAGACATACGCAAAATGTGCACACACATTTTGCCTTTTATATATATATGTGTATAGATTAATCCCCTTCATTTTCCTGCCAATTGTTTTGTGGCCTAAAGGTAAGGTCTTAGCAAATGGAGTCAAAGATGGCTTCGTGGCTGGGTTCGAATCTCTCGACCAACAGGAATTGTCACCTTTTACACTGATGATTACATAAGCATGAAACACTAGTTTCTGTAATTATTATTTAATCATGTATCTATTTATATACTTGTTTTGTTTTTTCTGTTTGCAGAACTACATCCAAAGCATTCAGCACAAGTTATCCCCTGCCATGAGGAGCCTCACAACAATCCATTGCGAACCAATAACCGATCTTGAAAGTGCCAACACTACCCTAACTCAAGTGTCATGAACGTTTCTATTGTCCGATATCAGAGAGGAGGTGCAAGTGCAAGGAGGACCACTAGTGTTCAATCCACACCATTTATTTATTTTTTTTTTAATAACTCCTACTACTCCTCATGCACCCTTCCACCCTCCCAACTCAATCCTGCATAACATGAGGCACACACAGACGGTCCAGGAATTTCCTTTTGTTTTGTTTTTTTTAAAACCATGTTTTGCATTATGAATACAAAAGTTTTTTTAAATAGTTTTTCTCTTGATTTTTATACGGTTAACATTGTTTTTTTTTTTTTGTTTTTTTTTTTTGTTTTTTCGAGACTTAAACCATCGAGTGAAAAAAAAAAAGGATTGAAAGGTTATTTTTCTGGTGTTATATTCAATGAAACATTCTGAAATGTAGATATGTTGTATTAAATGGGAAGACCAGTTTTTATATATTTATATATGCATTTGTATTAACCGTATAAAATATGCATCTAATTTTAGAACATTGCATTAACAATATATATATATATATATATATATATCAATCCATAAAAATGTAATACATATATCTCCATTCAATAGTGTCCAACTCAGTGGTGTACCAACAGTGCAAAAACATACTATATATATATATATATATATATATATATATATATATATATATAGTATGGTAATTAAGCTACATAAAATTTTCTGTTTCATTCACGTGAGGATTTGTCAGACTATTGTGCATATATATATATATACATATATAATTTGTTACTGTTTCATGTATATATACACACATAATATTATAAAATGTAATATATTGGATATAAATTTTCAGTATTTATTTCAACATTGTTCAATACATTTTTTTTTCCTTTATTAAGTCATGGTCATAAAACCGTTAGTAATAGACAGAGGCTACTAAGCTAATTAGAGAATGCATAAAACTAAGGAATATCAAGATAGCCAATACAGAACTCCGAAAATGTGACAATGATACATGTTCATTCACACAATTATGAGGCTGCATGTTCAAGACTGTAGAACACAATGTGAAAGGATATTGCCAGTACATGACTACAAAACACACAGCGAACAGAGATCGCTAGTACATATCTGAGCAAACACCGGTATGATTATGCAGAGGGTCTCATATGAATGTATGTTGTTACAGGTTTGGTCAGGTCACACGCAGCACAGAGCGGTATTTAAGTATTGTGGTGGGGAAAGAACCATGAAATAATCCGTGGGCAACAGAAGCAACTGTTACATTCTGGCGAGTAGAGTTAAGAAAATATATTTATGACAATAAATATTTATTTTGTTTGCAATACTGTTGAATTCAATTATATGGAATGTAAAATTCAAAATTGAACAGTTTAAAGACTAAACAAATGCAGAATCTCTTTCAATAAATAAACATTTATTTATATAAATTATTAAATTCAATATTTTTATTCAGAACAGTCTTCATCAGGAAATACAGGTTTTTCTTTTTCTTTTTATGTACCATGACGGTGGTGGTAATGCTTGGCACATTTTCTTTCAGATGTTGGGGAAGTGTAAGGTTTAAATGTCAGATATAGTATAATGCTAATTGAACGTGCTTGTGTTTAAGTAATAGGAAATCTATTGAAAACACTGTTGATATCGAATGCAAAATTAAATATATATATATATATATATATATATATATATATATAGTAAATTATAAAAATATATATGGCAGTTAAGCTACACAGAATAATCTGCGTTTCATCCACGCTAGGATTCGTCAGGCTTATATATATATATATATATATCAAATTCATATATAATTTGAAAATATTTGGTAAGCACTCTACACAGAAACATTTCTTATATTATTTGTTTTGATTGGACTATTGTTCTCACCTTGAGTGTTATTTCTGCAACGTTTTAGTCAGTAGCCTTCAACCATCGTTAGGCATGTTGGTCATTATCTTGAAAAAGAAAGGAGAAAAGTTATCAGCTCCATAGATGGTTTCGTATTCTTGGAGTTGTTTTCTGGTTTTCGCCATGTTTTAGTATGTGTAAAAAAAATTGGTTAACAAAGGGAGGCAACTTTAACAAGATATCAACCAATGTGCCTGACAAAGGTCGAAGGCCAATCCAACCGAAACGTTGCACAAATAACACTGAAGATGAGAACAATTGTCCAATTAAAACAAGTAATACAAACAATCAGCTCTTATCTAAAAAAATTCAGAGCTGTAAGAAACATTTTTGTTTCATTCCCAAAGAAGAAATTATGCATTGATGTATGGTTTGTGGCTGTATTTATATCTAAGTAGGTAAAACATCCATGGATTAAACTTGATGATTTCCTTTGAAAATGAAACATGAAGGTTTATATGTAGCTTACTTGCAATAAAGATATTTTCATATTATTCTCTCTCTCTCTCTCTCTTATATATAATATCTCTCTGTCTTTGTGAGTTTGTCCCCTAAAGAGTTAAAAATGGTTGGGAAGATTTTTTTCTTTTTTTTTTCTTTTTTTTAAATTTCATGTGCCTGGGACTGTTCTAAGATAGGTTTTCTATCAGAGTGTCTCTAAAAAATCCAATTAAAGAAGGAACAGTCAGATTTTAACCAAAATTACAACCTACCATCACAAATGCATTTCAGATGTTTTATTACAAGCAAAAGAGTCCAACATATAAAATCAATAGTGGATTCTTTGGTAAAAAAAGGAGAACATTCCAAATGAATGCTTCTGTTTAGAGCACAATTGAAGCATGATATTTGACTTTTGCATTTTAAACTGTAATTCAAGTCATTATATATATAATAATTTCATAAAATCAACGGTAGGTTCTCTACAGTGCAATGTGAACTACAATGTATTGTGGACTGTCACCACAGTGGTGTACTGCAGTGTGTCCACAACTCGAGCAGGTGATCAATTGATTTATTACATTTTCACCCCAAACAAGGCACATTGCCATTTTGGTGTAGGGGGCTACTATCAGGGGCAACAACTACTGGGGTACTATGTTGGGATTTGGGCAGCAAGATGTCGGTTCACGTTACACTTGAACTTCTGCATGTTAGTACAGTTGGGGAAGCAGGGACCTGGAATGGAATTCCAGAGTCTAGCGGTTCTGGGGGAAGAAACTACTTTGATTTGATTGGAAAATGGATGTTTTAACCGATTTCGATGATACATTTGGAACATTGGTGGAACATTCATTGATCCTCATTCAATCCCGGGCAACGTCAGGTCTCTCTCCTAATATATATATATATAATATATATATATATATAATGTATGTGGACTTAACTTTTGTATACGCTATATCACCTGAAGAGATCTCTAGTTACCAGTAACTAGCTGACCAAAACATACTCATAAATGTGTAGCGACATATTAATGTTTCTGTAAAAACAAATAAAAGTATATCTTGCTCTACTTCGGTATTGAGCACTCTTGTATTAACCTCGTTAAAACTTTATTACCTCTGGAAAATATTAACCTGGAATTATATAATTGCATTAACTCAAAAATATTGCAAATAAATAAATGTGTCTCATTTATTTGTTTATTTTGTTTGTAGTATTTTTGAACAAATTCAATTATGTATAAGGAAAAAATTTTTTACTTAAATGCTAGTTGGGGATAATTTTTCCTGACCATTATATAATCAGTTACAAAAGCATGTTTTGTTGCTTTACAATGATTGGTTGGATCTAGCACATTTCAAAACGGTGTCCCAAGATTTTGAATTGCTTCTCTCTAGTGATAGAATTTATCTCTTTACATAGTGCTTCACTCCCAGAATGAGTTTGTTAGCCTGACGAATCCCTTCGAGGCATAAAACACAAACCATTGTGTATTGTCTGCTTACCATAATTTATATGACGAGTAATCTCTATTATTTTGTTATTGGAATCCTTTGAGATGAGTAATTTATATATTTATTTATTTATTTGTGGACTGTTACCCTCATCTTCATAGTTGTTACTGTTTCATGATGTTTGGCTGGTATAGGCTTGACAATGGAAAACCAAATAAGAATGAAAAAAACTTGGATTTATAAAACAAAACAATCCAACCTAGATCGCCCTTCGAAGCCTGTGGTATAGTGGATAGAGACGTTGAATCTCTATGGTTCTAGGTGAGCATTGTCTGAAGAATAATGGTTTCAATCCTACCCAAAGCCGGTCAGATGATTAGTTGGCCAAAACGTGAGATGACAACTATGGAAGGCAGTAATTACTGAGGATACTGTTAAGACTCAGCATTCTTATCCCATCATGGTTAATTACCTGATGAAGGCCAGAGGAATAGTTGGCCGAAATATGGTGAAACAACATCTATGAAGATGAGGATAATAGTTCGCAAATAAATAAATAAATATAGTAGTCTCCACTCAGGAATTTAGCATGGTTGAAGTAAATATTGAAACAAACCAATATATATATATATATATATATACACCCCGCAGATTAAGGACTATCCATTTATCTAGTGTTTCCTTTTCAGATTAAATATGTTTTTAACTCATTTCAAAGTGTTTTTTAACATATTTTATTAACTGTTTGCTCATATATATATATATATATATATATATATATATATATATATATGATGAAAATAATGGAAATAGTATTCTGACAAAATAGAGAAATAAAAAGGAACAAACCGTATTATGTGTTCATCAACGTTTCGTCTTTATTTCGAGACTTCCATTGAAATAAAGACGAAACGTTGATGAACACATAATACGGTTTGTTCCTTTTTATATATATGTATATATATGAGAGTTTGACACATAAATTGACAATTTCAAACTAATATATCGGTATATGGAATAGTGGATAAGTAAGGCAACATGCTAGTAAAAAATAAGCACAAATACATCACTAAAGTAGAACGGAGATATTTTGGTTGATTCACATGATCATAATCATTTGATATAAATAAAATGATTATGGTTATATGAATCGACCATAATATCTTAGATGTATTTGTGTCCTTATTTTTACTATGTTAACATTCTTATCCACTATTCCAAATACTGATGTTTTGTCTATAGGTTTAATGTAAAAAAAAAAAAAAAAAAAACTGGTGTACACTAAAAGTTGCATGAAAACGAACCAAAATCATTGAATTTCATTTTTGTTGTGTGAGAAAAATGGAGAGATTGTGATGCGAGTCCCATTTCTGGTTTTGTAGAAACCTTAATGAAGAATCCGTTGATGTGTGTTTATCTTTGTTGTGTTTAGGAAATTGTCTCAACCAATCTATTCTCCAGCCTTCCTAAAGAGTGTGTTGCATCGTCCGAGTGTCATCTTTGATTTTTTTTGTTTTGCTCTTTTTTGTTAATATTTTATAAATTTACATTTTTTGTTGTTGTCCAATGTGCTTTTCAGTCTATATAATTTCTAAAAATCAACTTTTGTCACTGTCTTGATATAGATACTAGGCAACAGAATAAAATACACACAGCTGGGTTATAAAATGTTTTGTTTATTGGCTATGACAACATTCTCGATTTCAGTATGACAGTTGTGACATCAGTGAAGGCTCAGGGCAGAGGTGTGGCTGCTTGGCAGTGAAAAAAAATGTGTCAGTTTGTCCTCATTCTGACTCTTCTTCTCTCGTTGTTGTTTGCTGCCTCTATTTTATTGGCACAGATGATGTCAAAACATTCCACCACATACTGGCTTGAAACGTTGGTCAATCTCGCTGACCTAATCTCCGGGGATTCTACATCCCCCATTTTGACTTCTTTGACGTCATTCATGGGGCACCTGGATCCAGGATCTGATCGACTATTCTTTGACATCATCTTTGAAAGCCCGGAGACAGCCGACCATCCCCCCCGCCACCGCCAACTCCACACTCCCTCACTGTAACACTTGGTTTCTTCTGTCTTTTGATGACGAGGTGGGGGTGGTATCATGATGTATTCTGAAACATTCAGTTCATCCGAGGTCAAATTCAGTTGGATCCATTACATTATAAAATGATGTAGTACTATCAAAACTATGAACAGCTGCTGTAGGTTAAATTGTTATTTGTGTATTTGATGATTTTAGTTGATTTTTTTGTTTTTTGTTTTATTTCTGAAATCTTTGATTATTAAGACCAAGAGCAATTCAAAGATAAAGGGTTTGTTAGCAAGTTTGTTTCTTGAGGTGTTGTTTCATAACTGAAAATCGGTTAATATGCCATAATCATTATTTTAGATATCTATTTCAATTAATTTTTAAAAACAAACATAACGGATACAGACCATGGAATCGCATAAACCAATCCAACTCCAGTTGAATCTACCACATTGGCTTGTACTTGGGGGAAAGTGAACTTCCTACCCCTTCCCATCCCCAACTATGTGTAAAAGAGGAACTTATGATTAATGAATTGCTTCGCAACATCTTGCAGTGGTAGAGTCACAGATCCTCTCGCATCATTTCTTACTATCATCCATCACACCACGTAGCTCTTGTGCGTACTCGATTAGTTGTTTGACTAAGTTCTGTGCAATTGTCTGTCTGGACTTCATCCTTGTTCTGGCATCCGCAAAAGAACATTACTGACAATTTCATCTTAACCCTCCAACAATAATCTGGTTCTTCTCTCTCTCTCCTCAAGACTGAGATCTGACAAAGGTATCGGTACAGTTGCTCTTTTGTTGCCGCTGCGTCCAGAAGATGTTAAGCGCAGCTGTCAACATGAGATACACACTGTCAATTTTCTTCTCCAATCTTTTGATAAAAGTTCAGGTGCCATTTTATATAAAGCAAGACTTGCTCTCACATTAATATTTACTCCCACTGCCATCATAGACACCAAGGATTTTTTTATCATAGGGTGAGAATTACTGCCAGTATTTATTTATTTATTCTCTTTTTTTTTTCATTCTTGCTATACACTACATTTTTAAATCAAAATAATAAACGATTCCTAGGAATACATTTTCATTCTTTGAACCATTCTGACCATCATCAAAGATCATGTTTCATTTTGGTAGGAAGATTTGACTTCCAGATTGCTTTCACTTCGTCTAATCCACTAACATTACTTCAGCATTAAATAACCAGGAAAGGTTTATGCCATAAAACGGAACAAAAAAATATATTGTGGTACGACCATTTCAAAGTCGAATTAAATAAACATAAAAATTGTTGACATACTTAGGGAAAAATTATTTTGCTCATTTTAGAGAATTTTATATATGTCATCTACAGACACTGTTCCACTATATCACAGCTCTTTAGTGCAGCTAGACCCGCAACTGCCTCAAGCTGGTTTGAAACTTAACTGCCTAGACAACCATCGATGCTTCTATTATATTTTTGGCTGCAGCTAAGTATATAGATAAAATTACAGCGATCAACATTGTCCATACACCATAAATTCTATTTGTTTTCGCAAAGAGCATTGCTTTATACTCTACTGGCAGTTTACTTCACTCATCAATATGCTCCATTCATGTGTGTACGTATAAACACAAAATAACTTACCCCCTATCCAGTGGTTGTTAATCTAGCTCTAATTATTTTTTTTTTTATTTTTTTTTTTTTTTTTTTTACATGAAGTTCACCACTTATCAAGGCCCAATGGCCACTCAGGGATAAGGGTTATTGTGTGTACAGTAATCAAAGGGATAGTGTAGCAATAGTATTGGAGAATTTGTAAGGTGTCATTACTTGGGGGGGGGGCGGTTCATCAGGAATTTGTTTGTGTTGGACTTGAAGACATCCAGGTTGAAGTCGGGAGGGAAACAGGCAAGTGGAACAGAGTTCCACAGGCGTGCAGTTCTAAGAAAGAAGCTTTGTTCATGGTATCTACGTTTTGATTTAGGCACAGATAGGGAGTGGGGAAAAATATTGACGGTGGTTTCAGCTAGTCGGGTGTTTTTTTAAAAAGATTGGCGAGGGGGCACCAGAGAATGGAGCTCAGACGAGCACCTGCCATGGAAATAACGATAGAACAATGACAGGCTCGCTACGTCTCTTCTGTGGGAAAGAGGTTGCAAGGTAGAGAAAAGGGCATCTCCCACCAAGCCATCGAGTCTATTTTGTATTCTTTTGTAATGTATAATTTACATCTCATACACACACACACACATATATATATATATACACACAAATCAAATTATAAATAATTATTTTTCATACCTATAGACACTAGTGTTTCATGCTTTCACAATTATGAGTGCAGGATGTGACGATTACCACTGATCAAAGGATTCAGACCCCTCCATGAAGCAACCTTTGACTCCATAAGTAAGAAACTAAACCCTTAGGCTATGGTAAACCACAATGGAATGAAGGGATTAATAAAGCTTAACATTAATTAAGACAATCTATAGTGATCAAGTGACAAGAAGTCACAATCTTGCAACAAGATCAATTGATTGACTTTTTCATTTCCCAGACAGTACTCAACTTAAAAAAAAAATTTATTAAAGGGGAGAAAGATATATAATTATTTATAATATTATATATATATATATATATATATATATATATATAGCAAGTTTAAAAACTAAATTTTTATTTTAATTACCCCCTTGGAAATTAAAGAATATATTTTTTAAAAGATTTTAGTAAGTTATACATGTTTTTTTTTGTTTTTTTTATTGTTCTAATTACCGTCATTATGAACAAAACTATTACATATATATAGGAAATTAGAACAATAAAAATACAAATGAATAATGCCAAGCAGACGCTGTAAAACACATGCTATTAGTTTGAATGGATACAAGTTACAGCTAAGTAAATTTTAAGAATAAAATAGTCTTTACTATTGAGATGAAAATCAAAATATTGATCCTGAGTTGTCAGAGCTCAGCAGTTTGCAAAGTTTGTAGTGATATTAAAAAATGGACACTTGGAAGCAACTTCTGGAAGCATCTCTTTTCCTTTCTACTCCTCTTCTTTCACAGAAATGATAACGTTCAAACAATCTTGTACAATTTCAAATTTTACTGAAGCAGGCACTCGTCTCCCCCCCCCCCTTTTGCTCAGTTCACTGCCAGATTCTTTGCTTCATCCCATGTGATAGCGGGTTGCATTAGGTCTAGCTAGGTGGGCGTTTACTCACAAAGGAGCTCCACTTGTTTTTAAACTATGAAGGGTGACTATCCAATCTCTTCGTCAGCACCAAAATCAATTGAGCGAGGTGATTTAGTTGCTGACCATGAAACGGATAATAACTGGTTTACATTGTGCAAATATCAGGTAAAACCTGACTTTAAGGCCAAACAAAGAACTGAATGGTTGTGTTTTTAAAAATAAAAATTTTTTAAAAGATTTGAAAAATGCTTAAACAAAAAAGTTTTGAATTTTTTAGATGAGGGTTGATTGTTTATATTACTTGTTTTGATCGGACTATTGTTCTCATCTTGAGTGTTATTTGTGCAATGTTTTGGTCGAAAAGAGAAAAGTTACTAGTTCTGTAAATATTTTCGTATTCTTAGAGTTTTTCTCTATTTAATGGCTGTGCTTTTGTATCTTTAAAAAAAAAATATTTGCAAAAGAAAGGCAACTCTAATAAAGATCAACAAGGAATTATCTCCCTTCCCTTGCCGAAATTTTTGTTTTTTCTACAATTAAAGGTTCTCAAATGCTATTAATCTCTAGGCTTAGTCTGCTTAGTAATTTTTCTTTTTTAGAATATGTGCTGCCCCCTTGAGTCACCTGACCCGCCACTTTGCATCCCTGTTAATTATTTAAACCTCATTTCACAAAGGGAAGTGTGTTCCTTTTTCTTTCTATGTGTGATCAGCTAGTCCCGACTTTTCGACTTCTTTCTGTGTCACGGCTTTACGGTGTTCTTCTAGTCTTACCTTTTAGGGGGCGACCAGTCTCACCTTTTGTACAGGGTGAAACAATAAATTTGTCGCCCTAAAGAAAAAAACACTACAGCTTTATTTTAAAACTTTTATTGAAAAAAAATCAATTCAGGTAACTTGATTATGTAGTAGAGCTGACATCCATTCAATGTAGTCGCCTTCAGCCTCAATCACCGCCTCGATACACGTCTGAAACTGAGAGCATGCTTTTCCACAAGCCCTAGCAGGAGCTCAACGGATGGCAGCGATTAGTCTAGATTTGATGATGTGGGAGGCCATGTTGGTGATATTCTCGACGTATGACCAAACGAAGTAGTCCAGCGGGTTCAGATCGAGGGAGGAGGGGCGGACAGTAAGAGAAAGGTACAAAATGATAGCGCTCCTTCTGAAGCCAAACCTGGGCTTCTTTGGACTTGTGGGTCGGCACTGAGTCCTACTGCCACACCCAGGGTTTACCTGATTGCACCAAGGGATCACTACATTTTTCAGCACATCCAGGTACACTTTGATGTTGACTTTCAAGCCGACTTCGAACATGTGAAATGGCATGATGATTCCACTATAGTTTGCATGAAATCTCGTATACAGTTTTTTGTCATGAGACTTTCACATGAGAACAATAGTCCAATCAATAAAAGTAATATAAAAATTCTTAACGAGTGATATTTTCTATACTATTGGGTTACAACTTATTAAGGCCCAGAGCAATCTGAGGAAATAAGTTTACCTACTCCATAGCCTCCATATTTTTTCCAAAAATGAAATTTATGTGAAAAGAAATCTAGATTTTTGTTAGAAGTTGAGGGTTTTTTTTTGTTTTTTTTTTACTAAAAGAAAGTGTTTTTAAAGATTGACTTTTTTTTTTTTGTTCATAACATACACCCCGTTTTTATGCTTGACTAAATTTCAATTGTCTGGAGAAGGTATTTATATTATGTTTTTCTCAGTTTGTCTGTCCCACTTTTTCTTAGAAACTACTGGGCCAATCTGGTTGAAATTTTGTATGGACCCTTATGATAGCATGCAAACTAAGTATTATGGTGTTGGTTTAATGCACAGGTGGGGATTTATAGGGATTCCAGTAACCATGTCTTTATTTTTTTTTAAATTCAGATTTTAATGGATTATTTTGTTGTGAATTTAAGACAAGCAAAATACAGTTATATATCTTGTATTTTCTAATTGTGAGAAAATAAAAAAACAATTTAATCATTAATCAAATCAATAACTAAAAAGTATTTGAATAAACAAACACTGTTGAAAACAAAAAGGAGTAAAAATCGCATGAAATGGTATCGCAGTTAAATATGTGGGTATTTATGAAGGCTGTAAGCAATGCAGAGAACTGTAATGGTGGAAGAGAAAATGAACAAAACCAAGTAATCTTGGACATTTCTTTCCTTGAGACGGATTGAAGTTTTGTTTTGTGAATTGTTCAAAGATTTTCTACCGTCCCGGATTTTATTAACACTAAGTTTTATATTTATTGATATGGTTTTGAAAATGATTTATCGATAAATAAATATTGTTTATAATCGATAAATAAATATTGTTTATAATCGATAAATAAATATTGTTTATAATCGATAAATAAATATTGTTTATAATCGATAAATAAATATTGTTTATAATCGATAAATAAATAGATAACTGTGACGATTAATACCAGAAATATTGTCTTTGATTATGCTTTTGTTCATCCTCTCTTTCACCATTCCAGTTTTCGGCATTGCAATCAACTTCAATAAATATCTATATACTTATTTACCAGCAATGCTTCAAGCAAACTACCATTTTCTGATATATTTATCATTATCATCATTGCCATTTTGTTTTGGTGAAAATTAATTTATTTTTTAATGCTGACAAAAAAAGGAACATAAGTGAGAATGTGTGTGTGAGGACACTTCTCAATCTATATTCTCAACAAACTTTTGAACTTGAAATTTGGTATATTGGGTATTCAGACATGTGGAACATTTTTTAATCTGTTTTCATCTGGAAAAAAAGGGCTGCTAAGGAGTTAAAATTGAAGAATTAGTATGTGGAGGGGGGTCATCAGATTTTTATCTGTTTTCTAACTGTTTCAAGAATACGCATGGGTGAATAGTGCACATGACAATTTTGTTATGTTAAGAATAAGTAGGTTTGAAAACCCTTTTTAAAGATCGTGTAAAGCTGGCCTAATGGTTATTGTACATGACTCACTGTCTTTAGGTTTTGGTTTCGATCTCAGCTCGAGTATTTTTTTTTTTTAATTTATTTTTATTTTTTTTTACTCACAAGATGTGAACTGTTTAGAAAAAAACATAATACTCGCATGCACATGTCTCAGTTTAAGATATAATATTTATGCGGCCTGCATATTTTTAACTAAACATTGACAATTATTACACCTACAGACACTAATGTTTCATGCATACGAAATCATCAGTGTAGGAAGTAATAATTGCTGTTGGCCGAGAGATTCAAACCCAGTCACAAAGTCACCCTTGACTTTATGATTAAAATTACAAAGATAATATTATCTTTATATAAAAACCTATTGAGATAATAAAAAGCTCAATATACTAGATAGAGCAATTAATGAAAAAATTATGAAAATAATTTTTCTTTTAATTACAATATTTATTGATCCATCAAATTTAAACAAAAAATTATAATAAAGAAATAAAAAATTATGATAAAGAAACAAAAAATTATGATAAAGAAACAAAAAATTATGATAAAGAAACAAAAAATTATAATAATAAAAAAAAAATTATGATAAAGAAATAAAAAATTATAATAAAGAAATAAAAAATTATAATAAAGAAATAAAAAATTATGATAAAGAAACAAAAAATTATAATAATAAAAAAAAAATTATTAAACGTTTAAACTAGTAAAACTAATGTTTATTTTCTAATGAAAAAAGTATTTTACAGTTTTGAATTTTTGAGATGAGGAATAATAGTTTGGATTAATCGGATTATTGCTCTCATCTTTAGTATTATTTACATAACAACTTACACTCCTGAAGAAGGTCAAGGGTTCAATCGACCGAAACATTGTGCAAAAAACACTCAAGATTAGAAGAGCAGTTCAATTAATCCAAATAATACGAAAAGAGTCTGTGAAAATCCATTATTATAATTCCTTGTTTGAATTTATGATAATGGTTTAACTAACATTGCAATTTATTCAATTTTTTTTCAACGTCAATTTTTTTTTTGTTGTGTGTGTGTGTGTATACATGTATATAGAAAAGGTGAGAGATTAATAATTGTGAACTTATTAATCAAGTTTTCATAGGAGGAAACAGCAAAATCAAATTAATATGTACGATCATTTCGGAAACGATATCCTTTTATTCATTCAATATTTCAATTAAAACCATCGAGAAATGAGTAAAATATTTCTGGATGTCGTCTCCTCATCAGCATAAATCGGGAGAAAGGGTGGGAGGAGACACCAAATTTTTACCAACTTATTGAAGTAAGACCTTGTCTATTACACTTTATAATACATACATATATATATATGCATGGTACATGAGGTATCTGAGAACAACTTAAAGACATTTAGTAAAACAGAAAATGGAACTCTTAAATCATTAAATTTTACAATTTCTTGTAACAAAAATAAATATTAATGTACATTTTTTTCTGTCTATATCTTCCTTTGGCTTCTATCTAAATTTGAGTTTGGAAGCGATTGCAAGCTTTGATCAGATTGTATTTATGTCCTCCATTGCTCAGGCTATTGTTTTCATCAGAGGGAATTTGGTATTGGTATTATGAGGAAGCTTTTTAACTTCCTTTTCAATGACGTCCCACACTTATTAATCCAAAGGATTAAGGTCTGGTGAGTTAGGAGGCCATAAGTTTGGTGTGACATGATTATGAAAATTCTCTGTCATCCAATCCTGGGTTTTGAAAGCTTTATGAGATGATGCTGAATCTTGTTGGAAGACATAGGCCTTTCCATTCGCTACATTATCTATCCAAGGCTTAACAATAGTTTCAAGAGTTTTGACATACTCATCTGCATTGAGTCAAGCCCTGTGGAAAAAAGTGAGAAGACATGATGTATCCTTCACTGCTAACAATACCGAAAACCATCACTGGCAAATTTTTAGAAATCTTGTAATTTCTGAATTGCTTTTTCACTTTTATAGACATTAGCGATGGGACGATTCCAATATTTTTCCCGATTCCGATACAATTACCGATTCTGATTCTTTATAAATCTCTAAATATTTTACTATAGAGTTGTTATTTTCCCCGATTTCTGTAAAAAAAAAAAAAAAAAAAACATGTTGAGTGTACAGATATTTTCCTAAACATCAAAATACACTTGTGGAGGATTATCTATAGATTTTAGCTTTACTGGTAATTTAAAATCAATAAATATTTATTATTTTATCATTATTACCAGCAATGAGAGATTTTGCTTTAAACAAAATCAAATAAAAATGGCAATTGAAAGAATCGTTTTGGCATCAGAAAATAGGCAACAATTTTTTTTTTTTGATTACGATACCTCCAAATTTGTCAATTTTTTCTGATTCCGATTAATCAGCCCAACACTAATTGACATTATTACAGCATACCTTTTTTTTTTTTTCATTAATTATAATAGTATCTGCCATGGGATCTTCAGACAGCAAAAAAAAAACAAAAAAAACCTAATTCATACATTTTTAATTTAAATTACAAAAATAACAATGTTGATTGCAAAAATGTTTTAAAATAAGTGAAAAAAATTTGTTAATATTTAATAACAACACAGATATAAAAACCAATCAATTGTTTTTACTAATGAATCCTCATTTATCAAGGCTAAAAGCCACTAAAGGATAAGGATAAATAAGGTGGATTGTCAGATGACGAATATTGAGAGAGGATTGAAACTGTTGAATGGAATGAACAAAATTTGATTACTCATGGTAATGGTTTATGACAGGTATTTGTTGACATTATATTTGAAGATGACCACGTTGTAGCCAACAAGGAAGCAGTCTCGGTGTTCCATTGATAGGAAGATTTTAGATAGAATCTTGAGTTGAGAACAATTTTTTTTTATAAGTTATAAAATTTATAACTTATCAAGGTGAAAGATATTCATGGACACAGATTAATTAGATGGATTATCAGTTAAATGAAGACTATTATGAGAGGATTGAAAATGATGAATGAAATCAACAAAGTTTGATTACTCATGAAGACAGTTTACGACAAGTATTTGTTGAGATTAGATTTGAAGACAAGCATGTTGTAGCCAACAGGGAAGCATTCTTATAGTAATGTCTTCCATTGATACTGTATTTTTCTTTCTGCCATATTATCATGCTTATTTTCTTTCTAAGCAATTCTATTTTCTGATGAGTATATGCATGAAAATATTTGATAATGACATAATAATAATTGATTGTTTCTGCATAATGAAACATCTGTAATAAATGAACCAAAATTTTGACATGCTGAAAGAACTGCTTGATAAGAAAAAAATAAATATTTGGAACTTGGAATATTATTATTATATATATATATATATATAGAGAGAGAGAGAGAGAAAGAGATATCTTGTAAATTTTCCTTCCAGATACCACAAAAAATCAGTTCACGATCATGATTTTGTTTTATTAATATTTATTTTTATGGAAGAAGTAAATACAAAAATTTGCCTCGATGTGTAATTTAAAAAATATGATTATAGGTTGACTATTTGTGGTATCTCGAAGTAAAAGTACAGTATATATGCTCTGAAGGGGATATTATATCTTCATTGAGCTTATTTTTCGTAATTTGTCTATTTTATAAGGAATATATACCTTTTAAAAAGTATGCATTTTAATACTCACTCATATATATATATATGTGTGTGTGTGTGTGTGTATTTGGAAAAATATTCTAACGTAATATAAAAAATAACATAAAAATTAATAGTTGAAAATATTTGGTGCGTTTGTGACATAAAAAGAATGCTTTGTTCCTTTTTTTTTTTTTCTTGAACTAAACATAATTGTTAGAATTCAAAATTTGTGGTGCAGTTATGATGTGAAAATGTTTTTGTTCTTTTCAAGTGATGTTTGCAGGCAGCACATTTTTTCAAATATTGAGTTCTATGTTGTTTCTTCAAATCAATCATCTTGAGAAAGTTTGGAAATAAAGATGAAACATTGATGAATATAGGAATAATTTTCTGTTTTCCCTTTTTCATTCCCCATATATATATATATATATATGATAATAAAAAGATGAAAAAATCTGATATGAATTTAAAATAGAAGAAATAAATTGATGATTCATCTATTCGGTGAGATTTATTTAAACGACTGTTTTGTAATGTGAAGTATATCTCTTCAATTTCCAGTTAGTATCTAGTATTCTAGGATAGAAATATGGATCATTTTGTCGCCTTCTTATTGTAGTTATTCCATTTGTAAATTAGTTGTTGGCTATTTGTAATTGTGGGAAACCAAACTGATAGCCCACAATTAAAAACAGTCTACAACTAATTTACAAATGGAATAAGTACAAGGTAACAAAACGATCCATATTTATATCCGACACTAACTGGCAGCTAAAGGAATACACTTCACATTTGTAAACAGTCATTTGAATGAAACCTAATGGGCAGACGAATCATTGAGCGTTTCTTTTTCTTTTTTTTTTCTTTTTCTATTTTGAATATATATAATTTAAAATTTTAGGTTAAAAATATTCAAGATTAGAATCATTAAATTCCAACAAATGTCATTGACAGTGCTCAATCAAAGAGAGCAAATTTATAATTTTTTATTTCATTTAAGTAAATACAGTTATATCTTGTTACAATGTGCAAACCGTTTCAATCATTATTGATTTCATCAGGCAAGAAAAAAAATCTGAAAATTAAAAGAAGTTGAAAAATTATTTTTTAATTTTAGAGAAAATATTTTGCCATGTCTAATGTATAGCATGGTTTAAAGATCTTTAAACCATATCTAATCACATAGAAAAATGTGAGCATGAAAAGTAATATGGTTAAGATTTAAACATGGAAAAGAAGAAGACAAGATATTCCAGTAAAAATATAATAAATTTATAACTTAAACTAGTGCAGCATTAAGAATTTCTTTTAAAATTCAATTTAACATATAATCAATTCTTAATTAATACTGCAATATTTTAAGTTATAAATTTATATTTTTTACTAGAATATCTTGTCTTTTTCTTTTCCAGTTTTAACAACTATTCCTTTTACTTTTCCATGTTTAAGCTTAACCATATTACTTTTCATGCTCGCATTTTTCTATGTAATTCATGATTTTCCAGGCTTTGCTTGGAAATAATATTTTCTCTCTGTTTCACCTGTGAATTATTAGCGACAGTACAGCTGAGCGACAGATCGGGACAGCAGTGAATTATTAGCGACAGTTTTTTTTTTTTTTTTTTTTTTTTATATCCTGTTATGTCATCATCCCCACCGTTCCCAGCCGTTTTGAGATAGCGAAACGGATTTGGTTGCTATGGTAACCAACAGCCAATAAAAAAAAAAAACGTCTCTCCGTTCCTTACAAATTCTGAGAATTTTTTAACACGTCAATTTTATTATAACGTTTGGTAAATATCCAAATCCACTACTACAGAACACCGACCACTCTAATTTGTTTTTTTATAGGTAATTGAGGTCGCTGACAATGAATCTGATAGTCAAACTTGGGGCAAATTTACCATTTGCATGGTATTAACCCCCGAACCCATGAATAACTTTCCACCATTTTGGAGCTTTCGTTTACGCTACGCGCGCACGCTGCAGTATGAACAACGGCTTGCTTCACCTATCAAACTGCCTTCTCACATGGCGTACCAATCAAAAAATTACGGACTGACATTTTTTAAATGACTTACAGTTAAAGAAAAGTACAACAAATTGGGGGACTTTCTTTTTTCTTTTTTTTTTTTTTGTCTCACGTAGTTTTTAATGTGGTTTACAAAAACATAAGCACCAAACATCTTTATGTTTTTCATTCTTTTTTTGCGGGAGGGGGATTCAATTATAGAACTTATGTGGCTTAGTAGGTGCTTTTGCAGTTTAGTTAAACGGTTTTCCGTAAGTAACGCACCGACATTTACCAATTAGAACACCATTTAACATTTTCCGAAGATTTTACTGTTAAATGGTGTTCTAATTGGTAAATGTCGGTGTGTTACTTTTTGAAAATTTGAAAATTCTATGTTCCAGGTAAAAAGAAAAACGGATAAATTAACCCCCCCCCTACTCCAACTTGGAGTGCTTTTCTTTTCTTGTTTTATTTCTTTTTCAGCTAATCTTAAATTTTCCACCCAAAAAGTGCTATAATGCATTTTTGAAAATTAGAAAATTCTATGTCCTGGAAAAAAAAAAGCCACTCCCCCAACATAGTTTGCTTGGTGAAGCCGTCGTTTATGCTACAGCATGCATGCGCGTAGCGTAAACGGAAGCTGCAAAATGGTGGAAAGTAGTTTGTGGGTTCCAGGGTAAATACCATGCAAACGGTAAATTTGCCCCAAGTTTGACTATCAGATTCGTTGTCAGCGACCTCAATTACCTATAAAAAAACAAATTAGAGTGGTCGGTGTTCTGTAGTAGCGGATATGGATATTTACCTAACGTTTGTTTTACGGAAAGAAAATTAAATTTTTTTTTTTTTTTTTTTTCAAAATATAGCCGAGAAGGTGACCTATGAACTGTAAAAATTATTTGAAATTTGGTTGCAAAATGAGTGAGCGGTGAAACTTTAAAGGAGTGCTAAATGAGTAAAACTAACACTTAACCATATATTCAAACACAATAGTGCTTGAATGATAAATCTCTTTAAAAGAGTTAAACATAATAGATATGTAAATAATATTTGAAATCTGAACAAATGTATCTTGATTTTTTTAATGTGTTGTTATTAAGCAGGACATTTATTTTTTGATTATATATTGTAAAATATTTTTTAAGATTTAATAACAAGACTTTTCTTCAAAGAAATAATCCCACTCTTCCTGAATAAGAATGACATATTAAAACAAACAACAAAACCAAATTATGTGCAGATGTGTGAAAATAATCTGTTGAACATTTAAATATAATCTTGAGTAAATGTTTTTAAAGTTGAAAACCAAATAAGACATTCACAATTTAGAAAACTATGTTAAAAATGATTTTATTTTAATTCTAAAAATGTATATATTTATATATATCTAGGTTATAAAAAGAAAAAAGTAAAGACATTCAAAATTTAGAAAATAAAAATGTTTAAAAGAAATAAACTTGAATGTTACATTATTTTATGGTTAAAAAAATGGAGAAATTTAAAATTTAGATAAAAATATTCTAAAAGTAATTTTGAGGGGTTTTTTTTGTTTTTTTTTTGAGATTAAACAAAAAAAGAATGGAAACATTTAGAAAAAAATGTTTGTTTCAAAAACAATTTTTAGTTTTTGAGATTTAAAATGAGAAAAGAAATGGAGACATTCAAAATTTAAGAATAAAAAAAAATCCTTTAATAATTTTGATAAAAATGTTTTTATGGTTGAAAATAAATGTTTAACAAATAATTTTAAGCCAATGTTTTTAAAGTTGAAAAATGAATCCCAAAAGTGAAGGTTTAAAATTTAGTAAAAAAAAAAAAAAAAAAAAAAAAAATTTTAAATGTTCAGCAATTTTTTTTTTTTTTCTAATTTTTATTATTATTGCTGAAGCAAATGACAAAAATTGAAGACATTTAACTAAAAAAAATGTTTAAAAAAGAAAAGGTTGCAGTATGTTTGGAAATTTAATTGAAGAAATTCAAAAAAGATTTTTTAAATGGTAAAAAAAATAATCTTGAGCAAATGTATTTATGGTTGAAATTAAAATAAAAATTGAAGAAATTCAAAATGTCAAAAAATGTCGAGTAAATGTCTTTACGCTTAAAAATGAAAAAAAAAAAAAAAAAGTCTAATGCAAAATTTAGACAAAAAAAAAAGTTTTCCAAAATAATTTTGAGTAAATTTTGTTAAAATTGAAAATAATTAAAGAAAAAAAAAATTAGAAAAAGTGTTTTTAAAAAAAAAATACTTTTGAGAAAATGTTTTTATGGTTGAAAAAAAAAAAAAAAAAGAAATGTAAAAATATTTACGAACACAAAAAAAAAATGTTGGGGTGAAAATTGTGTTATGTTTGGTTGAGGCGTTTATCATTAAACCTTTTATTTATTCATCCAATTTTGTCTAATATTGAAAAAAAGAAATAAAAAATATCAAAAAACAATAAGGTCTCTTATCTTCTGTGAAGACGAGAGCATAATTGATAACAAAAATATCTCTTTTCACCCTCCCATATTGAACCCTCAAAAATAAGTCCAATTCATGAACAAAAAAAAAGTTTCTTAGCCCAGTCCTTCCTTTTTATTAGTTAAAAACTATTGTCTATGTCTACTCACAGTTCTTGTTGTTTCTTGTTAGGCCTGATTGGCACACAAAGTTACATCATTTCCTGCCCAATACCGTTTTTAATAAACCAGTGTTATAAAAAAAATAGTAAATAAAAACGGATTTCTTTTTTAAAATCCTGATCTCCTTGGATCTTCTTACAATCCGCATCAGGGAACTAATATTCGAATTTGACTTTGTCTACCGTGCTATAAAATTCCTCACACCATAGAGTATCCGATATCTTTACAAATTCCTCACGCCATAGAGTATCCGATATCTTTACAAATTCCTCACGCCATAGAGTATCCGATATCTTTACAAATTCCTCACGCCATAGAGTATCCGATATCTTTACAAATTCCTCACGCCATAGAGTATCCGATATCTTTACAAATTCCTCACACCATAGAGTATCCGATATCTTTACAAATTCCTCACACCATAGAGTATCCGATATCTTTACAAATTCCTCACACCATAGAGTATCCGATATCTTTACAAATTCCTCACACCATAGAGTATCCGATATCTTTACAAATTCCTCACACCATAGAGTATCCGATATCTTTACAAATTCCTCACACCATAGAGTATCCGATATCTTTACAAATTCCTCACACCATAGAGTATCCGATATCTTTACAAATTCCTCACACCATAGAGTATCCGATATCTTTACAAATTCCTCACACCATAGAGTATCCGATATCTTTACAAATTTCTCACACTATAGAGTATCCGATATCTTTACAAATTCCTCACGCCATAGAGTATCCGATATCTTTACAAATTCCTCACGCCATAGAGTATCCGATATCTTTACAAATTCCTCACGCCATAGAGTATCCGATATCTTTACAAATTCCTCACGCCATAGAGTATCCGATGTCTTTACAAATTCCTCACGCCATAGAGTATCCGATATCTTTACAAATTCCTCACACCATAGAGTATCCGATATCTTTACAAATTCCTCACGCCATAGAGTATCCGATATCTTTACAAATTCCTCACACCATAGAGTATCCGATATCTTTACAAATTCCTCACACCATAGAGTATCCGATATCTTTACAAAGCCACAATTCGCAGATGCATGGAGTGTTGTTTGCCATATCTGGGTTGGTGCATCTACCACCAGTCTCTAACTCTTAAACAGGGTCCAAAAAGTCTCAAATCTAACCCGATCCCGCACTATTAGTGAGGCTCCAACCTCTGTCCCATCACTACAATGTCGCATCCCTGTGCCTGTTTTACAAGTACTTTAACGGAATGTGCTCTGATGAACTCATCACACTTGTGTCCCCTTGGTATACACATCTGCAACTAACCCAACAAGCAGCAAAATCCCACCCCTTCACTGTTGAGGTCCCTAGATGCTGGAAAGCCTTCTACTCTAATAGTTTCTTCCCTCAAACTGCTAGACTTTATAATTCCCTACTTGTTTCCTGCTTCCCTGACTGTACTAACCAACAAAAGTTTCAATGTAATGTGAACAGACATCTCGCTGCTCAACTTCCTACAGTTGCCTGTTAGACATGATCCCAAATAGTAGCCTCTTATGTTCCAATTGGCAATATGCCTTCTTTGGGGTGAAAAAGAGGATAAAAGAAATTGACCCCCAGGTTAACTAGTAGCCCCCATTAAATTTTTTGTGAAATCCAACACAAAATGTGGTTATCGTGTAATCATATTGACCCATGACGCAATGGATAAAATGCTGAACAATAATCGGTGACAGTTTTCTGGAGGTTAAAGGGTTAATCGTCTGTAGAGATGATGCTAAAAATACAATTTTACCCAGTCATTGCTGACAAAACGAGAATAGTCTATCTCCATGGAATAAATAAAACGTTCAGCTTATTCGACAGGATGTACCTAAAGAAAGTCGAAGATTACATTGGCGAAAACGTGAAAATAACATCCAAAATGAGCAAAGTTGTCTTAATTATAAGTCCTCATCTCAAAACTTCTGAAACGCAATTTACCGCTATTGGTTAGGGATGAAGCTGTACTTTTGAACCTTTTTCAGGAGATTGATCTATTCTTTGAAGAAGATTTTTAATATTAAACTAGATTTTATTTGCATAAATGGAGGCTCCGTTTTTTGTAAACTGGGAATTGGTTAAATACTGTATGTATAGGGCAAAGACTGGTCGTTGTTGTTCTTATTTCTAACAACTTTACATGATGTGTAGCTCAGCCCAAATTCCGGCAGCAACTGAATTTAACTTCAATCTTCAACTATGTCTGTGGGTAAAGTGACCAATCAACTGTTTAGTTTTCATACGGGTTCTAGCATTCCACTCATATGAAACAATGAACGAATTACTTAGTCATCATCATCATCATATGAATCTGAAAATTCTATTGTTGGTATTGGTTTCCCTGATATTTTTCTAGTCAGAATTATTTCTAGAAAGACATCAAGCACTTATGGGAAGAACCACATGAAGGTTGCCAACATCATCAGTGATTTTTTTTTCTGGATTAGAACTTGGGACGCCCAGGTCGTCAGTTTGTGTCATTAACCACTGAACCACTGTCGCCTCCCAAATCTTTTAGTAAAATGGAGTTAACTCTATCAGACCAATGACGTGCTCAAGAAAAGCGTAACAAAAGCATTAGTAAAACACGAAAACAAATGTTCAGATGAAATTTTGAATGATCTTCCTATTAGCAGCTGTGCAATGATGTGGAACAGTTTAACTTGCAGTCAAATTCAAGTGCCAATAAATTTTAAGGTTGTTCTTTTGATATTTGATAGTCGACTGACTATCTTTGGAGACAGTTTGCGAAACTAAATCCGTTTTTATTTCTGTACATATGATGAACGATTTTTATAAAACCAATTTTTCATCTCCAAAACAAAAAGTCGTTCGTAATGTTTTTAAGAAAAACAAGGTAAGCTTTCGTATTCCAAAAAACGTATCTTGTGTAATTAACGAATCTTTGTTTTTGGGTAAAATAAAAAAAAATGTCTTAAAATGTTGTTCATTATATGGGAACTATTTAAAAAAAATTTTTACTCATTAAAATTTATTCATAATTATTGTAAACCTCTTTTTTTTTTTTTTTTTTTTTTTTTTTCTTTTATGTTTCTCTGATTTTTTTTTTTTTTTTTTTTTTTTTTTTTTTCAAAAAAAAATCTTGTTACTCATTAAATTTGATCAAATTTATATCTAAAATGCCAACCAAAATGTCCTCGGGTTTCCGATCCGATTCCTAGGTCCGAATTCATTTCCATAATTCTGTTTTTTTTTTTTTTTTTGGTTTTTTTTTGGTTTTTTTAAGATGAATTTTGCATTTCTTTTTTTGTTTTTGTTTTTTTTCTTCATGTACAAAGAATGTTTGTAAATAAAAAAAATTTGAAAAAAAAAATTTCTTTTGTTGTTTTTTCATGAAATTCTATCATTTTAGAAATCATTTTTTTAAATCTAGACTCCTATGAATTTTTTGTTGTTGTTGTTTAAAACCCTTTTTCTATTTATCTGCTGAAACCACTATCGAAAATTTTCCCCACTCTTTAACTGTACCAAAACCAAAATGTAGATTCCATGAACAAAGCTTCTTTCTTAGAAGTGTATGCCAGTGGGATTCTCTTCCATCTGCCTGTTTCCCACCTGACTACAACTTGGATGTCTTCAAGTCCAACATAAACAAATTCATGATGAAACGCCCCCTTAAGTAAGACACGTTATCAAATCTCCAATACTAACGATTACTACGATACTATCCCATCGACTACTGTACATGCAATAACCCTTATCCCCGAGTGGCTTCCGGGCCTTGATAAGTGGTGACTTCCATGTTAAAAAAAAAGGAAAAAAAAACATTTATATCAATTTGAATCTGATACGTATAATGATTAAAAGATTGTGTTATGTAGGATTTTTTAATATGGCCGATATAAATAAGTAGTGTAAAATAATCCCTGCCTCCTTATATATATATTTTTTTTTTATTGTACAAAATGGAAAATATACAATTTGTATTTTTAGGGAACGGGGTTATTTCCCTTATGTCATGTTATGAACAGAGTTATTTCCCTTTCATACTACACAATTAATGTAAATTAACATCCAACCATTTTGCGTGTTCCAGTCAAATTGCTATAATTACGTTTTTTTTTGTTTTTTTTTTTTTGTTTATTCTGTTTGTTTTTTGTTTTTTTTTTCCACACAGAAAAAAATTAAATATAATGATTTGATGCAATAATACAGTGGGCGCTGTTTTACAATTTGTCATTGTTCTGAAGGAGATAACTCTATTTTACTAAGAGATTTGTTCATTTTTTTTTTAATCTCATAATTAAGGACGCTCAACCAACGATATTTTTTTTTTGTCAAAAAAAAAAATCTTCTGACAGCCAACCCCACTACCATAGGGTATTTATTCCGAAAGCCGTTCTTACCATGGGGATGTTGCAGATGGCTATTTCAAAAGCTGTTAACATGAGGAGGTTGAGGTGTCTATTCCAAGAGCCGTTCTTGACATGAGGAGCTTGGGGGTTGGGCAAAAATAACAACAATCGTACTTTAATTTTTCTACGAGAGGAGGGGGGCATGCTTCCATCGGGCAATGCCGGTTAACGGGTTCTGCTAGTTTTTTTATATTATTTTATTTCAGTTTATATATCATTAGCATTTCAGCCCGGCATTGCCCGGGTGTTTGGAGGTGTATGTTGAGCAAAAGAAAAACAATAATAATAAAATAAAATAAAAGCGGTCAATTTTTTTTAAACTTTGACCCGTATTATGACCCCTTAACATTTATTGTTTTGGGCTCAAATCAAGTTACTAAGTTAGATCCATGTCCAAGGAACCTATATCTAAATTTTCAAGTGTTTAGACCCAAAATTGTCGGAGGAGTTTGGTAGAGCTATCAAAGGTCAAATCGTTGAACTTTGACCCCTTAACAGCCAAATGTGTGGCTGAAAACCGATTACAAAGATTTTCACAAATCTCAGTACCCTGTATATCAAATTTTGAGTCTGTAGACTGAAAATTGACAGAGATATTGCATAGGGAAATGTACAGACAGACACGCAGACACACACACACACACACTTTTATAGATATATAGATTCAGTTTGTTTTTTAAAATAAGTTTATAAAAACATTAACGAAATTGATCAATTATTTGATTTTTAAATGAATTTTAAAAATCACGTCGTTTTTATTGTTTACATTAAAATATGTAGAAATAACATTCATGTCGGAATTTATCCTGCTTCCAGATAAATTCGACGCTAAAGTAACTAAGCTGAAAAAAAAAGCATGAAACAAAAGAGGGGGAGAGGGTAAAGAATAAAATATAAATGTCTTGTTTCGAAACGAAGAAGAAACTTTATTTACAATAAGTTGCAAATTTTTCCCTTTGCGGGCATTAAACTTGAACGCCAACGTAGCATATGAAAAAAGTAACATGCAATGAAAAAATAACAACACTACTGGTTCTTATAAAGAAGTTCTGTGTATCCATTAACGAATACAACAAGAATATACAAAAATAGTAGTATCTCCCAATCACACTCGCATATGAAATTAATTTTAGGAGCGTACTCACAATTGAAAGCCTGTTAGGCACGTGCCTTTTTCTTTTTTTTTGTTTAAAGTTCTTTTAGAATTTTCCTTCCATGAAAACCGTAGACACACATGTATTACAGGAGCAAGACCTCGTCACTTGTCCGGATAGGAAATTCCATAATACCTTGTCACGTAAAAGGTATTTTCTTTAAATTCCACTCCTTGTAAAATAATAATAAAATAAATATGTGCAAAACCGCAGCCACGTAGTTAATTTTTAGAAGTTTGTCTCGTCACAGCCGGGTATTAATTTCTTGCCGGGTTTGCTTCTTTGAAGGAGGGCTCGTCAAAATTCCATTTTCAGTGCCTGGCAATGAACACGTTCACTCTCCACGACAGCAGAATTTCAAAAGAGAACGAAATACGCGCTGAGCTCGTGACGTCATTACAGAGCTAGCATTTCCCTTTTCTCCAAATTAAAGGGAGTTTCATACAAACCGAAAATATACGAAACTAAAAATCATAATGGACACAAAATACAAAAAAATCATATATAAGAACCAGATAAACAATAATAAATGTAAACAGGGGGGATGCACCATTATTGGTACAAAAAAAATTCCAACATTCTCCCCCAACAGGAAATGGCAGTCAACCTACAGTTGGATGACATCTGTAAAATTTACAATACAAAAAATTTTTTTTTTTTATATATACATATACTACACAATGTATGGTCAGGAGCTCTCCAGGAAACACATATTAGAACAAAAAGGCAGAAAATTCAAATAGGCTTATTCTACAAAATGTCACATGAAAACCTTCATGTTTTAGGTTAGAACAGAGGAGCACATAACCAAATTCAAAAAATTTAAAACTAATGCTACGATGCTAGGTTGCAACAGAAGTTTGTACTGAGAATATTATGCCAGGTTATTAACTATTTGCATATAAGAGTATAAAGGCTTCAGAAGTTCACTTACCATCCACCCTCCTCATCCTTCTATTATCTCTGGCGAACATCAAAATATCTCAGCTCCCTCGTAACTACAAGAGCCCAGTGAGATCAACACCGGTGCTACAAGAGGGACGAATCCAATCAAACCTATGCTTGGATGAGTTCTTCAACTCGGTGGAATAAAATAAAACTGCAACCCAAATTCTGCACAAATTATTCAAGGCAATTGCAGTTTCAAACGCCTGCATAGCATATATACATGTAGCCAAACAAACAAAGTTGAATATAGGTGTCAAAAACACCTAGGTAGCTGGAGATGTAATACTTATGGAAGACTCCTATCAAGGAGATCCAATCTTGTTGTGTTCAGCACTGAAACAAACATCTCAGCATTAGAAAAATCATTTCTAACCAAGTATAAGATGCTTCTGAGCGCCTCAGAAACACCCCTGGACAAATCAAGCTTGACTTCGATAGCTCTTGCAATACTGCAGTAAGCTACGTCAAGGCAGACCTTTACAAAATATTAAAAAACAATAACACCTGCATGTGACTCCAAAGCAGGAACCGTCCTACTTAAAGGAGCAACTTCACAGAATGAAGGTTCTGCAAGCGTTCTCTGCCCAACATATCCTACACTCTCGTAGGAACTCGGAGAAGCTGAACTACACACCATGTAGTCAGCAAATTCAACAGGATCCCTCATGGGATTCTTTATCGAGTTACACTCAACCTGAATCTGGACGCCCCAGTCCAACTTGAGTTCACGTAACTCTTCAAAAACCATTCTTCTCTTGGTTTTTACACCTTCACAGGTGGATATAGTGCTTTCTGCCCTATACCCTTGATGGAGAATCTCTCTCCCAGTGCTAACATTAGCACTTAAAGTGCACAAAACTTGCACTTTCACACAGGATAGACTCCTGTCCTTTAACCACTGACCATTATCAGAACCACATGACCGGAGTAATATCCCATCGTCATAATCAAATTCCTCAGTATTCTGACAAGGCTGTGGAAGATAACCACACATGCGAGTTTTTGAATTCACATGGTTAGAGGGCAAAACAATTTCAACATCCCATGGAAATCCCTCCATAAATTTCATAATATTCATGCCCACACTTACCAAGTCGTGGACACGAGTGGTATCATTCATGATACCTGGGAATCTCACTCCCAATACCTTCTTTAAAATACTACAGGCAAACTGCCCACCAGAAAAATCAAACTTCAGCGCCTGACTACGCAGATCCTCTGAAGTGGCACTTGCAACACTGCTTTCAGACTGTGATGCAACATCTTCCAAGCCAAACTTGCCAGCACTCAGCAAACAGTTTTCAGAGTCTGGACATTCGGGCTTAGTAGTCAGAAACTCGCCAAGCATCTCCATAGGGGTTTCAAATATCTCAGGATTGCACAAGGAATCACACTCTACACCATCTGCCAACCTTGAAAGAATGAATCGAACTTGGGACGAGAACACTACAACATTAACAGCATCCGCTTCTACTAGCGAACAGTCCACGTCCTCACGTAAGGAACGATCACCCAACAACTCAGTTATATCATCCACCGATGCTAACCATTCATCAACATCGGCCTTCATCGTTATAAAATAAGGCTGAGGTAATTCCCTCTGCAACCGCAACAAATCCAAGACGGCGATAATTTTCCCCAAATAAAACTTTCGTTTCCTTACAAGGAATCCGGAAGAACGAGTGACCAACATCATGCAGCGTTTTTTTCTTTTCTTAAAAATATGGAATAAATCCAAACAAATACAAAAAATAGGCGTTCGAGAATTATACGCAAAAAAATGCATACACAAAGGTTACAAGGGTATTTGCATAGAATTCCTTCCTCATAGCACAAACAAAACAAGACCAAAACAGCATATGGAGCTGTGAAAATATCAAGGGATACAATCCCCAGTTACAAATTAAAAGAGTCACTATGATTCAAAATTAAAATTAAGTGAATTTAAAATTCAAACTTCTATACAGAAGTTAATTCATTGGACAATGAATAATAGCGTTTAACACTCTTATAGCAATATCCTCACTGAAATGTAACCTAGAAAAAAGTGGAGAGTTTAAATATACAACTACGTCGGGGGAGGTTACGTACCACTATGTCACATGTGTATCTTCAAAGGAATTCAAATAACCAAATGCAAATACGGGCTAAGAAAGAAAAGGGGGGCTTGTCTTTTCACAAACTCTTAGAATAACACAGTCTGCAAAGCAAATGGGTGTAAACTCGCTATAGAAAATTATAATAAATATCTTCAACGAATAATATAATATTTCTAATAATGTTGTCCGGTTAATTCACAACCCGGAAACATTTAACACATGTGAGAGCACGAACGTGTTCATTAAATCAAAATAATGGGGTATATACTTATTCCTTTATATATATATATATATATATATATATATATATATATATATATATATATATATATTGGGGAAAAATACCAACATATAACTAAAACCGGTTTTGGACACAGCGTCTCTATTCACTAGGCTCCCCACGATGGTATAATTAGATAAAAGTCATTTCTTAAAGTGGGTAAAATCCAGCTTCCGAAAAATATAGAACACGCTGAATTAGGATGCAAAATAAAATTACCTCAGTCTAGTATGGTTTCTTAATCGCTGACTAGGGACAGAAAATACTATAGTTTCTTCCAACGTAACTCGCAATACCCATGGAAATTCAACTAAAGCAGGTAAAATATAAATTATACTTCGCAGATGGGTTACGAAAGTTACAACTTCAGTTCTAAAGAATAGAAAAAAGGAAAGTGTATACTTATCGCTTAATCTTTTTATTAAGAAAAATATTTATGAAAAGTGCGTAAAATATTAGTCAGATATAAATAAAGACACTAGCCGTACATAAATGCTAAATTCTGGAATTTTTATTAAGCGAAAGTCGAATGTTGGAAACACTAAATTACATTACACGTTTCCCAAATTCCGGACATAGCAGTCCTCGAATATTTTAGGGGGACGTTGAGAGACGTGCTAAGTTACAAGTGGGAAGGGAAGGCATCAATGAGACGTGTTATGGGCGAGGAAGTAACAGAAATGCGTCTCGAAATAGAAGGGGGCATACGCGTTGTATCATAAAAGGCTTATAGTAACTTAGTTCGCTAAATTATTTGAGATAACTGACCACTTAGTTTGAAAAGTATTCTGAAATAAAGGAATACGAGTTTGTACAATGCCTTCAAACAACGGAAGCAATTTACAGTGATCGAACGAATCTAAGTGACATTGATAGCGTCAGGTAGCGAAGTTAACAGAAATTTCAAGAGGTTAAATTCAATCCTAACTTGAAAGAAAAATGAATTAAAGCATATGTCTATTAGAAAAGGGTACACAATAACGGACAAAAAATGGCTAAATGTATTTAATATAGACAAAGTTTGCAAAATGCATTTACCGAAAGAGAATTAGCATATCTCGATAAAAAAGGGAATAATAAATTTGCCTAATGCATTTAATATTGGGACAAAATTTGCCTAATGCTTTCAAACAAAAGCAGAAACTTCCCAACTCCCTCTACATAAAGATAAATTTGCAAAATGTCGGAAAACAATTTGCAAAATGCCCTCAAATAAAAGCAGAAATTTCCCAAACTACTTTTAAATAAGGGAAGAGAAATTTGCAAAATGTCGGAAAACAATTTGCAAAGTGCCCAAAAATAAAGGCAGAAATTTTCTAAACTACCTTTAAATAAATGAAAAAAATTTGCAAAATGTCAGAATTTATCCTGCTTCCAGATAAATTCGACGCTAAAGTAACTAAGCTGAAAAAAAAAAGCATGAAACAAAAGAGGGGGTAAAGAATAAAATATAAATGTCTTGTTTCGAAACGAAGAAGAAACTTTATTTACAATAAGTTGCAAATTTTTCCCTTTGCGGGCATTAAACTTGAACGCCAACGTAGCATATGAAAAAAGTAACATGTAATGAAAAAATAACAACACTACTGGTTTGAAGTTCTGTGTATCCATTAACGAATACAAAAAGAATATATAAAATAGTAGTATCTCCCAATCACACTCGCATATGAAATTAATTTTAGGAGCGTACTCACAATTGAAAGCCTGTTAGGCACGTGCCTTTTTCTTTTTTTTTTTGTTTAAAGTTCTTTTAGAATTTTCCTTCCATGAAAACTGTAGACACACATGTATTACAGGAGCAAGACCTCGTCGCTTGTCCGGATAGGAAATTCCATAATACCTTGTCACGTAAAAGGTATTTTCTTTAAATTCCACTCCTTGTAAAATAATGATAAAATAAATATGTGCAAAACCGCAGCCACGTAGTTAATTTCCAGAAGCCTGTCTCGTTTCAGCCAGGTATTAATTTCTTGCCGGGTTTGCTTCTTTGAAGGAGGGCTCGTCAAAATTCCATTTTCAGCACCTGGCAATGAACACGTTCACTCTCCACGACAGCAGAATTTCAAAAGAGAACGAAATACGCACTGAGCTCGTGACGTCATTACAGAGCTAGCATTTCCCTTTTCTCCAAATTAAAGGGAGTTTCGTACAAACCGAAAATATACGAAACTAAAATCATAATGGACACAAAATACAAAAAAATCATATATAAGAACCAGATAAACAATAATAAATGTAAACAGGGGGGGATGCACCATTATTGGTACAAAAAAATTCCAACATTCACTTTTATTTTTCTCCGTTTTTAACTTTTTAGGGAATCTTTTTTTAATTCGCCAGTTTTGCGAACAGTAAAAAAAAAAATTAAAAAAATAAACAGAGAGAGGGGGGAAAAGAAATATGTAAAATAAAGTGGTACTTATGCACTTATGTTACCATGCTATTTTTTAAAATAGTATTTTCAAGTTAAATTCAAGTTTACAATATCTTTGTTTATTAAATTGTTAGGTGAAAGTACAGAATAAATACACCCGCCAGTTCGATAACATAAGTGCACGCAACTGAAAATATTTTTTTTTTATAATTACAAATTTAAATCATTATGAATTTATTCAAACGGTCCTTTATCTCGCTAAGTCATCCCCCCCCCAAAAAAAAAATGTGAAATACAGAATAGTTACAAAACACTCAGCAGCCCGGTAACATAAGCGCATCCGCATAAGTACCAATAAAGTGATGTTTAATATTGTATTCAGCTAAATCCATAACAAGCGGTATTTGAATGAATAGTTTATTTTATTGTCGCTACACCGTAATCATAAAATTTTAGCAGCCGAAAAATTAGGAGGCAATAGAGTCACGAGAACTGAGATTTTTTTGATTTTTTTTATAGAATCTGTCTTCGTGAGAATACTTCAAAAATTACAATGAATCAATTTTATTTTACCAGTTTTTATTATTATTTGTTATGGGAGTCGAAAATTACATCCTTATTAGTGTCATACCCATGATATTTTCTTTCTGCCAAAGTTTCATGGTATTCATACTTAATCTCTATCTATCTATCTATATATATATCTATAAAAGTGAAAGTGTCTGTGTGTGTACATTTCCCTACGCAATAACTATGTCAATTTTTAGTCTACAAACTCGAAATTTGATATACAGGGTACTGAGATTTGGGAAAATTGATGTGATCGGTTTTCGGACAGAAATTTGGCGATTAAGGGGTCAAAGATCAACGATTTGACCTTTGAGAACTCTACCAAACTCCTCCGACAATTTTGGGTCTAAGCACTTGAAAATTTAGATATAGGTTCCTTGGACATGGATCTAACTTAATAATTTAATTTGAGCCCAAAACAATAAATTTTAAGGGGTCATAATAGGGTCAAAGTTTAAAAAAATTGACCACTTTTTTTTTTTTTTTGCTCAACATACATCTCTAAATACCCGGGCAATGCCGGGCATCCATGCTAGTATATCTATAAAAGTGAACGTGTCTGTGTGTGTGTCTGTGTACATTTTCCTACGCAATAACTCTATCAATTTTAAGTCTACAGACTCGAAATTTGATATACAGGGTACTGAGATTTGGGAAAATGTTTGATCGATTTTCGACCAGAAATTTGGCTGTTAAGGGGTCAAAGTTCAACGATTTATCTTTGAGAACTCTACCAAACTCCTCCGACAATTTTGGGTTTAAACACTTGAAATTTTAGATATAGGTTCCTTGGATATGGATCTAACTTAATTA
Organism: Euprymna scolopes; assembly: GCF_053919585.1. Lineage (NCBI taxonomy): Eukaryota > Metazoa > Mollusca > Cephalopoda > Sepiida > Sepiolidae > Euprymna > Euprymna scolopes. Next base: position 71,425,781 of record NC_136520.1, read on the forward strand.
CTTGATTTGAGCCCAAAACAATAAATGTTAAGTGGTCATAATAGGGCTCAAAGTTAAAAAAATTGACCGCTTTTTTTTTTTTTTTGCTCAACATACACCTGCAATCACCCAGGCAACGCCGGGCTGAAATGCTAATGTATATATAAAAGTGAAATTGTCTGTCTATGTGTGTATCTGTGTGTGTGTACATTTCCCTACCAAACTACTCTATAAATTTTCAGTCTACAGACTCGAGATTTCACATAAGGGGTATTGAGATTTTGGAAAATATTTGTAATCGGTTTTCAGCCAGAAATTTGGCTGCCAAGAGGTCAAAGTTGACCTTTGCAGACCCTACCAAACTCTTTGCCAATTTTGGAGCTAAACACTTGAAATTTTAGATGTAGGTTACCTGGATATGATTCAAAATTTTTAATATATATATATATATATATATATATATATATATATACATATGCACATAAAGTTATGAACAGTACATAGAGCCCGAGCAAAGCCGGGCTGAACTGCTAGTTACCTAAAAAAAAAAAAAGTAAAAATCAGATATTTTTGAGGGGTGTAAAAAAAGACAGTACTTATCAAGGCCTGAAGACTGTTGTAGTATCAGTAATAACAGCCCCCATCTACTCCTCCTCCCCCATATCCCTTCTTGAAGTTTCAAGCTCACCGTCAAGCAGTTCCCGTTTGTAGACTCAGTGAATAAAGTGTGGTGTATTTCAGTCTCCTCGCATCCTCATCTAATCCCTAACCATCAGCACTTATTAATATCACAACACTGTGTTAGAAGTGGTTGCAAAATAATTTACAGACATCTACGGTTATAGTAGAAATTTAAAACAAGCTGAAAAAAAAGAGAAGAAAGGAAACAAAAACAATCGAGTCATCAGTCTACACAAGTGGGGATGTTACACATGAACTCATAAAACAAGTTGTATTAATTACAGAGTAAAGTGAAGTTACGAAATACAAGCTTCAATTAAGGAACTCAAACAGTAAAGAAATATACAAAGGCACAAACAGAGGGACATAATTTTTTTTTTTTACATGGTAGTCACCACTTGTCAAGGCCCGGAAGCCACTCGGGGATAAGGGTTATTGCATGTACAGTAATCAATGGGATAATATCGTAATAATCGTTAGTATTGGAGATTTGATAAAGTGTCTTACTTAAGGGGGCGGTTTATCAGGAATTTGTTTATGTTGGACTTGAAGACATCCAAGTTGTAGTCAGGTGGGAAACAGGCAAATGGAAGAGAGTTCCACAGGTGTGTGCTTCTAAGAAAGTGATACATTAAAAAAAAATACTGTCAAAGAACGTCAAGACAAGACACTTTGTAAGGTTGGTGATTCCTTACTATATTATTATTATTTTTATAAAACAAAACAAACTTTTGCTCTGCCATTCATTATAAAAAAATACTGTATGCCAATCAGTCAATTTCGTGAATCAACAACAACAACAAAAGAATTTTCATTTCTTTAAGTGTGTTAATCAACAATAGCTTGTCAAATAGCTCCCTCTTCTATGGATTAGCAGAGTACCAATTTACCAAAAGATTTTGACAGATTCGTTCAACAGATTATGTTGCATTTTAAGGATCTCTCAAGGACGTAAGTAAAAGTGAATTATCTGTTGCCGTGGTCGGGGATTGAATGCCAAGATTTGAGTGACACATTTGAATTTGAGGTAGATTTCGCACATACATAGAGCCGAAGTCAAACTTTTGCATCTCGAAATACCAGATTCTACAATGCCAACAACAACCTGACGATTCAGCCCGTGCATTTTTGAAGAGATTAAGGAAAATAATGAAACTGTGCGAGTATGATCACTTCCCCTGTCGAGAAAACTCTTCTGGTTGACCTTTTCATTTTTGGACTAAACATTAAGTCCACACAAAAGTCCTTACTCAAAGAAGGAAATGACCTCAGCGATGCAAAAGCATTACGCATTGCAAAGACAGAAGAGACAACATTGAAGCAGGTGTAGGCAAAACACCACAGATTCACAAGGAAAAAACACAAGATACCCATGCAATAAAGGCTGGGAGAGAGTATTATAACAACTGTTACTTCTGTAGAAAAGGCCATTATAGAGGCGAATGCCCAGCAAAAGGCAAAACCTGTGGGAAGTGCTGGAGGGTAGGGCATTTTGTAGTTGCCGCACCAGAGACACGAAAGACTCCACTCGTAAACAAGACAGGCTTCCAAGATCAACAAAAACCCAAGAAATAGACACGCCCACAATATAACATTGCACGGCGATAAGGAAGACGACTACTCACCAACAGAGGCATACTTCCATATGATATCAGGGCTCAAAATAGCAAAATCCCAAAATAGCAAAATCCCCAGCAGATGCTAGAGAGGCATATGCAGAATTGAGAGTAGGGAACAAAAGATCCCAAATAAAAATAAATGTGAAGATGGTCACAGGTGCCATGAACAACCTTATCCCTTGGGAATGTGTCAAACATCTCAAGCATGTACACCTTCAAGGCACTCCAATCTGACTATGCACCTTTGGTCGTATCCCAATCGACCAAGTGGGTGTGTGTCAACTAGGAATCAGATATGGTGATAAATTTACAAGTGCCAACTTCCACGTGGTAAAAAGCAATGGACCCACGCGACTTGGCCTCCAGACGTCTAGGAAACTGGGACTAGTGACCCTTAATATTACAATAGGGACCAATATATCTGTGCAAGGCCATGCCCGTTCAACTGTAGCAACACAATTAAAACCAGGAGACGTGAAAGAACGAGAGCACATTCTCAAGGAATTTGCTGATGTGTTCAAAGGCATCGGGTACCTACCAGGGGAATACAGCATTAGGATTGACCTGTCAGTACCTCCAGTAATACACCCACCCCATCAGGTACCAATAGTCTTGAAAGAGAAATTTAAAGCAGAGCTAGACTCCCTTGCTGTACAAGATATAATAAAGCTCGTAACAAAACTAACATCCTAGGTCAACTCTTTTGTATGCGTCACAAAATCCAACAAATCTGTTAAGCTATACCTTGACCCCACAGATTTAAACAAGACCGTGTTGCAGCCACACTTTGTTACACCAAGATTTGAGGAAATCATCTCCAGACTTCATTGGAGCTAAATGATTCCCAATAGTCGATGTGAAATCTGACTACTGGAACATGAAACTGGATGAAAAAGCAAGAGAGCTAACTACATTCATAACCCCTGAAGGACGCTATATGTTTAAGCACTTCCCAATGGAAATCAAGAGTATGCAAGATAAATTTCAGTGGGCTATGTATAAGACGTTTGGAGACATCAAGAATGTATTGAATGACACTGTTATTGTTGGATTTGAGGAGGATGGCAGTGAATATATACAAAGCACTCAAGGAACTCCTAGAAAGAGTGTGGTCCAAGAACTGCAAGTTCAATCCAAACAAATTAATAGTGTTAGAGAACTGACCGAGAAAGAGAGGGGGGGTATAAATTTGTAGACACGTTTACAGGAAGTGAGGGTCAGCTGATCAGATGCGTGTGAGTCATGTGATCAGGTTAGCTGAATCGAAGAGATTAGTTTTAGACATAGAAGGCGACAGATGGCTTAACAGTCGTTCCCCCCCCCCTGCACTGGGGGAGGGGACACTGACATGTACCACGCAAGCCAGAGATTCACTTCCATCCTTCTGCGGTCGACATTTGGAAGGTGAATAAAAAACTATAAAACCAATTCATCGTTTAGAGTGAATAAATCTTCATCCCAAAACAGGTACCAGTCTTCCTCCAAGACACGAGATGAATTCAAGTGGACCAACATCAATGACACATGAAGGTATGTCTCAAAAATACATGTACCACACACACACAGACACAATGGCATATGAACAAATAAACTGGACCACTAGACGATCACACAACGTTCCCCTTTATTAGATAAATATACAACAGTAGTCCGCACCCAAGAAGTCTATTTTTTTTTTTGGTCATGTTATATCAAAGGATGGAGTGAAACCAGACCCAAAGAAGATAGAGGTGATCGTCCAGATGAAACCACCAAAAGATGAAAACAATTAGCAAGCTTTCTTGGGCTAGCAAATTACTTAAACAAATTTTCACCACAACTGGCAATGCTGATTAAACCGCTCCAAGACCTGTCGACAAAAATGCAGTTCATTTTGACAGAACAGGAACGTTGGCATTTAACAGTGTAAAAGAGAAAATAGGAAAAGCAATTTTGCTTAAATATTTTGACCGAAAAGCGTCACTCAATATACGAGTAGATGCATCATCAGCTGGACTAAGCACAGTCCTTATCCAAAATGAAATGCCAGTCACTCTAGCAAGCAAAACCCTGTCAGAGCCAGAGACAAGATACTCCATCATAGGACGTGAAATGCTAACAGTGGTTTTTGAATTGGAAAAGTTTCATCATGTATTATGTATGAGGCGAAGCATTGACAATACAAACAGATCACAAACCGCTAGAATCATTTGCTAATGCACCGACAAGGTTAGCAAGAATGTTACTCAAAATCCAAGGCTATGACTTCAAATACAATAAAAGAAATAGGCGACTGAATGTCCAGGGTGTTACCAAGCCCAGGGGAACTAATCAGGGATGTAGACATCAACATACACCTACTTAATGCACAGCTCAACACACTCCAAATCGCCTACAAAATATCAAGGCAGAAACATTCAAAGATCCAGTACTAAAAGAGCTCACCAACACCGTTATGTCTGGATGGCCAGCAAATCGATCCAACTACCACTTTTATGTACGAGCTTTCTGAAACTATAGGAATGAAATTGGGCTACAGGATGGAATACTCCTTAAAGGCAATACAATCATTATGCCTCTCTCGCTTCAACTGGACATCCTACAACTACATTCGTCCCACCAGGGGATAGAGAGAACATGTTTACTGGCCCGAACAGCAGTTTTTTTAGTAGTTATCAAAGACATGAACTAATTAGGGACTGTTCCACATGCCAGAAGTACCAACCCAGTATCCCATCGGAAACACTACACCAGCATGAGACTCCTTCCTATCCATGGTAGTATGTCAGTACAGACATCTTTACCATGGAAAATAAGGAATTCTTACTAGTGGGGGATCATTACAGCCGTAGCCCCTTCATACAGCATCTCCACTCGACCACATCAGCTGCAGTAATTCGACAAATAAAACTCTTGTTTGAAGAACAAGGCATTCCAGCAGTGACAATGGGCCACAATATTCCAGTACAGAGTTTGCAAATTTTGCCAAATCTTACAATTAGGATAAACTACCTCGTCACCACATTACCCCCAGTCAAATGGATTCGCAGAGAGGATGGTGGGTATCTGTAAAAAGTTGTTGAAAGTGCGAGAGACGAACAAAGCAATGATGGCTTAGAGGGCCGCACTGCTATCAGCTCAAATCAAATCCCCAGCAGAGTTACTGGATGGAAGACCCATGAGGACCTCACTGGTATTGAAACAACAACTAGAGGATGAATAAAGAAAGGTAGAGCTGGAGCAGAGCAAAGAAGAAACAAAAAAGTGGTATGACCGAAAGAATAGCCCCTCAACACACATACAGTTACATACCGGTCAACAGGTTCGTGTTTAGGACCAAAGACTCTGGAACCCAGAAAGATTGTGCAGATTGTTGTCGAGCCAAGGTATAGAGATGAGACAACAAGATGGAGTTTCATTCTATATTAATATAAACAACTTTATTTGTTATCTTCGTTAGTAGCGTAAGTAGAAGAGTACAAGAGAGAAACGGGTTAGTAGGTTGAAGTGTTCTCATGTAGAGACAGAATTAATATATTGCCGGCTAGTTGAGGAGAGAACAGCTCAGTCCACACGTGTTTATAGCTAGTAGTTGCTGGGACAAAGGAGGCCGATTAAAGGAGAAAGAAAGGGCAAAGTCTTCAGTTTGCGCGTTGTTGTGGGCGAGTGTGAGTTGTAGCAACAAGAGTAGTCCTGTGGAATGATAAATAAAGTTTGCGTGGTACCACACGTGGAAATAAATGGTAGCTAGAAAAGAGCCATTGTTAGCTTGTAGTACTCACATTCAGCCTGCTCCCAAGCAGGGTCAAGATCAAAGAGGGTTGAGAGTTTCAAATTTAGCCTTTTATATACTCTGTCACATGACTGAGAGCTGGCTTGTGATTGGACAAGCCAGGAGGAAATGGATTTCAAATCTCGAATCATGAGAATTAGCTTCTGCCTGTGATGTAGCGAGTGTTGGCTGCTACAAAGGTGATACCTGGTCAAACTTGCCAGTGGTGTAATCCATTGCAGAAACCTGCAATCCTTGAGGCCAACAAAAGTCAAGGCAGACAACACAAAGTGCCAGCACTAACCAAAAACTTGTTGCAATACATACCGAGTTCCTATCTTCACAACACTATCCCAGCACAAGGCCCAAGACCAGCCAATGGTCACCTATCAACCATCCCAAGCATCCATCAATCAGCTCCATCGACGCCTGCCAAACTGCATAGATCAAGCAGGGCGAGCAAACCTATACAGATGCTCGACTTGTGATGTGCAACAAATGAACTATACCCCCTTCCCTGCAAACTGTTTCCAGCCCATTACAACCAAATGTACTTTTCCTTCAATAGAGAGGGGATGTTGTGGTATGAGTACTAACAGGCCCATCCAGTCCAGTCCTCCTCCCACTCCTCTCCCATATCCTTTCTCCCGTCAAGCAGCCGTTCCAGTTTGTATTTCTACATATAAATTAATAAAACATGTTTCATTCCCGTCTCCTCGCATCCTCGTCTAATCCCTAACCATCCGCACTTATTAATATCACAACAAAGACCATTCAAAGATAAGAGTTAATGAGTGTTACGTGATCAGTGATTGGTAGGGGTGGAAATTGGGTAGAATTAATTTAATTCAGACTAAGACGAACTTGTTTACATTGAACTTGAAAACGACAATTTCATAGTCAACTGAAAAGTCGGCCTGCGGTGTAGCGGTCCACAGACGGGCAGTTCTAGGAAAGAGCTTTGTTCTTAGAATCTGAGTTTAGTAGGGTCTGCCAAACGATTGTGAAAAATGGACCGCATGTTTCCATGACGTCAGATTTGTGTTAACTTTACAAACTATGGAAAAGCAGAAGCGACTTAAATATTTTTTAAAACCTTTGTTTATCTTCTTCAAACTGCAATTAATAACTAATCTTTGTTATAATTTTGTTAGGTTTTAAGATTTACACAGTTTAACGATTAATAACATTATAAGCATTTGTATATTAAATATGAAATACGGTTCATTTGGTTACCTAGGGGCTTCCATATTTTATTCGGTAAAAAGAGACAAACAAAATATGAGGGGGGGGCTACAAAATGCTTAATATTTGTGCAATAATATTTTCAAATTGGTTTTAATCTGGCAATAAAATAGCTGACAAGAGCCATATTTATATTAAAACTTAATATTAAAAAAAAAAAAAAAAATTCAAACACAATTAATTAAAAATCTATGTTGTAACGGAACATTTTAAAATAATGGAATTTTAATCGTTTTAATCTTTTAAAAATTAATTAGTTTTTAGGAAGTTTCTTTTTCTTAGCAATTCATTGAATTGCCAATTCAACTGATTATAGTATATATTAATTCGAAAAAACGCTATTTAAAAAAAAAAACATAATAATATTAAATTTATATCATTTTTTTAATTGCAACTTCAAGGTAATTTTTTGTTCAATACATGTATTAAAAAAATAAATATGTTTTACTTATTTGAACTCTTGTTTCATAATAAAGAGAAATGTCGATAGATTTAAACATATTTTGTTCAAATTTCGAAAAAATAAATATGGGGAGGGGCAGGGGCACGCACTAAAAAAAAAATTTCCCTCGTATATTTTACGGAAACTGCATTTTATATGTAATTTCATTCTAAAATAGATAAGTAACGAAAATTTCACGAAAATCTGACCATTAGTTGATTTTTGCTAGATTTATTAAACACGGGTATGTTTTCCACGTTCAAAATGCTTACTACATGGGAACGTTATTTTAAAGCGCCAATTATGTAAACACGATTTTCGTCTCTCAATTTCATTATTTTCGTACGATGAAAAAAATTTTCAAAAATTATTACTAGTTTATTTTGCCTTTCTTCTTCTAAACGGTACAAAAGTTATCTTTATAATATTAATTTATAATAAAGTTACATCGTTTTACATATGGGGGGGGGGTAATTCTGTGATGACTTTTTGAGGTGTCTAGAGTTTAGATTTAGGCAGAGAGAGAGAGAGAGAGAGAGAGAGAGAGAGAGGTGAACGGAACGACGTGCCTCAGCATATAATAAACATCCCAACCTCCTCATGTTAAGAACGGTTTTCAGAATAAACACCCCAACCTCGATAGCCGTTCTTAACATAGGGAGGTTGAGGGGGGTATTCCGAAAGCCGTTCTTAACATGGGGTGGTTAGGGGTGTTTATACTACGCTGGCGCAGGCCATAAAAAAATACCGAGGGAAATTGTAGAAAGTGGTTGTACCTAGGCGACTGTTGGTTGTGAATGTTTTGCACGGCTGGACCACAGATTGAAGCTCAGTGGAGTAGCGGAGGATGTTAATCTACAAATTTACTAATGTCAAGTATTATAGTTCATTTGTGCCCCTAAACAAATTTAAAACATTGATTTTGTTACGTGAACTTAAACGCTCCAAATAATTTAAAACTCCAATTAAACACGTGGTTTGGATCAAAATTGATATTTTCTTAATTTACGAAACTTAGGATATCATTTTTTTAAAGATTTTTTTTATGAAATCGGATATTTAATTTTATTTTCTATAAAGTTTTTAAACATCAAATAAATGATTTAAAGAAATATTAATATTTATTTATTTATTGCAAATTATTTTTTGTCGGAACGAATTCCGAAAATACGGCTAAAAAGTGTTTGTCTGAATTCGGAGTTACATGTGAAAAACTTGGAAACGTGTTTTGATATTTCCGAAGTAAAACTTCCATTTTTTATTTTCATTCACTCTGGTGAGTAAAAACGCATTTAACCATTTTTTAATATTATTTTTATTTTCCGTTTCTTATATACATTTTACACCTTTTTCTATTAAGCCAGTAAATGCGTAATTAATTATTAAAAAAAAACTTGCATAAAACAAAATAACCAACTTTTTTTCTCTCAATTGTTCTGTATTTTGGGCTTAGGTAATCTTGCAGTATAGTTAACTAACAATCGATAAATCATCTATGACACTCACACATATATGTACATATATATATATATATATATATATATATATATATATATATATATATATATATATATATATATATCACTCCCCCCCCCCAAAAAAAAAGGGCAGCTTGTCACTTGGAGCGTAAGGGATATATTATTTGGGATCATGTCAAATTGAGCAACGAGATGTCTGTTGTTCACATTACATTTAAATTTCTGCATCTTAGTACAGTCAGGGAAGCAGGATATATATATATATATATATATATATATATATATAAAACATAAGTTTTATTAAACGCATTAAAATTTAATTTTCTACCGACTTCTGAAACTTTTTTCAAGGTTTCGAAGCTCACTCTTTCGAAACACGAGAAACAAAATTTTATTGTTGTTGGGTAATTCGGTAATCCAGTGGATTACCGAATTACCCAACCCATCCACTAATTAAAAATAAAATTAAAAAATATTTTACCACTAACCCGAAATTCGGATTTCTCTCCGAACTTATCGTTAGTAGTAGTGGTGGTAGAGTAAGTAATTTTTTTTCAGCTTGTTATCCAAAACTCTATAATCACTCGAAAATCGAAAATTAATAAAAAAAAAAAATACGGAACCTCATTCAATAAATATCACCAATTATACAAAAATATAATGTTCTGCTAGTATTTCGTCTAATTTTCGATTTTTGAGAGATTATTGATGTTCGACAATGGCTCAAAATGAAATTATTTTGTTTTTCGTTCTAACTCGATTATCTTACATTTTATAATTAAAAACGCGGCACTTCTGCACTTATGCTACCGTGCTGAAATAATAACGTTATTTTTAAAGCCATTCTTAACATGTGGAGGGGATGGATTTTTTGTAACTATTCTGTACTTTCACCTAACGATTAAAAAAAGATATCGTGAAACTTGAATTTAACTTGTAAATACGATTAAAAAAAAAAAAAAAAAAAGCATGGTAACATAAGTGCATAAGCACCAAAAACGCTTTAAAATGAATAAAAAACACTAAAAACTTATCCAAAATAGGTAGAAGAGTAACTTAGCTTGCCTTTGGTAACATTTATTTGTCGTATATTTACCTTTTTGTTGCTTATGCAGTGGATGCACTTATTGAACCGAGCTATCTTTAAAATATTATTTTCAAGTTAAATTAAAGTTTTACGATATCTTTATTAAATCGGGTGCTAGTGCACTTACTGATCCGCGCTATTTTTTAAATCGTATTTCCAAGTTTAATTAAAGTTTTATGTTTTTTATTTATTTATTCAATTGTAAGGTTTATTTATTCAATTGTATAGAATAGGTACAAAACACCCTCCCCTCGCCATTATTTTTAAATAATAACGTTATTATTTCAGCACGGATCAATAAGTGAGTGCACTGACTGCACTAGTACCTTAAATTGTTAGGTGAAAGTACAGAATAGTTACAAAGCACCCTCCTCTCCCCATGTTTAGAATGTTTTAAATGTTATTATTTCAGCACGGTTCAATAAGTGCATACTGCATAATTACCTTTTTTTTTTAATGGAATTTTAAAAAAATCTATTTTATTTAATGGGTTTTTAAAACTTTCAATCAATATTCGATTGATAGTACTTTTTTTTTTTTTAATGTAAGTCATGTAAAGACTAGTCACACAAGTTAATATAAAAATCATTTGGTGACGTTTCATCAGTTGTTGCGTAAAGTTGTGCAATACTTGTCAAGGTCAGTTTAATTTGTTGGTTGCTGCATGCGCTATGAGCGAAGACAAATGTTGATCTCTTTGAGGAAGCGGGGGGGGGGGGGTCTCTTACCTCTAATAATTGGGTGTTTACAGAATTTGAGCTGAACCAAACCGATTTTTACCAAACTAAACCGAAAACTTGATGGGGAGCACTTTTCATGCTCGCCACTGCCCAGCCCCACCACCCACCACTAATCATAATAAAAAATAAAAATAATTGATACTAGTGCACTGCACAGTTGCAGTGCAGTGGCGCAGTGCACTTATTGATCCGTGCTGGAAATAACGTTATTTAAAAAGCCATTTTTAACATGGGGAGGGGAGGATGTTTAACCTTACAATTGAATAAAAAAAAAACATAAAACTTTAATTAAATTTGGAAATACGATTTAAAAAATAGCGCGGATCAGTAAATGCACTAGCACAAAATAATTAAAAACCAACCTCGTGTTGACGTTCGTGTCCCGATTAAAATATTTGCTGATTTTACAATATTTTTTCCTCGGTTTATTTGATTTTTGTACTCTCCAAAGAAAACTAAAAGGAGAAATTCCTCTTCCTCGAAGAAAAAAAAAAAAAAAAAAACTACAGGGGCACTCTGGTTTAAGACAAAATTTCTGGTAACTGTTTACTTTAACTACAACAGAACAGTAACACCGACCAATAAAATTTGGTTCTTTATAGGCGCCCCTTGCCCCATGTAAACAGAATTTTTGTGAAAAGTTAAACAGGTCTGCTCCGTGTATGTCGGCACGCGCGTTACTTACGGAAAAACCATAAGGGGGGGGGTGATATAGCGCGTTACTTATAGAAAAACAGTAGATTAAACTGCAGAAGCACCCGTTAAATGTTGTGTAAGTTCTAAAATTGAATACCCCCCTAAAAAAAAAAAAAAAAAAATGTTTTTGTATACCGTTCGTGAAAACTTTTATTTTATTTTTAGATCAATTAAAAAGCATAAAAAACTACGTAACACTAGGTGTATCAGAAGAAGCGGCCATTAAAAATTCCGTATATGAACTTGAATAATTCAACTTACTATCTTTCGAAGCTTATAACTACTTGAAAAATGTAATTCAAACCCTATTTTTTTTTTTTTTTTCAAATAAAGGAGCAGAGACCAAATTAAAAAAAAAAAAAGTTTAATAGCAAATTATGCAATATTTGTTTGTTTTTTTTAAATCGGTTTTCTTTAAAAAAGATTTAAAGAAAATCAACGAAGTTTTACTTAATTCGATTATAAAAAAATATATATAAATTCCAAAAAATCACTTACCTATAAAAAATTCTATTCAATGTGTACTTCCATTGCTAAGATTTTATCCATATTTATACTTATATTCCATGTCCTTTTTAAATAAAATACTTTTTTAAACAAAGATTAAAAAAAAAAACGTGAACTCAGATTTTTTTGACTGTTCAAATAAAGGGAGACAAATCTCTGATTTTTTTCACGATTATCTTATGGTGACTTATAAACGACATAATTAATATCTCTTTTTATTGCGTGCTGTTAACCAAAATTAGTATTTTTAGGCCTCCGTAGGTGAAAAAAAGCACACGTTCACTTATAAGTTTTTGCCGTTAAACAAAAAACCCAGTCGACTGATTTTTTTTTTATTTGATTTTTTTTAATTCTCTTAATGAAATACACGAGTTTTTGATTATTTTATTTGTACTTTATCGAGTGAATTTTTTTTTTAAATATCTAAAAAAAAAAAAAAAAAAAGAAAAAATTGTCAGCATCCGGTATTTATTTGACGATATAAGCATAACATGAGCTTTCATTAAAAAAAAAAAAAAAAAAAAAAAAAAAACAACAACGTGGTTTAAAAAAAAAAAGAAGGGTTTTACACTTTGGCCTTTACAGGTAAATTTCCAAAAACCACTTTTTTTTTTTTGTTTTTAAATTAGAATATTTTATTTATTGATCTTTTATCTTCAATTTGTGATATATAAAACTTTGGTGAGTAAATCAATTATTTAAATTTTAAGACATTTCAAAATGGGGTGGGGGATTTAAAAAAAAAAAAAAAAGACGTTTGTCTAAAATATTATATTCGGTTTATTGGAAAGAGCATAAAATTTCACATTGACCCTGAAAATATTGTAAAAATTGAACCAATAGAAAAATTTTGATAGATTTTTAAAGTTTAAAAATTGAAAAAGATTTCACTCGTAAAATTCAATTGATTTCATACGTAAAAAAAAATAGCTGGTTGAACGCACACCGGCACTTTGTAAACACTTTTTAAAAAAATAAATATTTCTATTATTTTTTAAACAACTTTAATAGTTTATTTTGGAAGTGTATTCCATACAGAAAATAAACCCATTTTAAAAAGAGAAATTACAAGTTTTTTATATTTTATTCGCAGTTTTCTGTTGGGGGGGGGGGTAAAAAATTCCCTCCAAATTCTGATACACTTAACGTAACACAGAAAAATGAACCACATTTCTTTGTTTTTGAAAACTTTCTTGTTATTTCAAATGTCTGCTAAAAAGTTCTTCCGCGATGTGACAAGTCACTTTACTACGCATGTGTGCACGCATCATGTAAAAATAGCATAAACGAAGGCGGTGAGATGGCACAAAATAGTGCGGGGGTTCAGGGGTTAATACGATGCAAACGGTAAATTTGCAACGGATTTGAATATCAGATTCGTTGTCAGCGACCTCGAAAAAGAAACAAATTTTATTGGTCGGTGTTCTGTTGTAGTTAAAGTAAACATTTACCAAATTTTTTAAATCCCTCAGTTTAGAAGGATTTCTCTTTTACTGACCGAGGCCAGAAAAGATAAAGCATAATATCAGGATATATACGACACTCTAATGTTAATTCTATTTTTTTAAGTAAAAAATAAACCCAAAAGAAACAAGTATTGTAAAATCAGCATATATTCAAAGCAGATGTAAAAATAAACATCAGTTTAAACTTTTTAAAAAAAATATTCGATCCAGGCGAGTTTTCAATTTCAAAATAGTCACCATTGAATGGTTAATTTGTATCATGAGACAAATCCTTGTTCGGTGGTGAACATAAAGTGTTGCTGAGTTAGGGTTAGTTTCGAGTTGAAAAAAAAAAAATAAGATTGGTTTAAATTGTGTAGAAGCACTAAGGATTCAAGTGAAACAACTATGGCAAAGAAGTTCTTGGATTTTAATAAAATCTGCTAAATGATTATAATGGTTGACTTGTTTATAAAGAAACCAAAATGTATTATGGTAGATTTAAATTTGCAATAAGATTTTCGGACATTTTTCAGTATAGACAACAGAATGAAAACACAGCAAATAAATATTATCAAAGGCAACATAAGTTACTCTTCTAACCTGGATAAGCGTTTTGTGTTTGAACTTATTTTAAAGCGTTTATTTACTTTGAAAAACAAGTAGTTTCAAGTTGTAAGTTAGAACAAGGAAAAAATGGCTGACATTAGATGGTCATCTGGGAAATCTCAATCGCTCAAAAATTTGAAAATTAAATGAAATACTGATAGAATATTTTTTTTTTTTTTTTTTTTGTTTTTGGCGCTTCTACATTCTTAGGACGAAATTTTGTGGTCGATAAATGGAGTTTTCAGATAAAAAAAAAAAAATGGTTTCTCCTTATATTTTTTGTTAATTCTAATAAATTACAATAGTAGCTTCCAAATTAGGCAGTCGAAATTACCTGAATATTACTGAATTATTAAAAAAAAACCCAAAAAACTTTAATCGTGTTAGTAGGTGAAAAATTGCGGCCATCTTGTTTAAATCGAAACGGAAAATTACCTTACTTTTTAACTCTCCTGTGTCTTACAATCATTTTCATCAAATTCTATTTTTTTATTTGCTTTAAAAAATAAGTTTTATCGATTGTCGTAATTTTTGGATAAAAATATGAGGAATACGCAGATACCATTGTTTTCATTTGAAATTCAGTCTTAATAGTATAGAAGCGCTAGGTGTATCAGAATTTTTGTAGGAATTTTTGACACCCCTAACACGAAACTGCGAATAAAATATAAAAATCTCGTAATTTCTCTGTTAAAAGTGGGTTATTTATTTTCTTTATGGATTATATTTCCAAAATAAACTATTAAAGTTGTTTTAAAAGTAATAGAAATATTTTTTCTTTTTTTTTTAAAAACAGTAATGAATTTTCCGAACTCAATATTTTTCAATTTTTAAACTTTAAAAATCTATCAAAATTTTTCTATTGATTCTATTTTTACGATATTTTCAGGGTCAATGTGAAATTTTATGTTCTTTCCAATAAACCGAATATAATATTTTAGACAAACGTTTTTTTTTAAATTCACGCCCCCCCATTTTCAAGTTTCTATTAAAAAGTAAATAATTAATTTATGTTTAATAGTTTTATATATCACAAATTGAAGAGAAAAGGTCAATAAATAATATATTCAAATTTAAAACAAAAAAAAACCCCATTTTTTTAGAAATTTAACTGTAAAGTCCGAAGTTTAAAACCTTTTTTTAAAAAAAAAACACATTGTTTTTTTTTTTTTTTTTTTTTTTTAATGAAACCTTGGTCCTTGCTCCTTTAATTGAAAAAAAAATTAGGGCTTGAATTACATTTTTTGAGGAGTTATAAGCTTGGAAAGATGGGGTGGAATTATTCACTATTTTCACGAAATTTCTGATACACCTATAGAAGCGCCCTCTTTTTTTTTTTTTTGCATGATTAGTGACATTTATTGTGTAGGTTTCTACTAGTATTTTGTTTATTTGGTTACACAACCAAGCTTTACGTTGCGAGTGAAACAGTCGCATTTGCGAGTGATTTCTCCAAGTGCTACTAAAAATAATAAAACGCTTATCTTTTGGTGATTGTGTTTTTTTTTCACCAACAATCTTCCAAAGCTTATTAGTGAAAAATGTCTTTTCACCCTTTATTTTATTTTTTTCAATAAAACGAGCAAAGTCAAATTATTTAAATAATAAAATTTTAATAGAATAATATACTCATTTTTCAACGAAGGCTGTTTAAAAAAAACATTTGAAGAAACTTGAATGTTTATACTTTCAAGTCTTAACATAAAATTCGGTGCATATTTTTAAAAAACAGAAAAATCTTTATGATATGCATACCTGTCACGAAACGAATTCCAAAAGTCATATGGGTTTGCCTAGTAACTTTTCTATTTGCTTAGTAAACGAAAATATTTAGTTTTCAAAGGTCTGTAGAGCCCTGCACAAGGACGTATGACGGTTTACTTTTGGTTTAAGGACATAAAATAAATCCTTAAAATTTAAGCCAGAAATTACTTTCTAATCAGCAATTTCAAATTTACTTTTGAATTTCGAAGCATAGCAATAACCGAAAATAGTAAATATGTTGCTTGAGATAACAATCCTCAGTAATTGTGGTCAAAATTATTAACAAAAAAAATAGCTGAAGTTTATTTTTTATAATGTCAACTTACAAAAATTAAAACTAACATCTAATGCTACTAAATTTTGTTTAGAATCCTTATTCCAATTTTTTATTAAAATCAATTATGATTTTTTTTCATTCAAAAAAAATTCTTAAAATTTAAGGCTTAAGCTTAAGAAGCCTTAAGAAATTTAAAATTGTGAAATTTTAATTGTTTGTCTAATGACTATGGATCCAATTTAATGCGAATCTGAAATATTTGAATTTTCAAATCAGAGGTTTTGTCCCCCCCCCCGAAAAACCCTTTAAAATACTCCAAGCAGTTATGTTCCAAAATTCATAATGATCGGTTAATTAGTTTAGGAGTAAATCCTGTACATATAAGCCTGTATTCATATCAAACTTTATCTAAATAGATCTTGCATCCAAATTCATGTTTCTGTAGAATGTGTATCAATAAATTAAAAAAAAAAATGATTTTTAAAGTTGAATTATTTTAATTTCTTTGTTTGTTCTCGTTTTCCTTGTGTAGATTTTCGCCAATGGGTCTTTACACCTGCATTTCTTGCCGTGTGGCGTTTGCCACCCCTGATCTACAAAAGGCCCATCACAAGACTGACTGGCATCGGTACAACCTGAAACGTAAGGTAGCAGAGCTCCCACCAGTAACGGCTGTTGATTTTCAACAGCGTGTCCTGGAGAGAAGAGCGCAGGTAAGTCTAATTTTTGAGGAATTATTGCATTGTTATTGTTATTAACAGAGTTGCGGAGTCTGAGGGATTCCGTACTTTTGGAAGTAGTTTGAATTGGATTTTTTTTTTTTTTTTATGGAGGTCACCACATATCACGACCCGGAAGCCACTCCGGGGGGGGGGGTAAAAAGAGTTATTGCGTGTACAGTAGTCAATGGGACAATAGCGTAGTCATCGTTAGTAATGGAGATTTGATAAAGTGTCTTGCTTAAGGGGGCGGATTATCAGCAATTTGTTTATGTTGGACTTGAAGACATCCAAGTTGTTGTCAGGTGGAAAACAGGCAAACGAAAGAGAGTTCCACAGGCGTGAACTTCTAAGATGAAGCTTTGTTCATGGAATCTACGTTTTGATTTAGGTACAGATAAAGAATGGGGAAAATTATTGACAGTGGTTTCAGCTAGACGGGTGTTTTTCGCGAAAGATTGGCGAGGGGGGGGCAGAAATTGGAGCTCTAATGAGCACTTGCTATGGAAATAACAAAACAAAGATGTGCTCGCAACGTTTCTTCTGTGGGAGAGAGATTGCAGGGAAGAGAAAAGGGCATCCCCCACTAGGCCATGAAGTCTATTTTGTACTCTGTCAAGGCAGGATAGGCTGTTTTTAGCAGCTCCTGCCCATCCTTGGACATACTTGGCTTTTATATAAATAGAGAATTGCATCAGCAGTGAGATAGCTTCTGGAGCGGTAGAAGGATCCTACCATTTTTCCAGTGACCTCGGCAACAGACTTGATGTACGTGTTCCATTTCAGGTCAGGAGTAAAGGTCAAGCCCAGAAGCTTATCAAAACATGGAGCCTGCCCTAGACGAGAGCCATCCATATCAATTGATGCCAGATGAGGATCAGAGCGTTGATGATGTAAAGATAGAAGCTTGGTTTTAGATTCATTAAAAGTAACCAGCCACGTCTTCTCCCACTGTACCGCATGCTCAAGATCAGAGGAGAGAGAATCAGAACTTACGGCCTTAGATGTATTGCCATAGATGGTCGTGTCATCAGCATAGATATCAACGAATGATTTAAGTATGTGTTTTGGGAGATCATTGATGTAGATCAGAAAGAGAGTTGGGCCCAGGATGGACCCCTGGGGGACTCCAGCATTAATACTGTGGGCCTCTGATTTCTGCCCATCAATCACTACTCTTATGAGCCTATCAGAGAGAAATGATTTAATGATTGAGAAAACATTTCCAATTATGGTAGCTGGAAATCTTGTGAAGTAGGCCTTTATGCCATACCTTGTCGAAGGCCTTTGATATGTGAAGAGCAATTGCCCTAGAAAGGAAGCCTTTGTCGAGAGATTCACTAATCCTATGAGATATAACCATTAGCACATATGCTGTAGATCTGGCAGAACGGAAACCATATTGCGTGTCACTAAGAAGGTTATTTCTGTTGAGGTGGTTGACTACTTCTCTATTTAATTAAATGAGTATATGAAAGTATGAAAATGAGTATATATTAAAGAGTACATGAACAAATCTGGCAGTATTATATTGTCATGCATTTTTTCTATCTAAACAGAATTTCTCATTTTTTCTAAAGAGTATATGCACGAAACGAGACGATATTAATGTAATAGTAACCATTTATTTCTGCATAACAAAACCGGTAAAAAAATCTACCGAAATTTTAACAAGCTGGAGGAGCTGTTTTGCATGTAAAATAAATATTTGGATCTTTGAATGTAACTGTTGTTATATTTTATATGCTCTGTTGTTTTATTTAACAAACATTGAGCTTCTAAACAAAACGGATTGGTATACACAAAAGATGAAATATAATTGAAAAAATATAGTTTACCAAAACATGTATCTATATATTAATACGATAGCATGTTATTTATTTTCTGTGTCACGGTTACATCTGAGTCCTTTCATTGTTATAGACTTCCATTTCTTGTAATAAATAATTTTTGGTTTCAGTTTCGATCATAGCTGATAGCACTCCAGTAATCTATTTTTTATAAATAATTTTATCAAGAATTCTTAATAAGTTTTTGTGTTTCGATTATGGCTGAAGGAACTCAAGTTATATATAAATTACAATAGGAAAATGCGAGCATGAAAAGTAATATGGTTACGATTAAACATGGAAAAGTAAAAGAGTAGTTGTTAAAACTGGAAAAGAAAAAGACAAGATATTCTAGTAAACAATATAATAAATTTATAACTTAAAATAAGCAGCATTAAGAAGTGATTATATAATGTTATAAATTGAATTAAAAAGAAAAAATTCTTAATGCTGCACGCATTTTTCTATTGTAATCCATGATTTTTACAGGCTTCCAATAAATATACTTGTTCTTTGTTTCATTTCAGTCTTATTTTTGCCCCCCCCCCCTCAATACATATGTAATAATGTACGGCACTCGGCTGCTTTCAATAAAATCCCCCCGCCCCCCGTTATCTCCCTTTCATGCTTTCATTCTCTCTGTTTCACTTGTTACTCCTGTTTATGCAACAGCAGTGAATTAATAACAACAGTAGTCACTGAAGCGTTGTGGTTGCCATGGAATCCAGTCATAAAAAGCGTCGTTCACCTCCTTACATATTTTTACGATTTTGAACACCAGAAAATTCATCTAAACTTTTGTTTTACTGAACGAAAACTGAAAAATTTTGTTTCACAATATAGCCGACAGGCCGCTTGCCCGCGCGCCCTCCAGGGCCCGGGTGACATGATCAAAGTGTAGTATCTGTTCCGGCAGATACTGCAAGCTATGACTAGCTAGGACTAGCTATGACTAGCAAAGACCAGATGTGGGGGCAACCCCACATGCTTGACCTTTAACCAGCTCCCATTTCCCTCCTCTCGGGAGCTGGTCCCCATTTTCCCTTCCCCCTCCCTGGACTCCTCACATTAAAAATTGGCCTTGTGCCTAATTTGCTCGGTGGGGGAGCAAATAAATACAATATAGCTGAGAACTGTAATAATTGTTTGAAATTTGGTCGAAATATGAGTGAGCGGTGAAGCTTTAAAGCAGTTTTAAATAACTAAAACTGCCACTTAACCCATAACCATATATTCAAACACTATTGTGTTTGAATGATACATACTTTTATTTTTTATAAGTTTCTGTTTCGATTCAAGCTGATGCACCCAAGTCATATGGATATATTTTAATATATAATGCAAGAATTAAAATATATTTAAGCGCACTTTACGACTGGGCTACGCCAGGCGTCCCTGCTAGTATATATATATATATATATGTATATATATAAATAAATTCCATTAACTTTCTTGAAGTTATATATATTTGGATTTTACCGTCACTGGATTATTTATCTTCCACCAGACTATCCATTCATGTGTAATCACCTTTTTCTTCACCATATTCCCTCTGCTTCACTTTTTTTGTTATCAAGTAAGATCTTTGACTTACTTGTTGCTTCATCAAATACTTTGCAGGCAAAATCCAACCCTCTGATGAGAAGGAAAGTATTTTTTTGAAACCCCACGGATTAAGGACTATCCACTTATCTAGTGTTTCCTTTTCAGATTAAATATGTTTTTAACTCATTTCAAAGTGTTTTTTAACATGTTTTATTAACTGTTTGCTCGTATATATATATATATATATATATAATTCACTTGTCATCCCTTTTTTAAAATATGGACTCGCCTGATTGTTTAAGACAAGATTCAAGCAAGCAAGCATGTCCAGAGTTTTATAATTATATAGATTAGTGTTAGCAATTGGACACTATGGTTTGCTCCTCTTCATATCAAGCGACCTCATCATCAGAGAATGTGGAGGAAATCATTCACAAAAAGGAAACTCAATTGAAATGTGATGAGATGAGTTGTTTAATGATTTCCAGATAGTCAGCTTGAACTTACTGAGAGTGACTCATTTTCACTTTTCAATCTGAGACATTTAGGATTTCTGGTCGAAATGAAATATTTTGAGAAGTCAGAATTCGGCTTAAATCAGATCAGAGGTGACAAGCGGATCAGGGTAGACCTAAGGAGAGAAAGCTCAGAGATTTAGCAGACGATGAAGTGAGCTGATTTCAACCAAACGACAATGATGACCTCATTTCGTTTAGGTCTTAGCTTGATATATGGGAACAAGTAAGATGTGGACGTTAGAGTTTGAGAATCCTGACAGTATCACACGTGCACCCAGAACACAACTGATTTATGCTGCACATTCTTGTAAATCGGTACATTTGTATTCGACAATCACTGAGAGGACGCAGACCAGAACATGAATTAAAGCAAAATGAAAATTACAACACACAACTGATTGTCAGTAATTGTAGTTGTACATTAGAATATTTTCGTTTCTGAATTTTTGAGATGAGGATTCTGACTATTGTTCTCATCTTAAGTTTTATTTGCGCAATGTTTCGGTTGATGTAACTTCCAATCGTCATCAGGTGTATCTTGTTGAACTTTGGAATCTCTCTGTCAGACTTGTGGAATCTGCACAGAATTTCATATGGAACCTTTTTATTTACTTCACGAGGGTAGAAGTTCTAAGTAATTTGCAATTGTATTTTTAGTGTTGGCAGCACTGAGGATTGAACCTTCAACCTCCAGAAGAGTGTAACTTACAACTGAATTTTACCAAATACTTTATCCCCTACTCTACGTCTAGTTCTCTCTTTTTGTCATGGAAATAAGAGTTCAACATGTAAACCTATTTTTCTCCTGATTTGTTGATGACTAAAATCTGAGATAGGATATCAAAAAAACCGAAGGGTCTTGTTAACCTAATTTTAGACAAAACAAGTTTTCCTAGGCATTGTAACCCCCATTTATTTCCTTAATTTTTTTTCCAGATAGCTGAAGAGGATAAGAAACAAGATGCTTACTGCCAATTGTGTAAGAAACAGTTTAGCACGGAGAAGGCGTTTCAGAATCACGAACAATCTAAGAAGCATCAAGAAGCGGCATCAAAAATTGTTGAGAAAAACAACCGAAAGAATTTGGCTATGAATGCCACTGGTGCAACCGATAACTTGTCCCAAAATGAATTGGCCAAGAATTTTGCCAATTTGAAAACCAAGAATTTGGAAAATAATAATCGTTTAGAAAAAGAACAGAAGACTGGGAAGAAAATGCTGCCACCAAAACCATCCACTTCAAAACAAAAAGGTGATAAATTTCCTTAAATTTTTTTGTTCTTTAAAAATCTTTTTAATCTTTTTTTTTCTTTAAAAATCTTTTTTTTTTTCTTTAAAAATCTTTTTTTTTTCTTTAAATATCCTTTTTTTCTTCTTTCTTTAAATATCCTTTTTTTCTTCTTTCTTTAAATATCCTTTTTTTCTTCTTTCTTTAAATATCCTTTTTTTCTTCTTTCTTTAAATATCCTTTTTTTCTTCTTTCTTTAAATATCCTTTTTTTCTTCTTTCTTTAAATATCCTTTTTTTTCTTCTTTCTTTAAATATCCTTTTTTTTCTTCTTCTTTCTTTAAATATCCTTTTTTTCTTCTTTCTTTAAATATCCTTTGTTTTCTTCTTTCTTTAAAAATCCTTTTTTTTCTTTCTTTCTTTCTTTCTTTCAAAAAAGTTTCCTTTTATACAAATCTTATTTTAATAATTTTTTTGTATTCATTTGCTTTCATTTATGCAGATGTTGAAGTTGGTGATGAATCCGATAGTGATTCCTGGGAAGAAGTATCCGATGAAGCTTTGTCCATTGAAGAATGTTTATTCTGTTCGAATGTTAGTAAATCTTTGGAGAAAAACATGAAGCACATGACTGTCGAACACAGCTTCTTTGTGCCAGACGCAGAATATCTTGTTGATTTGGAAGGATTAATTACTTATCTCGGTAAGTTATTCTTCTCGTATGCGTGTGTGGATGTTCTTGTTCTTTACGTTCAATTTCCTCAGTTAATTAAGAGTTCAAAATAGACTTTGTAACCTTTGTGGTGTCATCAGCATATATACCCATCTCAGAGGCAATTTTGTCGGGGAGGTCATTAATGAATATTAGGAACAATAGAGGTCCAAGGATAGAACCCTGAGGCACTCCTGCATTTATATCGTATTGTTTAAATGTACGACCGTCGTGGACAACCTAGATTTTTCTCTTATCTAAGAAGGATTTAATTACATTTAACATTAGTTAGTACATAGATATGCTAATTTAATGTTCATAATATGTTATCACCTTCTTTATAATAAATAGGATCTCCTGATCACCGAAGACACAATGTAAAAAATAAAATAAAATTATAATGAAAAAAAAATCTCACTTTTGGGCTGTACGTGAAAATAAAATATACTTTCTTAGCCTTCTGGCTAGGATCCAAAGGTAGTATCTCTGTCTAAAGATGGTATAATAATGTTGTGTGGTTTTCGTTCGCATTGGGCATCCATACGATGAAAATATGTCACATATTTCTATTGGAGATAAACTGTAATAACCAAATATATTCTGACACTACATTAACCAGATTACTTAGATAAATACTTTTATAGTTTTAACAAAAGGGTCACAATAATATCACAGGAATTTCCACAGGTCCCACTAGTAAACACAATAAAAATAATTAGTCATACTAATGCCCTTAATGTCAGTAATAATAGCAACGCTCATCAATCATAAAACGCTTTGGATAATTACAGATTTCTAAATAGTTCTATTAAAATAATCATATTTTAAAAATCAAAACCCTTTAAGTCCTCAAAATACCACCATTTTTAATATGTTGTGAGTCTGTCCTGGTGGATAGCCATATGGATCACGTTAGCCATCCTCGTAGCGGGCGATAGGTGCCCGCTATATAGTTAAGTAGAGGAATAAAGAAAGGTTGTGTGTCCCCTATGCCGTGAAATGAAGACACAAAATATGCTGGTATTATAAACACCACAAAATAAATTTATTCACAGCAGATTAAAAATAAATGATAGTAAGAGTTCAGTGAAGTAACGTTACTTGCGTTTATAGTATTTGAGGATAGGTCAACGGCGAGGTCAGTGGCAGACTGGCGTTCGCCAGACCGGAGAATGTTTATCGTCACATCTGCACTCTTTGATACCCAACAAAGAAAGAGAATGAATGATACAAACCGGAAGTGAAGGTAGCCGCATCAGTGTTACCAGAGTTATAGGACGATAATCGTGTTTATCTTAAGGTTATCCGTTTATGTATGTGAGTCCATTTGTGTAGAGAACCCGATGCCCACATACAATATTCGTTCATTGTTCTTTAGGATAATAGATAAAAACATCATCGCAGGCATTATTTCCTTTTTTCGGTAGAGTTGTATCTTATCGATTGTTGTTACATACAACAAAATGTCTATGGATAGACACACAATATATATTGAAAAAAATAAATAAATAAAAGAAGTTAAAGAAAAAAAAAGAATTTATTGATCAGATAAACAGTGAAAACAAATATTTACCAGAAGTTGAGTTTGAGTAATTATAATATATTACTTTGGTTAGAATATAAACTCAGAAAGTCAATATTTACCAAGAGTCCTGTTCTTTGTGAGGGAGTTTGCAATAGGCTTGTTTCAGGAAATTTCTTACGACCAAATTTTATCCCAGGAAATTGGCAAGGGTCATAAATAAGATCGCCCAACTTGACGTTCCTTCTCAAAGCCAATTTAATAACTGAAGTTATGACGCTATTAGCATCTATTTATAGTCGTTGTGGATTGGAAGCTCTAGAATTTCTAAAAGGAAACACTATAAATTTGGAACTTTCTAGAGCTCTTGCAAACAGGACAGTTTTCTTTTCTATTTCTACAACTCATCAAGAATGCTTAAAAATCTTTATTTTCTAATTGTAATGTAATACATTTTAATAGTAAAAGTTTTATATTATTACATATTTTATATTATATAATATATCTAATATTATATAATATATTTTATATTATCATATTAATTTTTATTATTTATATTTATATAGTTTATATTATATTTTATATTATTATTTATGTAAGAAATTGTAATTTCTTCATTTTTTAAAGAGAAAAATGTCCTCTTGTGACAATTGTCATGAAACTGTTCTCTTTCTAGGATGAGGTGTTAAGGGGGGGCAGTGTGTGAGAGGGGAATCTATCACCATATTTTCCCTTAAACACGTCTGTTGGACTTTTATTAAGTAGAATACTTAATAATTTTTTTTTTTTTTTAATGGAGAGTAGAAAACGCATTGTGGATGCGTTATCGGCAGCTCCTGTTACTCTCACTTCTCCTTATTTGTCCGTCAGTCCTCATTTTTTAATGAGTGATTTTTCTGACAAAGGGAAAAGAAAAAGCTGTTTTCTATATTGGCAGTATTTTGCGCGAACAGTTGGCAGAGATGGCGGAAATTTTCTGTTTCTATGTCTATCTTTGTAGCCATGTCACTAGTAAGGGTGCTGGAGGTAAACGTTTTATCTGGGCTGACGTTATCCGCCTGGTAGTCAGGGACCCGAACCTTGGATTAACCACTACGGAGGCTGTTCTATCAGCAGGTGCAAAGTACTGGGGCTGCTGTATTGCCATTTGGTGAATGGATTCTGGACCATGCAGTAGCTTCTGGTGGGGCCTCTCGATGCCATATTAGTGGGTAATTGTTACGGCTTTACCTTATCATGAGCTACAAAAAAAAAAAAAAATTCTTTGTTTCTTTTTCTCTCTTAGTTTCCCCTCTCTGTCCTGCTCTAAGTAAATCTGACGACCTAGTCCACAAATTCCAAAATTTCATCATAAGTTTCAAGAAAAAATACACGATTAAACCCGGTTCTCCAACTTACAACGTAGACCCCTACTACCATGTCTCCATCTCCAACATCAAGGGTCTACGTTCTAACCTTCCAGAGGTTGAAACCCAATTACAGGAGACTAAACCAGACCTTTTATTTTTAACCGAAACTGGCATTGAACAGGCTATTTCCCTAGAAGAGTTCGCAATTAAAGGATACTCTAACTTAACTTCTAAATCTGACTCCCAATATCGCCATGGGCATGGAATATGTGCCTATATTAAAGATGGCTTTCCATGTGGTAGGGACATCTCCAGGGAAGATCCTAACTTACCCTATATGTGCTTCCTGGTTGCTTTAGCTCACACTACTGCATTTATATTTACTCTCTATCGCCCCCACAACAGCGGAGTTACTATCTTTAAAAGCATATCTGAGAAAATTGACCAAGTCCTATCTGCTTATTTTTTATTTTATTTTTTTTTTTTTACACAGTGATCACCACTTATCAAGGCCCGGAAGCCACTCAGGGATAAGGGTTATTGCAAGTACATTACGTTAGTGTGGAGATTTGATGAAGTGTTTAATTAAGGGGGCGGTTCATTAGGAATTTGTTAACATTGGACTTGAAGACATCCAAGTTGTAGTCCGGAGGGAAGCAGGCAGATGGAACAGAGTTCCACAGGCGTGCAGTTCTCCTTCAGCTAACATTCACGTATGTGGAGACTTCAATGTTCACGTCAAATGGTTGACCCACTCAAACAAGACCGATGATGAGGGTAGGTTCTGTCATGATTTCTCCATTGCCTATGATCTCACTCAGATTGTTCATGAACCCACCCGTGTGCCCGACAATGACGGCCAGTATGCAAGCCTACTAGACCTTTTTCTCACAACTTTCCCTGAACTATGTTCAGTTTCTGTTCTGTATCCTCTTGGATCTTCCGACCACTCTGTTTTATCAATTAAGATAAAAATGAAATGTAATAAGTCCCCAGTCGTACCTCTCCATCGTACAGTATATCGATACACTAAGGCTGACTGGGATAGCTTCCATACATTTATATCGGATCTACCTCTGCGTTCCATGTTTAAAAAGGATGTGTCCTCTATAGTATCAGACCTGACGGAATGGTTAATTGTAGGTATTGACCGTTTCATACCCTCAAAAAAGTTCCAGCAAAAACCTAACAGCCAGCCATGGTTCTCTCCAGAATGTGCTGCTGCCATTACGCACAGAAATCACTTTTTCCACTGCTTCCAACGGAATAGATGTATGGAAACTAAAGCCGCTTTCAGGACTGCCAGCAACCATTGTAAGAAAGTAATAAAGAACGCAAGAGAGTTGTATGCTCAATCTGTTAAGTCCAAAGTAGCTGAGCAGCGGCTTGGTTCCCACCATTTTTGGCAAATAGCAAACAGAATTCTGAACAGAAGCGTGTGCTCTATCCCAACTGTTATCAATGGACCTGAGGTAATCTCGTCAGCATCAGACAAAGCCAAACTCTTTGCCAAGAACTTTGCAGCTAATTCTACCTTTTGCGACCAGGGCCGCCAACCCCCAATATATCCTCCTGTATCAGAAAACATGCTATGTGATATACGTATATCTGTACGTGATGTTACCAAGCTAATCAAAAACCTTGATTCCAGTAAAGCAACTGGCCCTGACGGTATTTATTTATTTATTTTTTTTTATTCAGTTTTCACCCCAAACAAGGCACAGTGCCACTTTGAAGCAGGGGGCTACTATTAGGGAATTAATTAGCAGGGTCATTATGAAGGGAGAAGAGTAGAAAGATGTTTGTTAACATTACACTTGAACTTCTGCATATCATTGCAGTTGGGAAAGCAGAATCCCGGAAGGGAGTTCCAAAGACCCGCAGTTCTGGGGAAGAAACTATTGGAGTAAAAGGCTTTCTTGCACCTAGGGATCTCCACTGTAAAGGTATGAGACTTAGTAGCTTGTCGGGTTTGTCGGGGGTAGTTACGTCGGGGAGGTACAAGTGTTTGCAGTTCGTCAGAGCATTCACCATTAAAGTATTTGTAGAACAGGCAGAGGGATGCAACATCTCGTCGATGGGACAGAGGTTGAAGCCTAGATGACAGTTCAGGACCTATCAGGTTGGCGACTCTTTTTTGAACCCTGTCCAGGAGCGAGAGACAAGCAGCAGATGCACCAGCCCAGATGTGACAACAGTACTCCATACATGGGCGAATGGTTGCCTTATAGAGGTATAGGATACTGGCAGGCGTAAGTAGTTTTCTAGCACGGTAGAGGGAGCCAACCTTCCTTGCAGCAGCCTTGGCAATGCTCTCAATGTATCTATTCCAGTTCATATTCCCTGTAAACGTTAGGCCGAGGAGTTTAAAAGAAGTACTTTCAGGCAATGTGTTCTTGGCCATTGCTATTGGTGGTAGAGAAGGTTTCTTGTAGTTATTGAAGGAAACAAGCTTAGTCTTAGCAGCATTGAATGAGACCAACCATTTTTGTCCCCATTCCACTACGGATTGGAGGTCATCCTCTAGTGTTTCTGCCATTTTCTTGGATATGTGTTCATTTGTTTTCCCCTCATATCTGTTATAGAGAGTGGTGTCATCGGCAAATATACCCATCTCCGAAACAATATTATCAGGGAGGTCATTTATGAATATCAGGAACAATAGAGGTCCAAGGATAGACCCCTGAGGCACTCCCGCATTTATGTCATATTGTTTGGATGTACGTCCGTCGAGGACAACTTTGATTTTTCTATTACTTAAGAAGGATTTAATTACGTTATGAATTCTTCCAGTGATTCCATATGATCTAATTTTCCTTAAAAGACCATCGTGCCATACCCTGTCAAAAGCCTTAGATATATCAAGGGCCACCGCTCTACCCTCCCCTGTTTTATCCAATGAACGGTATATACGTTCAGAAACTACAGTTAAGATATCTGCTGTTGAACGGGCTTGCCTGAATCCATATTGTTTGTCAGTCAGGAGTTTAGCAGCTGTTAGGTGCTGGACTAGGACTTGATTAACTAAGGACTCAAATATTTTGGCGAAAAGCGGGAGGAGGCTAATGGGGCGATAATTTAGTGGGTCAGTTCTTTCACCAGAATTCTTGAAGACTGGTACCACAGAGGCGGTTTTCCAGCAGTCGGGAAAACAAGATTCGTTAAGGCATTTATTGTAAAGTTTGGACAGAACTGGAGCAACCTCGGCAGAGCATTTTTTTAATAGCACAGCCGGGATGAGATCTGGTCCACATGCTTTAGAGGTGTCTAGGTTTTTTATAATAGCATGTACCTGAGAAGGGGTGATTTTCAAATCGTCAAGTGTGGCGTCTGTTCGCAGAGGAAAATCAGGGAGTGAGTGGTGTACCGAGTTCAGTGTGGAGTTTGAGGCAAACCGACTGGCAAGCAGATTAGCCTTGTCAGTTGCCGTGCAAGCAACCTCATGATTGTTTGTTAGTGGGGGAATAATTGACTGTCCATTATTAACTACGCTGTTGTAGATTTTCCAAAAATCCCGGGTTCCTAATTTCTGTGCTTCGATGCGCTTTCTGGTGGTTTCAGAGTAATCTGACTTAGCTGTGTCTATCACTCTCTTACAATTATTTCTAGCTTCTATAAACTTCTGTTTATTTGAGCTGGACTTATGTCGGTTGAATCTGCGGAACGCATGCTGCCTTTGACAAATGGCAGCTGCACAAGCAGAAGTAAACCATTGGGGGGAGTGGGGCTTGCTATAGTATTTCCGTGCGGGAACATGTGCTTCAATAGCAGTTTTGAACCATTCAGTTGTCTCATTTGCACACTGTTCCGCTGGAAGAGTAAAGGTATTTTGCCATGGGGCATCTCTGATGAGCTCCCTTATGGCTTCCCAATCAGCCTTTTTGTAATACCTCGTTGTTTTGAGTAGTGGGTCTTCAGTTTTAGGGCGAGAATTTAAGCTGATTTCTACCATTATCACAGCGTGATCAGCATTCCCGAGTGGGCTATGGGCATTTGTTGTACAGTCATTGGGAACCGTTGTCAGAAAGAGATCTAGAAGTGAGGCATGTTGATCGTGCTGGTCTGGGAAACGTGTCGGAAATGTAACCATCTGAGATAGGGAATGAGATATAGAGAATTATAGTACTCAAAAAACTTCAACCTGAACTAGCGCCCATACTTACAAAACTGTTTAAACGTTGTCTTAAGGAGAATAGTTTCCCATCACCCTGGAAAATCTCATCAGTATGCCCTGTATTTAAGAATTCAGGTGATTGCTCATCCCCTTCTCAGTACAGGCCAATAAGTCTTCTGTGCGTCATGAGTAAGTTGCTGGAATCTGTGTTAAATACAGAAGTAATCAACCATCTCAACAAAAATAACCTTCTTAGTGACACTCAATATGATTTCCGTTCTGCTAGATCTACAGCAGATGTGCTTACAGTTATATCTCATAGGATTAGCGAATCTCTCGACGGAGGCTACCTTTCTAGGGCAATCACTCTTGACATATCTAAGGCCTTTGATAGGGTATGGCATAAAGGTTTACTTCACAAGATCTCTAGCTATGGTATAGCTGGAAATGTCTTCTCAATTATTAAATCATTTCTTTCTGATAGGTTCATAAGAGTAGTAGTTGAGGGGCAAAAATCAGAAGCTCACAGTATTAATGCTGGTGTCCCTCAGGAGTCCATCCTGGGCCCAACTCTTTTCCTGATCTACATTAATGATCTTCCAAATCACATCCTTACATCATTTGTAGACATTTATGCTGACGACACTACCATTAATGGTAGCACATCTAAGACAGTAAACGACCAAGTTCTCTCCGATTCTCTCTCCTCTGATCTTGAGCACGTAGTACAATGGGGAAAGGAGTGGCTGGTTACTTTTAATGCATCTAAAACCAAGCTTCTCTTTTTACATCATCAACATTCTGGTCCACATCTGGCATCAATTGAAATGAACGGCTCTCGTCTTCAGGAGGCCTCAAGTTTTGACAAGCTTCTGGGCTTGACCATTACTCCTGATCTTAAATGGAACACGTACATCAAATCTGTTGCCAAGGCCGCTGGAAAAATTGTGGGATCTTTCTATCAATCCAGTAGATATCTCACTGGTGATGCAATTCTCTATCTATATAAGAGCCAGGTACGTCCAAGGATGGAATACTGTTGCCACATCTGGACAGGAGCTGCTAGAAAGGACTTGTCCTGCCTTGATAGAGTTCAAAATAGACTTTGTAGCCTCGTAGGAGATGTCCTTTTCTCTTCCCTGCAACCTCTATCCCACAGAAGAGATGTTGCGAGTTTGTCTCTGATGTATCGTTACTTTCATGGAAAGTGTTCGACTGAGCTTAAGTCTATGGTCCCCCCTCGCCAAACTTTCACAAGAAACACTAGACTAGCTGAAAACATTATCAATAATTTTCCCCACTCTTTATCTGTGCCTAAACCTAAACATAGATTCCATGATCAAAGCTTCTTTCTTAGAACTGCACGCCTGTGGAATTGTCTTCCGTTTTCCTGCTTTCCGGCTGAGTACAATATGGTTGTGTTCAAGTCTAACGTAAATAAGTTCTTGATGAGCCGTTCCATATAAGTTATCAAATTTACCGAATTTTCATTACTAATGATTACTATATTGTCCAATTTTTACTGTACACTCTTTAACCCTTATCCTTGAGTGGCCTCTTGGCCTTGATAATGTGGTGATGCCTATGTAAAAAAAAAAAAAAAAAAATGTTCATTTGTCTTGATACCATTCTCCCTGGCATTACCTACTTTTTAGAGAGTAGTGTAGCATCTGTTCTGCTACTATGAAACTATTCTGGCAGGCAATATAGTACATGTTTGTTCGTCGCTCTTTAGGATAATAGATAAAAAAACAAGTTTCCGACAATCATCAATAGAGATAACATTAAACTTGTATATTACTGGCAGGGATACCCAACGTTGTCCGGGATTGAATAAGGATCAACAAATGTTCTACCCTCCTATACTTTTATTGTCATTGAAATCTATTAAATCTCTCATTTTTCAATCGGATGAATTGATTGCTTGCTCAAGTTAGTAACCCCTCTCCTTCACCATGTGCTTTTGTCGCATGTCCATGCCAGAGGTTTCTATCGTAGAGTTTCACACCATCAATGTCTGCAACAGAGAGACAAAACTTTTAGGTCATGGAGGCAGAAGTTCAGGCGTCAAAATCATGCAATTTGCAGTCCCCTTTGACTCATTCAGTCAAAATAAAAAATAGGAGGCATTACTTTTGGAACACCAAATCTTCTGATCTAGTGTTAGCCCTATACGCAAGTAATCAATAATCTATATATTAATACCATAGCACCTTTTATGTGTGTCATGGTTTCCAGATTATAAATTATTCGATCGGGAGATCCTATTGATTAAAAAGGAGGATAGGTGATAACATACTACGAACATTAAATTAGTATATAGATATGGTGATTTAATGTTCGTAGTAGCCTTTATCATAAATAGGATCTCCTAGGTCATTAAAATCTATCAAATTAATAATTACTAGGAGGAAGCTTCACATGCCTTCCTGTAGTGACTTAATGCACAATACATTATAGTCTACATTGCACCGTAGAGAATTTATTGTTGATTTTATAAAATTATCTGTAATTAATGGTTTGAATTAAAGTTTAAAATGCAAAAGTTAAGTATCATGCTTCAATTTTGCTCTAGACAGAAACATTCATTTTGAACGCGCTCCTGTCTTATAAAAGAATCAACTGTTCATTGAATTAAATTATTTTTACATAATTACTTGAATTAAAATTAAACCTACAAAAACTTTCAACAATTATCGAAATTTATATATTTTGATCAATGGAGAATTGCTAAGCTGTGCTTTGATCTCTGGCCCACCCATCCATAGCCTTGAGCCTCTGGAGGGGCAGAGGCCATCTACAACTTTATAGGTGTTTTTGTTGCTAGGAGTTCTTTTTTCAGAGTGAGGGTGCTGGCCCCATGCTCAACCTTCCCAGAAGGTACATACAGCACCTAGCCTTTCAAAATGGCTACCCATCTGGTACTGGCCAGGCTCAACATTGCTCAACTTTGTTAATCTGGTGAGAACCGGTGTGTCAAAGTGATTGTGCTGTACAGTTGATCTCTGATAGTATTTTCTTTTTTTTTTTTCTTTTTTTTTTTCTTTTTTTTTTTCTTTTCTTTTTTTTCCTTTTTTTTTTCTTTTTTTTCTTTTCTTTTTTTTCTTTTCTTTTTTTTTTTCTCTCTCTTTCATCATAGAAAGATAAAACACAAACTGGTAAAATATTCATTAGGATAATAGTTAAAAACAATCAACTCTAATACCATTATCAATAGAAATAATATTAAACATTGTAATTTTTCCACGGATAACATGTAATCAATAATAATTGACTTAATGAATCTTGCTTTCTGGACTGCTGGAAAGCTGTTTCTGTGGTACTAGTTTTCAAGAATTCTGGCGAAAGAACTAACCCATTAAATTATCGCCCTATTAGCCTCCTCCCACTTTTCGCCAAAATATTTGAGTCAATAATTAACCAAGCTCTAGTCCATCACCTTACAGATGCTAAACTTCTGACCGACCAACAATATGGATTTAGGCTAGCCCGTTCCACGGCAGATATCCTAACTGTAATCTCTGAACATATATACCATTAACTGGACAAAGCAGGGGAGGATAGAGCAGTAGTTCTAGATATATCTAAGGCTTTTGACAAGGTATGGCATGAAGGTCTTCTCAGGAAAATCAGATCCTACAGTATCACTGGACGAATACTTAACATAATAATCCTTCTTAGATAAGAGAAAAATCCAGGTTGTCCTTGACGGTCGTACATCTAAACAATCTATATATCTATAAAAGTGAACGTGTCTGTCTGTGTACATTTTCCTTCGCAATAACTCTGTCAATTTTTAGTCTACAGACTCGAAATTTGATATACAGGGTACTGACATTTGGGAAAATCTATGTGATTGGGTTTCGGCCAGAAATCTGGCTGTTAAAGGGGTCAGAGTTCGACGATTTGACCTTTTATTATTCCTAATATTCATAAATGACCTCCCTGACAAAATTGCCTCTGAGATGGGTATATATGCTGATGGCACCATGCTCTATAACAGACACGACAGGAAAACAAATAAACACATATCTAGGGAAATGGCAGAAACACTAGAGGATGACCTCCAATCTGTAGTGGAATGGGGACAAAAATGGATGGTCACTTTCAATGCTGCCAAAACTAAACTTGTTTCCTTCAATAATTACAAGAAACCTTCTTTACCACCAATAGCAATGGCCAAAGACTCTTTATCTGAAAGTACTTCTTTTAAACTCCTCGGCCTAATGTTCACAGGAGTTGGAACAATTACATTGAGAGCATTGCCAGGACCACTGCGAGGAACGTAAGCTCTCTCTATCGTGCTAGAAAACTACTAACACCCGAAAGTAATCTGTACCTCTATAAGGCCACCATTCGCCCATGTATGGAGTATTGTTGTCACATTTGGGCTGGTGCATCTGCTACTAGTCTCTCGCTCCTAGACAAGGTTCAAAAGAGAGTCTCCAACCTGATAGGCCCTGAACTGTCATCTAAGCTTCAGCCTCTGTCCCACCGACGAAATGTTGCATCCCTCTGCCTGTTCTACAAGTATTTTAATGATGAATGCTCTGACGAACTGCAAGCACTTGTGCCCCCACGATGTGAAGACCCCCGACAAACCTGACAAGCAGCTGAATCCCACCCCTACAAAGAGATCCCTAGACGTAAAAGAGTTTTCTACTTCAGTAGTTTCTTCCCCAGAACCGCTAGACTTTGGAATTCCATACCAGGTCCCTGCTTTCCCAATTGTACTAAGATGCAAAAGTTCAAGTGTAACGTGAACCTACATCTTGCTGCCCAAATCCCTACATAGTACCTCAGTAACTTATGTCCCTGATAGTAGCCCCCTACACCAAAGTGGTAATGTGCCTTGTTTGGAGTGAAAATGTAAAAAAAAAATTAAAAAAAAAAAATAATAATAATTTTATATTGTAGACTATGTGCCCAGGTGTTTGTGTTTGTTGAGGGGGAAAAAAAAAAAAATGTTGGGAGGCAGGCAGGCTTGAACCCATGGTGCGAAGGTGAAAAAGATAGTGGAAGTGTGTGTAAGAGTGTTGGTTGAGCAAAAAAAAGGGGAAAATTGCAAGTGCAATAAAAAAAAAAATTAGGAGTAGTAAGCAGGTTCGAACTCATAACACGGCAGAGGAAAAGGAGGTAAAAAAAAAAAACAATCTTATTGATCCACCTACCGCAATTGTGACATTACGAGCAGTTGAAATAACGCCTTTTATGCAACGTCATTTATACGAGGTTTGAATGACTTACAAAAAATGTCATCAAAAAGAATGTAGAAAAGTGCCCAGTTGAGGGTGAAGGAATTAATGTTTTTTGGCCAATTCTTCGATATTTGTCATCCAAGATGGCACTTCAAAATGATACCGATTTTGTCAGGATCCGTTGCCTCTGTTGAAAGTTTTTGCAAGATATACATACATGCATGCATACATTTAAACCGACAGGTGAGATTTATATAATAGACTAGCGAGGGGTACCCAGCGTTGCCCGGGTGTTTGGAGGTGTGTGTGTGGAAACTCCAAGGGTGGGGGGGGGGTAAAAAAGTAAGTATGAGGATCGAACCCGAACCGTTGAGGCAAAGTTGTAAATTAAAGTGTGAAAAAAAAAAGTGCGACGTTAACGATTGCCCCACCGCGAGATGCTAACGGAAACACGTTTGAATTTATTTAATTACTTGGATTTGGCAGGTGCCTGTTTTAATGAGTTAATGAGGTCAAGTTTGACTGCGGGATAGTATTCATTTACTGCGGATTTTTACTTTTTCCCAAGATGTTATAGGAAAAAGACTAACCCACATGCGGCGAGCGACAAATGTTGAATATTTATCTTCCCGAAATCGAGCAAATTAAATAGACAGGCAAGCTTCGTTGTTAACTGTGAGATATTACGATTTATATGATATAAAATGTTGTGGAACGATCGACCGCTTCTCTGAAAAAAGCCTTTTGTAGACATACAGAAAAAGCGAACACACACACATACATATTCGCTTTTATATATATATAGATTATATTTTAAATTAGAACAAGAGTTAAAAACAATAAGTTAAGTACAAGCAGCGATAGAAATAACGAGCTTATTGTTAACATTTAATCAATTCGGACAAATGTCGTTCAATCTCTGGTAGTAGTATTTTTTATTTTCTCTTCAATCGTAGAAAGATAAAACGCAAACTGATGAAGTATTTTTTAAGGTTAAAAAAAAACAATCGACTTTTTGCAATTATTAATAGAAATAACATTAAACTTATTGTTGCATGGATGACACGTAATCAATGCTCGATACACGTTATAAAAATAACAATTAGTGACGAAGATTGCACAGAACTTATGTCAAAGAACTTTATGTTCCGATGAAAACAACCTAGTGATATAGAAGAGCAAAGTAGTGTCATTTGTGCCATTCACCCTGGGTCGGTTAAGCTGGCTCTTTCCAACAAGTTCACCACGTCCTAAATACTGGGTCCTGGATGTGACCTTAAACTATATCCAATGGTGAGGCCCCAGCTTGCGGGCTTTGGAGAGTGTGGAGCGACCCCTTAATTGCATTTGCTCCCAGGTCCACTCTGACCCAGTGTGGTAGTACCTGTTAGGGTCCCACCTATGGGTTAAATAGAAACCGACTTGAAAAAAAAAAAACATTTTATTAAAACAATTTTCTTCAAAATCACAGGATTCGACATTAAATAATCTGAAAAGGGTTGATATGCCGTAAAATAAAAACAACCAAACCTAAACACTGGTTGGCACAGCAGTTCAAGGATACTTTCATTATGAGTACAAGCCATTTGTGGTTCCAGCAATGAGGCCCAGAATCAATTGAGCATCCTGTTTCACTGTCCTGAGCTAGGTTTTAAGTTGACCACTGCAATGTTTTTTCCAGCCTTGTAGTGGTGTTGGATCGATGACCTCTGGGTATCAACGAAGGATATGATAAAACCAAACAAAGGCATCTGGTCAGGCGAGATTAACAATTAGTAAAAGTAATGTTATTAATATCAGTAATCTATGATACTATGTTTTTGTTTGTGTTGATATTCGTATTAAAACCTGTTTTTCTATTTATTTAAAAAGAAAAAAAAAAACAACTTTGTTATATATGGGCTGGGTAATTGCATTCATCTGCAAAAGATCTAGCTAATTTGCATATTTTTTTTTTTTTTTTTAAACATTCATTTTAATTAATTCCTTATTATTTTTTTCGGTTTTCTTATGGGATGATCGTCTTTAGTTAACTATTACGTGTAATTATATTCATGCAGATATTCTACATGATTTATACTTGAGTAATATTTGCGTAAAAAGGTTATAGTAAACACAAACGTCTTTCTATAATATATATATTTATGCATGCGTATATATTTTTGTTTTTAAAAAAGTTTGCCTACCAAACTCCTCTGTCAGGTTTTGGTTTACAGACATGAAATTTAATATATAGGGTATTTGAACTCATGCAAAACTTTATATTTGGGTTTTAGCCAGGGAAAATCAGTGCAAAAGTGAGAGAATTTTTTAAAAAATGGAATTTGCCATCTGAAGGTCTAATGATTGGTTCATGTTTTAATTTTTAGCCTTGCAGCAAACATGTCTATAGCTCAGTCATTAACTTCAAAGGAAAAAGTAAATTGTAAAACTAAATGTTTTGGTTTCGATTCTCGGTAGTGGCACACAAGTCATTTATTTATTTTTTTTTTTTTTTAACTTTTTTTAAATCAATACGTTGGGTCCAATATAATAATAAATATGACTCTGCATTAATCAAAATAACATATTTAAATGCATTTTACGACCGGGCAATGCCGAGCGGCCTGTTAGTAATACTTAAAGTAATGTTATTAATATCAGCAATAACAACAACTTATGTAACACTGTAGAAGTGTTAAGTAATACATAATTGTATTTTTAGTATCGCCCTCACTAAGTATTGAACCTTCAACTTCCAGAAGATTGTCACTTAAAACCGATTATTACTTTAGTACTTTCATGTGTATCTTTCTGAACTCTCGAATCTTTCTGTCGAACTTGGAGGATCTGTACTTAACTTTCAAACTTGATCTTTATTTAATCCACAGAGGTAGATTGGTTTTGTTTTATCAACTCCCCCCCCCCCCGAGATACATGAACTTATTCACCAAACATGTTCACTACATCATTTCTTGCATTTTCCTTTTCTACACTTCTCAATTTCCCCATTCCACCTTATGTCGGGGGGGGGGGGGGCTTTCTGTAACGTGGCTGTTATTTTTTTTTACTATTTGGTTACACTTCAAACCTCTCGGACCTACATGCCGTCTGGCACTGTTGCATAGCCACAAACAAATAAAAAAAGGAAAGCAATAACGATCTGACTCTGCACCTGTTTTGTTTTTTTAACTGCAAACAAAATGCATTTATTTGTGCTGCTTTCAAAATAAAGCATTTCATTATTTTGCAAAAGTTTTTTTTTCTCACACGCGTGCTTTTCAAAAGTCTGCATCGCTGCCATTTCATGTTGGCACCAACCAATGCTTCACATGTCCATCTTGCCTGGCTTGCAACTTTTCTTCGTTGACCACGTGGTGTATTTATTTTCTTTTCTTGTGATGCAAACTAGTGCACATGCGCTAATTTGCATACATGCTTTAACGGCTGCTGCTGATTTTTTTCAAACGCACCCATACATTCTCTTACATTTCATTCATGCCTAACATTATATATAGAAATTTTTTTGTACAAAATGTGTTTTGCTGGAACCTATTTCCTTGCATCATCTTAGTTTGTTTATTTGTTGTTGTTTTTTTTTTTAATTTTTGTACTTGTTTACAATTAAACAAAAAAAATAGAGAAAATTTTTTTACGCGTCACAGAACGAAAATGTCATATTCAAAAATTACGTAAATTGATCCAGTACTTTAAAATAATTTTAACAAAGAAAATCAATTTTTATGACTGAGCGAGATGTTTTGATCCATTTTTTTTTATAAATAAGGGGAGACAACTCAATTTGAACTTCAAGATCATTATTAGCTTTGCAATGAATACAATTTCCTAATAAAATCGCTAAAAGTCATTAAAAAAATGATTTTCTATATAGAAAAAAAACTACTTGATCAATTTATATGATTTTTGGAATATGACATTTTTGTTCAGTGACTGCTATGTACATCATAAGGATTTTTTTATTCTACAATTTCGTTTTTAAAATAGGTTTAATTCTTTTATTTTTGTTCAGGTGAAAAAGTTGGCGAAGGTAACATGTGTTTATGGTGTGGAGAGAGGGGCAAGGCTTTCTTCTCCAGCAAAGCAGCCCAACAACACATGATCGACAAGGGTCATTGCAAAATGTGGCACGAGGGTGATGCTCTTCTAGAGTATGAGGACTTCTATGATTACAGGTAAGCTCATCGGCTTCCGAATTAACATTAAAGAAAAAAAAATAACATTTTGTTCCATAAATACAGATTTTTACAAACTCTTACGGAAACACTAATTCATATTATTTTTACCACAGTTAACCAACGTTAATCTATGTTCAATGGTTCTTGACCTTTTTTAGCGTATGAACCTTTTCATTGTGTATCAGAACGATGATAGTATTTCAATGGTTCTTGACCTTTTTTAGCGTATGAACCTTTTCATTATGTATCAGAACGATGATAGTATTTCAATGGTTCTTGACCTTTTTTAGCGTATGAACCTTTTCATTATGTATCAGAACGATGATAGTATTTCAATGGTTCTTGACCTTTTTTAGCGTATGAACCTTTTCATTATGTATCAGAACGATGATAGTATTTCAATGGTTCTTGACCTTTTTTAGCGTATGAACCTTTTCATTATGTATCAGAACGATGATAGTATTTCAATGGTTCTTGACCTTTTTTAGCGTATGAACCTTTTCATTATGTATCAGAA
The DNA here is from genome assembly GCF_053919585.1 of Euprymna scolopes. Classification (NCBI taxonomy): domain Eukaryota; kingdom Metazoa; phylum Mollusca; class Cephalopoda; order Sepiida; family Sepiolidae; genus Euprymna; species Euprymna scolopes. The sequence goes on from NC_136520.1 coordinate 71,465,526, forward strand.
CGATGATAGTATTTCAATGGTTCTTGACCTTTTTTAGCGTATGAACCTTTTCATTATGTATCAGAACGATGATAGTATTTCAATGGTTCTTGACCTTTTTTAGCGTATGAACCTTTTCATTATGTATCAGAACGATGATAGTATTTCAATGGTTCTTGACCTTTTTTAGCGTATGAACCTTTTCATTATGTATCAGAACGATGATAGTATTTCAATGGTTCTTGACCTTTTTTAGCGTATGAACCTTTTCATTATGTATCAGAACGATGATAGTATTTCAATGGTTCTTGACCTTTTTTAGCGTATGAACCTTTTCATTATGTATCAGAACGATGATAGTATTTCAATGGTTCTTGACCTTTTTTAGCGTATGAACCTTTTCATTATGTATCAGAACGATGATAGTATTTCAATGGTTCTTGACCTTTTTTAGCGTATGAACCTTTTCATTATGTATCAGAACGATGATAGTATTTCAATGGTTCTTGACCTTTTTTAGCGTATGAACCTTTTCATTATGTATCAGAACGATGATAGTATTTCAATGGTTCTTGACCTTTTTTAGCGTATGAACCTTTTCATTATGTATCAAAACGATGATAGTATTTCAATGGTTCTTGACCTTTTTTAGCGTATGAACCTTTTCATTATGTATCAGAACGATGATAGTATTTCAATGGTTCTTGACCTTTTTTAGCGTATGAACCTTTTCATTATGTATCAGAACGATGATAGTATTTCAATGGTTCTTGACCTTTTTTAGCGTATGAACCTTTTCATTATGTATCAGAACGATGATAGTATTTCAATGGTTCTTGACCTTTTTTAGCGTATGAACCTTTTCATTATGTATCAGAACGATGATAGTATTTCAATGGTTCTTGACCTTTTTTAGCGTATGAACCTTTTCATTATGTATCAGAACGATGATAGTATTTCAATGGTTCTTGACCTTTTTTAGCGTATGAACCTTTTCATTATGTATCAGAACGATGATAGTATTTCAATGGTTCTTGACCTTTTTTAGCGTATGAACCTTTTCATTATGTATCAGAACGATGATAGTATTTCAATGGTTCTTGACCTTTTTTAGCGTATGAACCTTTTCATTATGTATCAGAACGATGATAGTATTTCAATGGTTCTTGACCTTTTTTAGCGTATGAACCTTTTCATTATGTATCAGAACGATGATAGTATTTCAATGGTTCTTGACCTTTTTTAGCGTATGAACCTTTTCATTATGTATCAAAACGATGATAGTATTTCAATGGTTCTTGACCTTTTTTAGCGTATGAACCTTTTCATTATGTATCAGAACGATGATAGTATTTCAATGGTTCTTGACCTTTTTTAGCGTATGAACCTTTTCATTATGTATCAGAACGATGATAGTATTTCAATGGTTCTTGACCTTTTTTAGCGTATGAACCTTTTCATTATGTATCAGAATGATGATAGTATTTCCCTAGATGTCATAAAGCCTTCTACTCGAATAGCTTTTTTCCTTGGACTGCTGCACTTTGGAATTCCCTCCACGGCCCCTGCTTCCCTGACTGTAGTGACATGCAGAAATTCAAATATAATGTGAATAGACATCTTGCTGCCCAACTCCATACATAGTATCCATACAAATCTGGCCTCAAATAGTACCCTCTCACGACTAAATGGCTCTGTGCCTTGTTTGGGGTGAAACAACAATTGTAACACCCCCACTCCCCCACCCCGCTCCTTTTCAAAACATGTCTCGCTCAGAATATGCTAGCAATAATAACTAATGCTAGCAGAGATTCAAGATGATCTTTATGTAGCAATTGGCAATTCAGTTTTTTTTTTGTTTTTTTTGTGGCACTGGATCAATTTTGTGTGTGCTGATATGGGACGGGGGTCAATCCCATTCTCCCTCACTGAAACCCTAAAATTTCCCCACTGGTCTATGTCCTAAGATGGAATACCGCTGCCACATCTGAGGAGCCACCACATTAGTTTGCTTCGTTGCCTAGTACAGTTCAAAATTGACTTTGAAATCAAAGTAGGGCATGATCTCTTCCATTCTCTATAGTCCCATTTTTACAGGAAATGTTGCTAGTCTCTCTCTGCTCTATTATTACTTTTAGAGAAGGTGTTTAAGCCCTAACCTCTGGTCATATCACTGCAATCAACCAATGTACATTTAAGCTGATTTATTGTAGGTTTTATAATCATTCGCAAATGCTGAAAATGTTCTATTCTACTAGCTTCTTTTCTTGAACCAATACTGTCCCTGCTCCCTGTTTCCCTGACTGTACCAATATGCAGAAATGTAAATGTACCATCTTGCAGCCCAACTCCTCTATAAATATGGCAGTATATTTCAGTGGCAATATGATTTTTTTATGAACAAGAACCCAAGTTTGCCAGTTAATATATATAAGAACAAAGAATTAATAAAACATGTTAAAAACACTTTAACAAGAGTTAAAAACATATTTAATTTTCAAAAAAGACATGCAAATTAAATATGTAACTCTTAAAATGTTTTTAACATGTTTTATGAATTCTTTGTCCTTATTATAAGATAAATTTCCTATTTGTTTTATTGAGCTTTTACATGTGGTTAGGATTACTTTATAAATATTAAGTCTTTAATATTTATAAAATATTTTAAGTTTGCTATTCTGGATTATCTTTGTAAACTTAATTGTAATTCTTACTTTATTGAGATATATATATCTATATCTCGCATTTAAATCTCGATAAGATGCCTGCCTGTTTTTACCACAAAGAATTGTCGGCTCTAATGTTGTAACTATTACAGAAATGTTTAAATAAGTACTTATATGATAGCTAAATGTTTTTGTTTCAATTCTAGCTGATAACACCCAAGTTATATTCCTTTTTAAAACTTTGAAATCATTACTCTATATTAGGTACAATATAATAATCAATAGAGAATTGGCTCTTTAATAGTAAATACAAAATCTGTATAAATTAAAATATATTTAATTTACGATTGGGTAATGCTAGATTAGGGCAGGTCGATTTGCAACTTTTTTCAGGAAATCAACATGGCACTGGTTATGATAGTTGGGATTTGATGTTATAAGAACATATACCAAAAATTAGATTCCCATCTTGAACAGAAATTTGAGCATTTAAGTTTAAAAATCGTGTAGAAAAATGCTGAAAAATCCTTCATTTTCATAGCATTTTTCACAACATTGACTTTGAAATTTCACTATTTTTATAAAATATTCAATTAAGATTGATATATTTATATGAAATACATTGAAAGAAAAATAAATACATGAATTATAATTTGTATTATGAATCACAACTAGCAAAATATCTCAACTTTTACTGCATTGATTTAAAAAAAAATTGTAAAATAGCTAATTAGCAACTAAGTCTTTTAAATTTCACAATTCAAAAAGATATGTGGAGATGTATTACACAATATAACAACTTGATAGAAGTTACAGAACCATGTATTTTAATTTTTTTATCAAACGCAATAATATAAACTTATAATAGAACTAAATTGTTCTGTATAATTTCCTTTTGAGGAAAATGAAGGTCTAATTTGCTGGCATGATGACTTTGTAATAATGTGTATGTCTTGCTTCCTGCCCATATACAACTTTTTGAGAAAAATCAATCAAATTTGACCACTGTGTGGCTGCAAAATTGATAGCAGTAATTTTTTAATTTTTTTTTTTTTTTTTTTTTTTTTTTAAGTTGTTCACTATTTCTAGAAAAAAACAACACAAAAAAAACAAAAAACAATTATTTGAAAACACTTATTTTTTTTATATTTTTGTGATGTAATATGAATAAAACTAACTATTGTTTGGGTAAATAAGACAAACTAATAAAATTTAATGGATAAATATTTATTTACCTAATGGACAAAATTGTTTGAATGCCATCTTCTCTCACATCCAATTCATCTGAGTTTATCATTGATATTATATTTTCCGGAAGTAGTGTAAAAGCACTATATTTTGAACAGTTTAAAACATTAATTTGGATTTCAGTTAACTGTTTTGTTCTCTGAATTATATTAAAATATACTGTTGTTGGTTAAAAAAAAATATTGTCGGTTTTGATTTCAAACCAACTAACTGCATACACTTGGATGATAAATTTGACCAAATTCGAAATGTTTAATTTATCATAGTGTTTGAGGATAGACAACTCTAGTTCATAAACACATTAATCTTGTGGCTTATGTTAGCCATTTTCCTTGATTCAAGGGCCCAATTTTTTAAGTTAACTTCTCCACAAGAAATGCCAACAGCATACTCAAAAAGTAGCCTCTGATCTTCACACTTAAATTATTTGTTTCTTCTGCTGTCAGATAATGATGATCGGGAGGGACACTAATTTTTTAGAATTCTACTTGAGGCAAACCTTGATAATTATTGATACAAAGTTCCTCCAAACGACTAGTAAATGTTATTAGGCTTTCTGTTGTTCCATCAATTAATTTAAAAATTGCTGTAAATGGTAGTTCTTCTAGTGGAACCTGAAAATTGGAAAATTTGCATGTTTAATAATAGAGCCAGATTACATAATAAATACCAATATATTATTTTATTTTCCACAAAAAAAGAACATAATTGCAGGTGAATCTATAGAATTAATTTTACCTTCTTGTTAGGAGGACAAGTGCAAATTATGTGCCTTGTTTGACAATTTTCTGTCTTGCACTTTACTGCAAAGTCATCACTTCTCAAGAGAGACAGTTTACAGCTACAAGAAAATATATCAGTCTTTGTATCTGTTCCTTCATTCTTTTCACTTTGATTGCTACAAGAAATTTCCTATCAATCTGTTTGGCCCTCTTATAGCAAAATATATTGAACTTCTGTCCTACCTTACCTTAACAAGGGCAATTGTGGATTGACTGCTTGCCGAATACTAATTATTTCCTTGGCAATTAACTTAGAAATCTCACTATTTTTTAAGTGGGGATAACTGTTTTCGAGGAATTAACTAAACTGGATGACTTGTTGTGAAGTTGGGGGTGCTGTTTCATCCAAATAACAAGGTGGACCAACAAATTTTGTGAACCATGGGTTAAAAATGAACGTCGTGCTTTTACTGACATTCTAATCTGAAAAGTAAAATAAATAAATGGATTATAACTGGAGGAAACTGTATTAGGCTATCTTCCAGTTTCATACGTAAAAAAATAAGTGCTAGTTATAAGAAATAATGAAAAACTTTGTAGAGTTGAATTAGATGTATTGAAGAGAGAGGAGCAAACCAAATCCGAGGCATAGTAGTGTTTAGTTTAGACATTTTTTAGCAGATTTTAGCACCTCCTTCAATAACATGAATTTATCAATAAAGAGATTCATTCTTGCTGTAGTTGTGCCATTTTAAACGAGTGTTTAGTGTTTAAAAAACCAGTGCTTGTGCATCTATGTTACCATGCTATTTTTAATAGTATTTTCAAGTTAAATTTAATTTTTATGAAATTTTTGTTTATTAAATTTTTAGGTAAAGTACAGAATAGTTACAATACAGCCTCCTTCCCATATTAAGAATAGCTTTATAAATAAGTTATTTTAGCACAATAACATAGATGCACAAATAACGAAAAACCTTTAAAGGAGTTTCCTTATTTACTCGTATTAATCTTTGTGGGTTATCTGATTTTAAAACTATAATTTTAGAAGAAAAACACTGCTTAAAAACAATTACTCCTTAAAAATAAAAGAAATTAAAATTTGACACTAATTTTCTGCAAAGTATTTTTTATTAAGTAGAAAAATTTGAAAATTTATGTGGGTATGTTTCGTAAAGAATGTGTAGAATAAAATTGTATGGACTATTTTTTTTTAATATAAAACTGGAGTATTACCATATTTTAATAAAAATTTCAAATAGAATTTGATGTGAAATATTAGTTTGGTGCAAAAATAATGTTTTTGACGTTCATTTGAACCTCAAAAAATGCAATTATTTTTGCACCAACCTAATAGAAAAACAAATTAAAAAAGATAAAACAAATATGTTTAAATTCACTGCAGACACTTGAAATATAATAATATATATTTTAAACAAGTCTTTTTCGTTTTTCCTTTCAAAATAATTAAGCTTAAATCGTAATGTTTTCAAATTAAATAATAAACAAACGTTAATTTTCAATATCAATAACGTATCCCTTCTGCCAAACTATCTCCTGAAATGAAAAAGCGAACTTTGGTCGTTATTATTTATTGATGAAGGACGTTCTTAACAAATCACCAAAAAACTTTTAATTGCTTCAATTTTTCAACTTTTAAAGTCATTTCCTCAAGCAAAGATAATGTTTTTGAGAAAAATATTTTGTGTAGGTCTTTTCTATGTCAAACCCCAACTATCATCACCATTGCTTCACTGGGGTTCCAAAATCGACCTGCCCTAATGCTAGATGCCCTTACTAGTGTGTGTGTATGTATGTATGTACATATATATAGTAATTTATAAAATATATATGGCGATTAAGCTACACTGAATATTCGGCGTTTCATCCACTCTAGGATTCGTCAGGCTTATGCGCATAAGCCTGACGAATCCTAGAATGGATGAAAACGCGGAATATTCAGTGTAACTTAATCGCCATATATATTTTATAAATTACTAACTAGTTCTACCTACATATTGAGCACTTTTGAAGTAAATACTTAAAGTTTACGCATAGATCTGTGCTTTCGTATATTAGTTTTGTGTGAGTAAATGAAGTAGTTATATATATATATATTTTAATTTGTGATTCAATGAATTTCAAAAAACCCTTATTGAAATTAAGTGGTTGAGTAAACCTTATATATATATATTTATTTATTATACACACACACACACACACAGTGTATCACAAAAGTGAGTACACCCTTCACATTTCTTCAAATATTTAAGTATATCTTTTCATGAGACAACACCGAAAAAATGATTTTTTGACCCAATGAAAAGTAATCTGTCTGCAGCATATATAACAGTGTTAATTTATTTTCCCATCAAAATAACTCAAAATATAGCCATTGCTGCAAATATTCAGTAATAACAACTATAATACTAACAACTACAATAATAATAACTACAATAACAATAATAATAATGAACAAAATTCAAACTCCCCATAAGTCCATAAATGTTTTTTTTTCAAATTCACTTAATTAAATTTAATTAAATATAAAATGAAAAATAAACGAATAAAAAAAAATGCATTTAGCAAAAAGTATAAGGAAAGAAGTTTAAATAATCATTTTGTATTTTCACACAGATCCAGTTATCCTGATTACGATGAGAAATCGGCTGGTAAAGAAGATGATGATGATGATGATGAAGAAGAAGAAGATGTTGATATAGAACAGTTGGTGGTTGACGGTTATGAACTTGTGTTACCTTCAGGTGAGTTTGTCGATCGATGCCTCTGTTCAGTCTTGAAAGACAAAGTATCCCTCGTGTAGGGGCAGCTGCACGTGTAATTGTGAGGCAAGGGTTGTGCAATCTCCAACCATATATCCACTGCATCAGCACTGCTTGAGCCCAGTAGCAAGGAGAAGTTCAGGATGACTGGAAACAATGCCAAGATAAGCGGAAAGCACATATAGTACCAGAAAGTCCCGAACGGTTACTCATTTAGTATTAACCAAGTTCAACGTTCGTGAGTTTTTATAATTAGTGATGGAACGATTCCAATATTTTTCTTAATTCCGATACAATTACTGATTCCGATTCTTTTTAAATCTCTAAATATAATACCACTGCCACATCTGAGGCACTTTCATTACGTTTCAGAATTTGCTACGTTTCAGAAGTTGCTATTTTTCCCGATTACCGTAAAAACGCATTAAATAAAACGACTTCCTTAAAAATGAATAAAAACACGAAAATGTAGTCCCCCCCCCAAAAAAAAAAGTATGTGACAACCTCACCACCAGATAATTTGGCAGAAGGGATACGAAGAGGAGCTATTCTCTGGATATTGAGCACTTTTTGTGGCCCATGCACTAGACCCCTCTCTTCCCCCAATAAATTAAAACAACTTTTCTTTCAATCAAAATAGCAGGGAGTGCCCGTGCAACCAAAAAAAAAATGAGACGCGGTGGCCGGGTTCAAACATAAAAGAGGAGAAGAAGGTAAAAACTTATTGACAAACGCTTCTGCTTACATGGCCGCAAGTGCTTATGACGACATAACGTTGCAAAATAAGTGTTTTAAACAGTTTTAGTTTAATATACATGCAGGACTTGTGAAAAACGGCCCCCCCTCCTTCCAAAAAGCAGTCCCGTCGACTGCCACAGAATGAATCTTTTTTCCCTAATTTTTACATATTATGCATCTGGGGTATTACTCTTTCAGATGGTACCAGTTTCGACCTGATCGGATGCGGATGACAAAAGTTTTTAGCAGACATACAAACGCACACACAAGTCTCCATTATATAATAGGCTAGCAGGGGTACCCGGCGTTGCTCTGGTGTGGAGAGGTTTTATAGTAAGGGTATTGATCAATGGAACCCTAAAAAAATGTTTCAAAACTCCCTTAAAAAAAAAAAATGAAAATAGCAAGTACTTGTGCAAGCGCAAAAAAAAAATAATTGATCAATGGAGCCCTAAAAAAAAAAAAAAAAAAAAAAAAATTAACCCTCTAAAAACAAAATTGAAAATAGCACCAAGTACCTGTGCAAGCGCAAAAAAAAAAAAATAATTGATCAATGGAGCTCTAAAAAAAAAAATTAACCCTCTAAAAACAAAATTGAACCTAGCACCAAGTACCTGTGCAAGCGCAAAAAAAAACAATTGATCAATAGAGCCCTCAAAAAAAAAAAAAAAATCAACCCTCTAAAAACAAAAATGAAAATACACCAAGTACCTGTGCAAGCAGAAAAAAAAAAAAAAATCAACCCTCTAAAAACAAAATTGAAAATAGCACCAAGTACCTGTGCGAGTGCAAAAAAAAAAAATAATTGATCAATGGAGCCCTAAAAAAAAAAAAAAAAATCAACCCTCTAAAAACAAAATTGAAAATAGCACCAAGTACCTGTGCGAGTGCAAAAAAAAAAAAATAATTGATCAATAGAGCCCTCAAAAAAAAAAAAAATCAACCCTCTAAAAACAAAATTGAAAATAGCACCAAGTACCTGTGCGAGTGCAAAAAAAAAAAAAATAATTGATCAATGGAGCCCTAAAAAAAAAAAAAAAAATCAACCCTCTAAAAACAAAATTGAAAATAGCACCAAGTACCTGTGCGAGTGCAAAAAAAAAAAAATAATTGATCAATAGAGCCCTCAAAAAAAAAAAAAATCAACCCTCTAAAAACAAAATTGAAAATAGCACCAAGTACCTGTGCGAGTGCAAAAAAAAAAATAATTGATCAATGGAGCCCTAAAAAAAAAAAAAAAAAATCAACCCTCTAAAAACAAAATTGAAAATAGCACCAAGTACCTGTGCGAGTGCAAAAAAAAAAAAATAATTGATCAATAGAGCCCTCAAAAAAAAAAAAAATCAACCCTCTAAAAACAAAATTGAAAATAGCACCAAGTACCTGTGCGAGTGCAAAAAAAAAAAAATAATTGATCAATGGAGCCCTAAAAAAAAAAAAAAAAAATCAACCCTCTAAAAACAAAATTGAAAATAGCACCAAGTACCTGTGCGAGTGCAAAAAAAAAAAAATAATTGATCAATAGAGCCCTCAAAAAAAAAAAAAATCAACCCTCTAAAAACAAAATTGAAAATAGCACCAAGTACCTGTGCGAGTGCAAAAAAAAAAATAATTGATCAATGGAGCCCTAAAAAAAAAAAAAAAAAATCAACCCTCTAAAAACAAAATTGAAAATAGCACCAAGTACCTGTGCGAGTGCAAAAAAAAAAAAATAATTGATCAATAGAGCCCTCAAAAAAAAAAAAAATCAACCCTCTAAAAACAAAATTGAAAATAGCACCAAGTACCTGTGCGAGTGCAAAAAAAAAAAAATAATTGATCAATGGAGCCCTAAAAAAAAAAAAAAAATCAACCCTCTAAAAACAAAATTGAAAATAGCACCAAGTACCTGTGCGAGTGCAAAAAAAAAAAAAAAAGTAGTAAGTAGGCAGGCTTGAACCTGTAACGCTAAGAGGAAAAAGAAAAAAAAAAAGAAAGGAAGTTGTCTCGCCTATGCGACTTGTGGCGTCACAGGCGTTCAAAATAACGTTTTATGTGTACATCGATGTCACGAGGTGTGGATGACTTTGTAAAAATGTCAACGAAAAAAGTGACCCCTCCTCATAAAAAACTGCCCAGTTGACAGTGAAAGAATGGATGTTTTTTTGGCCAATTTTTGGATTTTTGTCGGCCGAAAGATTGAGCTTTCAAACGATACACATTTTGTCAGTGTGCGTTGCGTGTGTTGAAAGTTAGCAAGACATACGTACATACATACATACATACACACTAACAGACACTTGAGATTGATATAATGTTTTTAAATATTTTAGATGAGGATTGATAATTCATATTTGCATTTTTTGAACTACTGTTCTCATCTTGAGTTTTATTTTCATAACGTTTCAGTTGATGTATTTTGTTGAGCTCTAGAATCTACACAGAATTTTGAACGGCTGACGGAACAAAAGCATGCTGCTCACGTGAGGGTTCTATTTGAAATTCCGTGCAGATTCCAGAGTTCGACATAAAGATTCCCGAGTTTAACACGATACACCCAAAGAAGGTCAGGTTACAGTGACCGAAACGTGAAAAAAAACAATCAAGATGAGAACAGTCGTCTGAAGAGTCGCAAATAATATGGATGATCAATCCTCATCTCAAAAATTTTGAAACGTAATGAAATTTATCTTGAGAATAAATTGATTATGATGAATATGTCGAGTCTTTCTGTTGCAAAAACATGCAGGTCTTGAATCGCAAAAAGGATGGCCAGCCAAGGAAAACTTTGAAGCAAATGATTAGACAAGAATGTGACGTGGAGTTTGAAAACAATTGAACAGTGAGAACTGAACAGTTAGCTTGCAAAATATAAAATATCTAACCCCTAAACAAAGGAAAATTGATGTTAAATAGAGAAAAAGAGAGATTAGTTCTGGGATTGAGTTATTAGAATTAACATATCTTATTTCTGTAACTATGAATGTTATGCTTTGTATAAATTCACAAATTCTGCTTTTTTTTACCTTTTTATTTATTTTATTTTTCAGGTGCCACTGTCGGCCATCGTTCTCTAAAACTCTACTACAGGCAGAACCTTCCACAGCGAACGCTGGGACGCACAAGCACAGCCCTTCCCAGGGTTCTTGCCCAATACAAAGCCCTTGGATGGACGGGCACTACAAGTAAGACAAAGCTTAGTTTTCTTTTCTTTTTTTTCTGATTTAACAAAATAAAAAAAATTTTATACATCACTGTTGCATATAAGTCATGTGTAGCGTGTCTAAATTATTATACGCATCTGTTAATACCTCAGGTCGTCATTGTCGTCTCATCAACTTCACAAAATGAATGCAGATAGATTTACTAGTAGACAAAGTGGACAATTTCTTTTTCTTTTTTTTTTTAAATGAAAATCGTTTAAGACAAGCCATGAAATCACTTGATGTAAGAAAATAACAAGAACGAAAGCTGATTATTGCAAAGACAGGAGATGCCTATTAACCTTACTCTTGAAAAAAAAACCAAGGTAGGAGGAAAACAGTGAGCAGGAAGAGATTTCCATAACTTTGCAATCCTTGGAAAGGAACTACTAGAATAGGAAGCTGTATTACAATGAGGTATTAAAATGGCAAATTGATGAAGACCACTAGACGAACGAGCTGGAACAAAGGAAGCAGGGAATAGATCAGGTAGTTCTTACAATTACAAGAAATGAGAGAAAGAAATATGTACTTTTAGTTGTGGATTTCTGCATCAGTTGGATGTTTTTGAGTTCTGCAACCTTGGGGATAGTCATTGTTCAAGAGAACAAGGAGTAGACAGGCACTGTCTATCGCTCGGCTTCCATACTCCTTCTTTGCCTATTAGCCAGGCATAGAGGTCGAAGCACAGGGATTCGACAGAAACACTCTGGTCGATCTTGTTTCCTGACTAGGGCAATGAATGCCAGTTTCCCCCTCTCCTGACACATCCCATCCCCCTCTAAACTGGGCAGTTAGGAGTGCTTGAACACCATAATGCCAATACAAGTAGATTGGGTTGACCATCGTCTGATGGGTTGAGGGTACCAGATTGACAGTTCCTGGCTGCTGTTCCCAACTGGTAGTACAGGAGCCCTAACTCTTTGGTAGCGCTTAGAGTGGCTGCTCCATCAACAGTTGAATAATATCGGGATGTTTGTAATGCCATGTCGTGCATGGAAAGGGACCCTGTACTCATCCCTGGTGGGCTTTCCTGAGGCCACAGTCCTAGTAGATGGAAGGTCAGCTGATGGTCTACTTGTGTTGCATGTATTCTGCATAACCAATTGTTCAGCACCCCTTACCTAACAAACTTAAAAAAAAAAAAATGACAGTACAATCTAAAATTACGCTTAAACCAGGACAAAACTCAAAGAAAATCAAATTGCCTCCTCCCTTGAGGCTTGCATTTACTAACATCCGTAGGCTTAGAACCAATTTAAATGATGAAGCATTTCTTCTAACAAACACCCCGGATATCTTAGCACTAAGTGAGACTGACCTACACTCCTCCATCCCTTCTAACTACTTTAACATGCCCGGATATTTCCCACTCTGCCATAAGGACTCTGACAGACATATGCATGGGCTTGGAGTCTATATTCAAAACACCTTCCCCCTGACTAGAGAAAGAAAACTAGAATCGGACGCTCAAGCCTTTATGTGCTTTAGGCTTAACATGCAACATAATATTAGTTACTTTTATTTTCTCTACCGCTCTCCCTCGACCCAGGACTGTACCCTAATAAACAAAGTTTCTGACAGCATAGATACAGCACTTTCCCTCGACACTAGCGCACAAGTTCATGTATTTGGTGACTTCAATGTCCACCACAGTAACTGGCTTGGATTCTCTAATTACACAGATGTAGCTGGTACCACAACACATAGCTTCTCTATATCTCATTCCCTATCACAGACGGTTACGTTTCCAACCCGTTTTCCTGACCAGCAAGAGCAACATGCATCACTTTTAGATCTGTTTCTGACTACAGTTCCTGATGATTGTGTTACGAACGCCCTCAGTCCACTTGGGAATGCTGATCATGTAGTGATAATAGTTAAAATCACCCTAAACTCGAGCCAAAATGGAAGAGCCATTGTTCAAAACGAGATATTATAAAAAGGCCGACTCGGAAGCCATCAGGAAACTCATTAGAGACGCTCCATGGTAAAATATCTTTTCACTTCCTGCTGAACAGTGCGCAAATGAGACCACTGAATGGTTCAAAACAGCAATTGAAGCACATGTCCCCACACGGAAATTTTATAGCAAGCCCCACTCTCCACAATGGTTTACTTCCACATGTGCAGCTGCCATCGTGCAAAGGCAGCACGCGTACCACAGATTTAACCGACATAAATCCAGTTCAAACAGACAGAAGTATATAGAAGCCAGAAGTAACTGTAAGAAAGAAATAGCGACAGTTAAGAGAGAATTTACTGAAACCACCCAAAAACGCATCGAAGCTCAGAATTAGGGACCCGTGACTTCTGGAAAATCTACAACAGTGTAGTAAATAATGGGCAATCAACAATTACCCCACTATCCAACAATCATGAAGTTGTTTGCTCAGCAATCGAGAAGGCTAACATGCTTGCCAGTCTGTTTGCCTCCAACTCCACACTAGACCCTGCTAATCACCCTCTCACAGACTTTCCTTTGCGGACAGACGCCACACTTAACGATCTGAGAATCACCCCTTCTCAGGTGTATGCCATTATAAAAAATCTTGACACTGCAAAAGCATGTGGACCTGATCTCATCCCGGCTGTGCTATTAAAAAAGTGCTCCGCCGAAGTAGCTCCAATCCTCTCCAAACTTTACAACAAATGCCTTAATGAATCTTGCTTTCCTGTCTGCTGGAAAACTGCTTCTGTGGTACCAGTTTTCAAGAATTCTGGCGAAAGAACTGACCCAGCAAATTACCGCCCCATTAGCCTCCTCCCACTTTTTGCCAAAATATTTGAGTCCATAATTAATCATGCTCTAGTCCATCACCTTACAGATGCTAAACTTCTGACCGACCAACAATATGGATTTAGGCAAGCCTGTTCCATAGCAGACATTCTAACTGTAATCTCTGAGCATATATACCATTCACTTGACAAAGTAGGGGAGGGCAGAGCGGTAGCTCTAGATATATCTAAGGCTTTTGACAGGGTATGGCACGAAGGTCTTGTCAGGAAAATCAGGTCATACGGTATCATCATACGGTAACATAATTAAATCCTTCTTAGATAAGAGAAAAATCCAGGTTGTCCTCGATGGCCGTACATCTAAACAATATGACAAATGCGGGAGTGCCTCAGGGGTCTATCCTTGGACCTCTATTATTTCTAATGTTAATAAATGACCTCCCTGACAAAATTGTCTGTGAGGTGGGTATATATACTGATGACACCACACTCTATAACAGACATGACAGGAAAACAAATGAACACATATCTAAAGAAATGGCAGAAACACTAGAGAATGACCTCCAATCTGTAGTGGAATGGGGACAAAAATGAATGGTCACATTCAATGCTGCCAAGACTAAACTGGTTTCCTTCAATAACTACAAGAAACCTTCTCTACCGCCAATATCAATGGCCAAAGACTCTTTATCTGAAAGCACATCTTTTAAAACTCCTTGGCCTAACGTTCACAGAAAACATGAATTGGAACAATTACATTGAGAACATTGCCAGGACCGCTGCGAAAAAGGTAGGTTCTCTCTACCGTGCTAGAAAGCTACTAACCCCTGAAAGTATCCTGTACCTTTATAAGGCCACCATTCGCCCATGTATGGAGTATTGTTGTCATATTTGGGCAGGTGCATCTGCTACTAGACTCTCACTCCCAGACAAGGTTCAAAAGAGAGTTGCCAACCTATTAGGTCCTGAACTATCATCCAAGCTTCAGCCTCTGTCCCATCGACGCAATGTAGCATCCGTCTGCCTGTTCTACAAGTTTTTTAACGGTATGTTCCGACGAACTGCAAGCACTTGTACCCCCTCTACGTAAATACCCCCAACAAGCAGTACAATCCCACCCCTTCATAGTAGAGATCCCTAGATGTAAGAGAGCTTTCTACTCCAGTAGTTTCTTCCCCAGAACCGCTAGACTTTGGAACTCCCTGCCAGGTTCCTGCTTCCCCAACTGTACTGACATGCAGCAGTTCAAGTGTAACGCGAACCGACATCTTGCTACCCAACTCCCCACCTAGTACCCCTGGAGCCTGTGTCCCTAATAGTAGCCCCCTACATCAAAGTGGCAATGTGCCTTGTTTGGGGTGAAAATGTAATAAAAAGAAAGAAAAAAAAAAGACATACACAATCCATTGTCTGCGGGAAGTTTCAAGAATTTCTACTCCTGACCTATAAGGGCATATCCTTACAACCATGGTGTGGTGTTTTGCAGTTGTGTCCACAATGCAGTGTTTCCTGCCAGTGAGTGATAGCCTCTCAGAGTCCAGAACAATCCACGAATTCTGCGTAGTGAGCGAGCCATGCTTTGTTGGATATGCGATACAAAAGCGAAAGATTATGTTAGCAAATCCATTCTTTGCAGAACGCCAAATCTGAATGTAGCACTGTGTCGGAAGTGTCTCTGTTGGTTTGGTTGTCTCAAGCACGATGATGGATGCAGCCTGTGTCATGGAAGCTGATGGCTTGTATGGCATTGGCTGCCCAACTATCAAAGAGGAATTTCACCAGGAGAATTCCATTGACTGAACTACTAAAATAGTTAATATCTGTTGATTTTTAACCTATTAGTAAAACTAAAATCAATATATCATCCCTCACAAGTGTATTCTTACATTTAAGAAAATATCTTTCTTAGAACTGCACGCCTGTGGAACTCTGTTCCGTCTGCCTGTTTCCCACCTGACTACAACTTGGATGTCTTCAAGTCCAATGTTAACAAATTCCTAATGAACCGCCCCCTTAAGTAAACACTTAATCAAATCTCCACACTAACGTAATGTACTTGCAATAACCCTTATCCCTGAGTGGCTTCCGGGCCTTGATAAGTGGTGATCACTGTAAAAAAAAAAAAAAAAAAAAAAAAAAATCTGCACATTTAACATGTGTTTTTCCGGTAATCTTGGAAAATAACTTTATAGTTAAATATATAGAGATTTAGAAAGAATCGAAATCTGTAATTTAATATTGAATTGGTAATTGTATCAGAATTGGAAACAATATTGAAACGTCCCCAACCCTAATATATATAATCATTCAAACATTACCGTGTTTGAATATGTGGTTAAGTGACAGTTTTAGTCGTTTAGAACTGCTTTAAATCTTCAACGCTCACTCGTTTTTCAACCAAATTTCAAACAGTTATTACAGTTTAAAGATCACCTTAGCTATATTGTGAAAGTAGGGAGGTGAGTGACGTTTTTTATGACTGGTTTCCGTAGCAACCATGTTGTTTCAGCGACTACTGTTGCTACCAATTCACCAATGTTGCGAAAAATAGAAGTAACAAGTGAAACAGAATGAAAGGGAGATAATTGGGGGGATTTTATTGAAAGCAGACGAGTACCATACATTGTTATTACATATGTGTTTATGGGGACAAAAATAAGACTGAAATTAAACAAAGAACAAGTGAATTTATAGGAAGTCTGAAAAAATTATGGAACACAATAGAAAAATGCAAGCATGAAAAGTAATATGGTTAAGCTTAAACATGGAAAAGTAACGGACTAGTTGTTAAAACTGGAAAAGAAAAGGACAAGATATTCTAGTAGAAAATATAAATTTATAACTTAAAATATTGCAACATTAAGAATTTTTTTAAATTCAATTTATAACATATAATCAATTTTCTTTTATAATATAAATGTATGTTTGTATGTCTGCCTAAAACTTTCGACAGAGGCAACGAATTTTCACGAGATTGGTATCATTTTGAAGCTCGACCCTTTGGACGACATATCAAAAAATTGGACCAAAACATTAATTTCTTAACCCTCAATTGGGCACTTTTCTACAGGAAGAGGTCACTTTTTTCGCCGATATTTTCAAAAGTCATCCTCTTTTCGATTGTCTAGCCTTAATTTAAACCTTTGCCACTTCCGTTTTGATGATGGGCGCAACAGCTAACGCGTCACTTTTTTTTTTCTTTTCTTCACATTCTTTGCAGTGCAGGTTCGAGCCTGCCTACTACTTTATTTATTTTTTTTTTTTGCTCAACACACCTTCACTGTGCTGGTTTAATCTAAGGACATTGATGTTAAGACCTTCACGATACGATCGTATACGAAAAACACAAACAAACACACAAGACAATAGTGGGAATATGTGTTTTTGGCCTTCGGGACAAGATCAAAGTGTAGTATCTGTTCCGACAGATACTGCAAGCTATGACTAGCTATAACTAGCAAAGACCAGATGTGGGGGCAACCCCACATGTCTGACCTTTAACCAGCTCCCATTTCCCACCTCTCGGGAGCTGGTCCCCTTTTCCCCTTCCCCCTCCCTTCACTCCTCACATTAAAAATCGGCCTTGTGCCTAATTTGCTCGGTGGGGGAGCAAATAAATACCATCTGTTCTTCAGATGATGCACTTCAATTTCTTGTTCTCTGTCAGTAGAGGAGAAATCCTTCACGACTGAGACAATTTTTATTTTTGTTCCTTTTCTCCACGTTAAAAAACGACCCTGGTGTCTAATTCTGTCCCGTGGGGAGGCATTGTAAATAGGGACAATAGTGGGAATTTTATAACAGAAAAAAAATCTCTAAGAAATGGTAAACACCAGCCCCTGAAAAAACCCTTTGCCGGACATATAAAAAAAGTGCAGACACAAACATAGACATTTTCGCTTTTATATTACAGATGTATTCCTGTTTTCAATGGTCACCATGTATGTTTGTTTGTTTGCATTCAATTTTTGTGCATTTATACATTCATTCTGTATACTCAGTATTCCATAGCTAGCTATAACATATATTGACCCAACGGATCACAGTGTCTAGTGATGGATAATTCTAAAAATGTTTTGAATTTCTGTTTTCAGCTGTTGCTGCCAAAAAGAAAGCCAAGGACATTTCATATATGCATCAACTTCGTTCCCGGCGAGATTTACATCTCGGCATGAAAGCCAACAAGTTCCAACCACATTTCAGGCCGCAGGTTATATTTTGAACAGAGTTATTTTGTGTACGTATATTTGTATATATATCTACATGCGATACAAAAATTCCCAAATCCTATAAAAAGATATTGGAAGTGCATTCATTTATCTTCTTTCAACTTCCATTCTGCGGAGGAACATTCAAATTTACTACATCGGATGAAATTTTTGAAAAATTTTGGGGAACAATTTACATTAACAAAAGAATTTTTTTATGATTAATTGGATTATGTTTTCATTTTGGATGTTTGTATTTTTTTTTTCTGTCGATGTAATCTACAATGTTCAGGTGCATTGTGTAAAACTCTGGAATTGATGCAATTTTGAAGGTAACCCTCAAAAAGGTTCAATCCGCCATGACTGGGTAAAAATCTTCAGTGTTTTTTTGTTTTTTTTTGAAAATTCTTTCTATCACCTGTAATGAGGATTGAACCTTCAACCTCCAAAAGATTGTCACTGGAGTGAGTAACACATTGGATGTTTAATGCTCACTGCAGGTGATACTAAATTATTTAAGATTTCTTTTCTGCTGATAGAATTACAATATACCCTTGTAGATTGAATGAAGGTTCAACAAGATGCACCTGAAATACATGAGAATAACATCCGAGATGATTTGAAATATGATTTGCTGCTCTGTTAAAAAGATCAATAAAATTTATTAAAATTAATCTTTTATTTGTTGGAATAAAACATTTTTCAATAAAATGGAATAAATCGATTTTCTTTATTTTATATATATAATATATATATATATATAATTTGAAATAGAAATTTGTCCAATGTTGAATAAAAACAATTATTGTTCGCTTAAAAAAAAATTTTCTTTTTCCCCAGTTCCGATCATAGTCGAGCTGTTGTCGCTTTATGTTCAAGGAGTTCTTTGACTTCTTCGAGGCATTCGATCAGGCAATTTGCAAAACTTTCCAGATTTGTTACTTCACTGTTCTTCCATCTTGAAATAAATATGCTCATCCTAAAAAAAAAAAAAATCTATTTGAAAAATGCATATAAAAAAAAATCCTATTTAAGCATATTTAACTTTTTGATTGTTAGTCTCAAACGACATTTTCACTGTTAAACATTGCAGTATGAATGAACGCTTGTTCATTTAACAAATTTCCAATTGCTTGAGGTCATCTAATAATGTAATATTAATGCATCATGCTGACAATTACTGCACCACTTTTATGTCCCATTCTGAAAATTAAACTCAACATATAATGCTACTTAACTTAATGTCCAGAACCCTTATTTCAAATGTTGATCAAAATCCAATACACAAAAATGCAGGAGGAAATTTTGCTTAATTGATGTCTAATGACTATGGCTCAAATTCAAGGACAACCTGGAATCAAGTTTTTAATATCAAGGTTGTGAGTATATTATCCAAGGCATCTCTTATAATCAGACAGACTTCTATCGTCTTAGCATTGAATCAGTTCTGCAAAATGTTACGTTCTTTTCAAGAAATTTGGGGTCGTTAGGATTCTCTCTTAAAGATTGTATCACTTTGTGTAGTTTCCGAATCCTTAGATACCCCAGAAATTTTACTTGCCACAATTCGAATTTAGATTCCAAACTATCAAATAAAAGATGATGGCTGGGCCCATAACCTGTTAAGTGATGAGATATTATGTTGAACAAAGATGGCGGTGAAGAAGCAGTGCAGTACGATCGGAGTATAATTGCCAGTAACAAAGATGGCGGCAAACTGATTGAATCCAAAATTCGACAATTTTTATAGTAACTTTAGAAGCTTTTCATTGGTTGCTCACCATGACTTGTGGTTATAAAAATGATCGAAATCATTGGTGTCATACCCCCCCCCCATCAAGAGTCAAAAACATTTAACAATAATACTTTAAAACAGGGTTCTCCAAACAAGAGGCCATATTGCTGACTTTTGCTACGTGAACCCAAATAAGAAAATAATTTGACATGTTTTATGCTTCTCCTTATTAGTTTTGTTTTTTACTGAAACTGGTTCTTCAAAATTTTTTTTAATTTTTTTTTTTCTAAATAAAGCATTTCTATACATTTCCATTTTTTTTTTTTTTAAATTAAAACTTTGCCCGTAGTTTGCTCTAAAGAAATGGAAATTTAGGATGTTTATTAACTGATGCTGATGTCGATTTTTAAAATGTCAAAAAAAAAAAAAGCAGATAACTAAATTTTCTCCTCCGTTTGAATTAAACTGAATATAGTCCACATTTGGACTACTTATGTCTAGCAGTTATGTTCCAAAATTCATAATGATTAGTTACATACAAATATATAAACACTCCTTTATGGGGCATAATATAAGGGATTTAAATTTGTTAAATTTTAGACATTTTCTAGAATCAAATGGAATAAGTGTTTAGTAGCAGTTTTTTTTTTTAAATCTTTGTAAGGGCATCTAAAAGTGTTTTAAAAAAACTGTTTGAAAAATTACCAATCCTCATAATGTAGAAATTCCCAGGTTGGTATCTGGGGGTGCATTTAATCCATTCATTAAGATGTGCATCAACTCTTATGTAAAACCGGAGGTCTAAAAAGTGTGGTTGCTTCTGCACAAACCTATACCACTATAGACAAATCACGTGTGGTATTTCCGAATAATTTAGTCGAAAACCACAGTATTTCACCTCCTAACAGGTATGCTGTTTACTCCATCCACTAATAATAAGTAACTTCATAATTTTACTTCAATATATAAGTGTAACATAAAAAGAAATATACAACTACAATATAGGCTTCTTTCTTAGAACTGCACGCCTGTGGAATTGTCTTCCGTTTTCCTGCTTTCCGGCTGACTACAATATGGTTGTGTTCAAGTCTAAAGTAAATAAGTTCTTGATGAGCCGTTCCATATAAGTTATCAAATTTACCAAATTTTCATTACTAATGATTACTATATTGTCCAATTTCTACTGTACACTCTTTAACCCTTATCCTTGAGTGGCCTCTGGGCCTTGATAATGGTGATGCCAATGTAAAAAAAAAAAAAAAAAAAAAAAAAAAAAGTACACTTAGATTTATTATATCATTTCTCTCCACTTCACTGGCCAAGTTTCACTTCCATACATCACATTTGCAGATGCATGCCTGATAGAATCTCTTTTGGTAGATATTCCATCCACTCCTAATAAGTAACTATATAATTTTACTTTAGCATAATAAATGTAATATGAAGAAGATATATAAAACTGTAATATAGAAATTAACAAAAAGGCTCTTTTTTTTTTTTTTTTTTTTTTTTTTTTATAAAAACATGTATCAAATTTAAAAAATGTTTTAGGATAAAATAGCACTGATCAACAAGAAATTTGTTGTCTGCATTTTTTCAGCTGATTTAGGACGAATCTGATGTTTTGAATCCAAAAATCATGTTTGGTTTTGCTTGATCAGGTCAAGTTTTGGAGCTATGTCCATATGTTGGTTTTTACATTTTTGTTTACATGTACGCATGTGTGGAGTATTTTAGAAGTTGGGGAATGTAAAATGCCGTGTCGAATGTCATGTTTTGATTGGATTACTTTAATGACAAGATTTATTCAGGTTCAATAGTTTTGGGTGATTGTGTTCAAAAAGGGATTAGTTTGAAGTCAAAACCTCAAAATCTTCTAAAAGTTGCTCTGTATAAAAAGATCCGGCCTATGTGGGAGAAATTGATAGCTTGGTAAGAAAGGAACGTCATCAACAACTCCATCTGGTGGACAGAGACAGAATACTCTACCCACCACTGCACATCACGCTCGGCTTAATCAAGCAGTTCTTCACCAAGTCTCTGCTGGACATGTATGGTGACTGCTTCACTTACTTATGGCAGGCTTTTCCAGGATTAACCATGGAGAAGTTGAAAGCTAGCATCTTTGGCAGCTCATCAGAGATCCAGAATTCGAAACCTCAGTGAATGAACTGGAAGCATGGAAAGGATTTGTTCTGTTAGTGAAAAAACTTTTTGGCAACAATAAGGCCAGAAACTACACAGAACTTGGCAACAATAAGGCCAGAAACTACACAAAACTTGGCAACAACATGGTGACTGCTTTCAGAAACCTGGGCTGCAACGTGAGCGTCAAGATTCACTATTTATATTCACGTATGGACCAGTTTCCTGAGAACCTGTAGAAGAAATTTCACCAGAACCTGAAAGAGATGGAGACTGGGTATCAGTCATGATGGCTGCCTATTGTTGGAATCTAAAAAGAGACCTTCCTGCTGCTGAACATTCCAGAAGTTTGAAAAAAAAAAAAAAAAAGTTCAAGCCTTGAAGTTTGAACAATGTTGAAGCAACATGAAATTTACATGTACCTACCGTTATCAATGTCCAGCATTCAGTTTATAGTAATTGATGTTTCTATTAGTTAATCCATATATTCTGTTTGCAAAACATTTTCTTTTTTTTATATAAAAAATATATTTAGGATTATAGGTGTTGACAAAAATTTGTTTATAATGCCACAAAAATGTAATCAATTTTGTCACAAGATGTGATTTTTTTTTTTTTTTTTTTTTTTTTTTTTTTTAAATCAATTTAGCACACAAACCTTACATGGAGAAAAACGGATGCCATTTCCTGATTCAGTATTACAAAAATACCTTAAATCAATTGTCAGTTGGTGAAATCCAGACAACATTCAAAAAAATTAAAAATTATTGGCCTGTGTAGTCTTTAAAAAAAAAAAAAAAATCTTCTAATAAAGAAATCAGTTTTATGTAATGAAGAGATGTGGGGGCTGAGAAGTAACAAAGGTTCTGATTTGTTGAGCTGGGTCACATGATCTAGAGAGGAGTGTATTTGAAACCAGTTCACAATAAAGTGTGGGGTGGGGGGTGATATGGAAAATTTTAAAGAAAAAACAACTCACCTTTTTTGTTCAATATTATAAAAACACCCATAACCATCTGTTACCATGGCAGCACAGCCGCCCAGACAAGTGGTATAACCCAGGAAACTGGTGGAAAGGACGAAGTTGCCACCACCACCACTAAAACACAAAAAAACATAATTCAATATTATGTAAAGAAGTGGATGTCACAAATCAGAATGGATAAATATTTAATTTATTTTGATAAAATTTCGTTTGCATTGAAATTTTATCTTTTCTTTTTATAAATATACAAATGTTTTCTTTACGTCATGAAAAATAAAATACAATTTAAATGGATACATGCAATTTTTTTTTTTTTTCATTCGTTTATCAAATCTATATTGTAATCAAAATTATCAATAGTTATTGAAACCAATAAGACAACATAATCTTTTGAAAAGTAGAGAGCACAGCTATTTACATGCCTCATTAGCATTTTTTTAAATAAGTAATAAACTGTAATTTATAAATTATTTCATTCGCTTGAGTTTCTTTCCAAAAATAATCATTCTGTCAAAGAAAATTATAACGAAGGAAACTATTTTAAATGATTACCTAAAAAGTCCAAAATGTAAAAAAAAAAAAATGATGCCCATTAAATTTAAAGATAAAAAATGAGTTATCTGAAAAAAAAATTCACTTTATTTCATCAAATAGTTTTTGTTTTTTTTTACAACGAAAAAACAATTTATGATACCGAGCAAAAGGTTCGATTTTTAGGAAGAAAAGCTAGTATTTAAAGATGGGGAGGGAGTGTCGGCGCTCTAACTGGAGTTATCTCCCCGTGGCGTTTATAAACTCCAAACAAAAAATAAGAAATCCAAGATGTCTGCCTTCAATGTACTCTCATAAAAACATGTTTTTCCGCTGTAAAAAAAAACTACTTGATCAAATTAAGTGATGTTTTTTTTTTTTTTCAGAGATCTTCAGTTCAAAACAGATACGTACAATATAACCTTTTTTTTTTTTTTTTCGATATTTTCATTTTTTAATGTCTTCATTAAACTGTACAAGTACCATTAACAGTATTTAATTAATAATTTAATAAAGTAAATTTCCAAAATATTTTCAAGGGAGGTAATTGAATTTTTTTTTCAATTATGTCTAATATAAAACTATTGTGTATGCTTTATAGATGTAAAAAAAAAAAAAAAAACTTGATTAATAGCTGCCAGATGACAGTTTTTATTTAAAAAAAAAAAAAAGAGATGAATCTGCATCAATTAAATTAACATTTTTTGTACAACTTACATCATTTCTTCTTTTAAAAATTTAGTCTGTAGGAAACAGATTTTCAAAATTCTGTTATTAGCAGAAACGATCCGCTAGCAACTTCCAGTTTAATAATAACCATATGGCGAGTTGTCGCCCTTCGTTGCATGGTTCTTATAAACGCTGTTAATACTTATGCAGCATGACTAACTTCCGTTAGCCCGATACATAGTTCAAAATAGACTTTGTAGCTTAGTGGGGATGCTCTTCTCTCTTCATTGCAGCCTCTTTCCCACAGAAGAGACGTTGTGAGCCTGTCTCTGCTTTATCGTTATTTTCATGGCAAGTGCTCAGCTGAGCTTCAATCTATGGTCCCCCCCCTCGCCAAACTTTCACAAAAAATACTCGTCTAGTCAAAACCACTATTAATAATTTCCCACACTCTTTATCTGTGCTTAAACCTAAACGTAGGTTCCATGAACAAAGCTTCTTTCTTAGAACTGCACACCTGTGAAACTCTCGTCCGATTGCCTGCTTTTCAGCTGATTACAATTTGATGGTCTTCAAGTCCAAAGTAAACAAGTTCTTGATGAACCATCCCCCTAAGTAATCCAATTTATAAAATTCCCACTACTTTTGTGTACTACGCTATAATCGCATTGACTAATGTATACCCATTAACTCTTATCCTCGAGTGACCTCTGGGCCTTGATAAGTGGTGATTCCTTTGTAACCCCCCCCCCCAAAAAAAAAAACAAAAACAAACTTAATCTATTTGCAAACATGGGTTTTTAAGCTCAGGCTATTCTGATTGATGCCCTGTGTATCTCACCACTGTTGTTGCCTAATACCTTCTCAACGGATCATAATTTTACGAGCTGAGGGAAATAATAATTCAATCAGGTTTAACATTTATTAGGTTGGTGCAAAAATGTTTTTTGACGTTCAACTATATATATAAAAACAACATTATTTTTGCACCGACCTAATAAAATGCTTTGTCTTTTTTTTTTTTTACTATTCACACAGGAATCAAAATCTGCTGACATGAAACATTTTTAAAATAACTAGCCGGGGTACCCGGGTGTTTGGAGATGTGTGTTGAGCACAAAAAAAAAAAAAAAAAAAAAAAAAAGGCAGGCTTGAACCCGTGACGCGAAGGCAGAAAAGAAAGTGAAAGAAAACCTGACACCGGAATCGGCACAGAAATAAATGTGGCTTCTAAACCTAGCCTAGGGCCAATGGAGCTTCCTCTTTCTCTCGTGGTATTTATTTGCTTCCCCACAAGGTCGTTCCCCCGAAAAAGGGGGAAATCTGGAAGAGTCCAAATGAATAGCAATTGTCTGATATGAAGGGTTTCCCCTCACATTGATCAAAGCTAATTACTTTAAAGACGTCCCGGCATGAAAGACCACGCGCTGTACCTTCGCTCAGATTAGGTTCACTTTATTTATACGAAAAAGAATAACAATTGGAAGGACAGAATAGAGGGGATTTTTTAAAAGAATGTAAATGTAGATACGACGTCCGTTCGCAAATCGTAGATATTATAATCTAGGGAGTATATAAAAAGTTCTAAAAAATAGTAACGTGGTTGAGTCCCCCCCCTCTTCCAAAGCCTTTCTTGGACATACACTTTTGCCTTTTATATATATAGATAACCTAAAAATAAAAATCAGCAAGAATTGAAGAATATAATAGGGGTTATCTACCTTCAGTTAAAAAATGTGAAAAAAAGCAAAATTTAAAAAATAAAATAACTTCACTGCATCTTAGGCAACATTGGGGAACTACAACTAGTTAAAAGATGCCAAATAATCGTATCTTCATTAAAAAAGTGGAGCAGATGATTACAATGGTGGATTTTGCTGTTTTGTGGTAAATTGAGCCGATTTTAGTTATTTGATGTCACAAATGAATCATTATATAGAATTAATTGAACGCAAGTTACTATTTTATTCATTGTAATCAAAATGTAGGGATCGTTGCTTCTAAGTTTCATTTATCTTCTCATCTTATTCCACTAGAAGTCAAATCAAATAGGTAGAATTAAAAAAACAAATATTAATCTCTCTTCTGTGCAATTTTACCTTTTCACAAATGCTGGGTCTAAAAATAGCTGTGGAATGTCCATTCCTTGCTCCATGGCAATCAGGTAGAGTCCTAAAAGATGACGATCACAGCCTGCAGAAAGATTGAAAAAAAAAAAAAAAAAAAAAAAAAAATTTTTTTTTTTTTACTTTTGATTTTAACGCAATTTAAAGTCAGAGAAAATTATGCAAATTCATGATTTACCCCCCCCCCCAATTTTTTTTTTTATCTGTGGCTAAATTTTTTTTTTTTTTTTTTTTCAAAAATCTCTTTTCTTACTGCATCTATCTCCTTCCCACTGCAGGAAGATGTGGAACAAGGCCAGAAGGTGGGGATGGTTGACCAGCACATATAAGGTAGAACACTCTAGCTCTGCAAACAATGCCTGAGTAGCCTTATCTGCATTCACTAATAAAGAGAAGGCAAAGCCTGGGAGAGTGGACAACCTAGAATTACCTACAACAAATCTGTCAGTAAACCCAGTAGAAACCACAGGGGATGACTCCTCCTCTGCTGGACGGATATCAATTTATATGAATATAGTTATATTTAATGGTAGAGAGTTCGTTTTTTTCCAAGGTATGTAAGACATACACACAGTGTAGAAATCATTAAAATCTATAAAAGTGAAATTGTATGTGTGTATGTACATTTCTTTACCAAACTACTCTGTCAATTTTCAGTCTACAGACTCGAGATTTGACATAAGGGGTAATGAGATTTGGGAAAATCTTTTTAATCTGTTTTCGGACAGAAATTTGGCTGCAAAGTTCAATGATTTGACCTTTGAAAATTCTACAAAACTCCTCCACCAATTTTGGGTCTGAGCACTTGAAATTTTAGATGTAGGTTGCTTGGACATGGATCAAACTTATTAATTTGATTTGAGCCCAAAACAAATGTTAAGGGGTCAAAAATTGGCTGAGAGGTCAAATTTTTAAAAAAATTTGACCTCTCAGCCAATTTTTTGGTCTAAACATTTGAAATTTTAACATAAAGTGTATTCAGACATAAGGCAAACTTTTTAATCGGATTTTGGCCGAAATTTTGGCTACCAAGGGGTCAAAGTTTGAAAGATTTGACCATTGCAGTTTCTAGCAAACTATTCAGCAAATCTTGGGTCTAAACATTTGAAATTTTACATAACGGGTATTCAGACATACAGCAAGCTTCTTTTTTTTTTATCAGTTTTTGGGCAAAAATTTGGCTGCCAAGAAGTCAAAGTTGAAAGAGTTGACCTTTGCAGACTCTACCAAACTTCTCCGCCAATTTTGCATCTAAACACTTGAAATTTTAGATGTAGGTTACCTGGACATGAGACAAACTTAATTATATATATATATATATATATATATATATATATATATATATATATATATATATACACACACACACACACACACATGCACATAAAATTATGAACAGTACATAGGGCCCGAGCAAAGCTGGGTTGAACTGCTAGTATATATAAAGTAAACAATAATTGCAAAACAACAAAAAATGTCAATAAATAAATATATAAATTAAATATAATTTTAAAACTAAACATGGGAAGACAACTCATCTCTTCAAATCTTACATGATTATCAAACTATTTACCATGCTTCAATTCTGATGGTCAGATAAAACCAAGAAATTACAGTAATCTCTACTTAAATATAAAAGGTATTTGTATATGTGAGTGTGTGTGAGAGAGAGAGAGAGAGAGTTCCCTATGAACTCTGAAATGGTTGGACATTTTTTTTTTAAATTTCACACAACTGTATATTATGTGTCTGGGAGTGTTCTTACATAGGTTTTGTATCGGAATACCTCTGATAAGTATCGATAATCAAAAAAATCTGATTAAAAAAGAAACAGTTGACCAAAGTTAAGATCAACAGTGCATTTGAGAACCTTTATCACCACACAAGCAGAAAAACCTAGCATATGAAATCAACAGTAGGTTCTTTGATAAGACAGGGGCGCATTCGAAATGAATGTTTCTGTTTAAAGCACAATTGAACCATGATACTTGACTTTTGCATTTTAAACTTTAATTCAAGCCATTATATAAAATAATTTTATAAAATAAACAGTAAGTTCTCTACAGTGCAATGTAGACTACAATGAATTGTGGATTAGGTCATTGCGAGAAGGCACGTGATGCCTCCTCTCAGTGCACCATGGTGGCTCTCATACTAGAGCAGGCAATTAATCAATTTGATTGAAATTGGTTCGATTTTATTGATTTCAATGATAAAAAGTATTGAACATTCATTGATCATCATTCAATCCTAGACAACATCGGGTCTCCCTTCAAATGTGTTAAAGCTAAATGTATTTTATCTTTTATTATATAAACTAGCAGGGGTGCCCGGCGTTACTCGGATGTTTGTATGTGTAAAAGAAAAAAAAAAAGTTTTGGCAGGGAGGTAGGCTCGAACCCAATGCCTTGAGGCGAATAGCCTGATAACTTACTATGATGCTACGGGGGCAGAGAAGTGATAATGGTTGAAATTAAACGTTTAAAAAAGCAGGTGGTTAAACGAATATCAACATATGGTTTTCTAGGTCAAGCATCACGCCATAGTGGGAGAGAAATGAAATCACAGCGTGAATTTTGTAACATAAAAGTCGCTTAAATAAAAGATATAGACAACCTTGTTTCGTAAATCAGAGATATTACAATCTAGAAAGTATATAAAAAGTTGTAAAAATTACTGACCCCCCCCCACAAAAAGCCTTTGCCAAACATCCAAAAAAAATGCGCGCACACACACACACGTTTTCGCTTTTATATAATAGACAGCAGTCGACTATGTCTAGCTAAAACTACAAAACAAACACCCACAAAGTTGGTATTTTTTAAAAAGTATTCTACAGTTTTTTTATTTGAATGTAGAAATGATTGAAGCCCACTATAATAAAATATTAAATAACAGTAATAAAAGAAGAATAACATTTAAAAAAAAAAAAAAAAAAGTGATAAACATTTTATATATTTATCAAATCTAATCATTAGAAGAAATAATAGTAATTATCAAATAAAAAAAAATGTAATATTGCAGAAACAAAATGTAACTGCAAAATTAGAGTACAATGCCCTTTACAAAATGATT
Source organism: Euprymna scolopes (assembly GCF_053919585.1). Taxonomy (NCBI): domain Eukaryota; kingdom Metazoa; phylum Mollusca; class Cephalopoda; order Sepiida; family Sepiolidae; genus Euprymna; species Euprymna scolopes. Next base: position 71,495,057 of record NC_136520.1, read on the forward strand.
ACAAAAAGCACAGTCAATCTTGTTAAAGTATATACACATGAAAGCCAAAATAATAAAATTAAAAAAAAAAAAACAGATATAATACATTGTTATTGAACAATTATGTTGGAATCAAATGGAACATATTAAGATGGACCAGGGCATGCTGACATTTAAACAATCTATGTACAGGGTGGAACGATAAAATTGGCACCCTAGTAAAGACAAAATGACTCCATTTCCATTTGATAAAAATTGGTTTTCTTTTTTTGTTGCAGACCATCTACTAGTTGGCTAGATGTGTATAAATCCTAAGAGCGATAGGAGCCTTCTATTATGTCTGAAAGTGAAACAATATTCAATGAGGGAGATGCGCCACCGTACAACTCATGCTCTCTACCGATCCAAGTTATGACAACAGGACCATTGCCAGCACCCTCAAAATGCAAATCTTGACAGTTCAAGGCTTGAGCGCACAGCTCAATGAAGTTTCCGACCACGGTTTGGTTTCAAGTGAGGGTCACATCATGCTACCTCACATCTTTGAAGTCGGCTTGAAAGTCAACACCAAAATGTACCTGGATGTGCTGAAGAGTGTGGTGATCCCCTGGTGTAATCAGGTGGCCACTGGCAGACCCTAGGTGTAGCAGCAGGACTTGGCGCCGGCCCACAAGTCAAAGAAATCCAGGCTTGGCTTCAGAAAGAGTGTTACTACTCGGTAGTATAGTGGTAAGTATCCCCGCCTGTCACGCGGGAGACCGGGGTTCATTTCCCCACCGGGGAGCCATGTCGACTAGATATTTTTTAGTTGCTAGCAGGGTATCAGATTTGTTCTTTAAAAGTAAACCATTATTAAACCTGAATGGTCATCTACGAAATTCAACACATATCTATAATGTTCTCTGGCCATCGGTTCCACGGGACTGTTCAAGTCACAATGCACCATTGATAGGATTTTTTTGGCCTTTTTGTCTGGTATCTTGCTTTGATAGTTTGTCATTTTCCCTTGCGTACAGACGTCGCAGTTGAAGTTTTTTGATGTTTGTATTTTCATTCCATCAACTACAGTTAGCAACTTTTTGATATCAGGAATATTGCAGTGTCCAAGAATTTTATGCCATGTCTGTAGATCATGGCAGGCGGTTTTCGATGGGACTACGCTATTTAAATAATATAGTCTTCCATTTTCTTTAATGTCGAATACAGTTCCATTCGGGTATACCAGTTTTGATTTATTCGGGCTAAAGTTTATATTTGCACCTTGTTTTGTGGCAGCTTGTACAGAAAATATATTTTGTTTAAATTTTGGGATTAGAAGAGCGTTTTCTAGAATACAGAAACACAGTTCACCTTTATTGTTCTTTAGCGAGATTTTCGCATTGCCTCTTTTCAAAACGATATCATTTACTCGACTCCCGTCAGCTAGTTCTACAAAATAATTTTGTGGCTTAAAGTTGGGGTCAAAATTGATAAAATCAGATTCCTTTGTAATCACATGTGCCGTGGCCACACAATCGACAAGAAAATTATTATTGTTTGTTGAAGCATTAAATGTACACGAAAATAAAAATGTATGTTCACTAACAGAGCTCTCTACATTTTTAATGGAGTTGCTATTTTGAGTCCTGTATCTACATTGGAAACTCTTGTGATTAGGTCGTCCACAATTATAGCAAATAATTTTTGTACTTTTCTTAGGAGAAAAATTGTTTTTGGCAAAGTTGCGGTTTTTATTCCTGTCATGGGTATAATTTAATTTTGGTGTTTTTATGTGTGTATTTTTAAATTTCATGATATTTGTGGATTCGTTTTTTTCTGTGATCATTTTTTCAGTTTCTTCTTAACTTCTGAGTGCTACCTTGAATTGGCTAAAAGTCATGGGTTTTTCTTTCTGGGTTATCACGGTGGTAAATGGCTTGAAATCACTCGGTAATCCCTTAAGGACCATGGAAATTAACAGACTGTCACTTATAACTTCACCAGACATTTTTAAAGAATTTGCAGTCGTTTAGGCTCTTATAATATAATCAGTAATAGTTTCGGCTTCCATTCGTTTAAGAGAGGTCACTTCAGTGTATAAAGAAATAATTTTGGGTTTTCCTTTCGATAAATAATGCTCTCTCATATGTTCAATGTTTTGCAGCCATCGTCCAGAGCTTCTCTCATTACCAGTGATAGACTTCGGTCATCTAAACACTGTATTAATTCTGCAAAGACAGTTGCGTTCTTTTCAACGAAGTCGGAGTCGTTTCTGTTTTCAGGTTGTTTTTGAAGTACTTTGTGTAGCTTTTGGATTCGTAGATATCCTAGAAATTTAACTTGCCACAATTCGAATTTTAATTCAGATCCATCGAAATAAAGACGCACACTGGGCCCATAACCTCTAGAAGTGTAAGCCATGTTTAATTTCAGAACAGTTTCCGATGGTTCGTTGTTACATACAAGTCCTGAGAGGTGACTGGTTTGGAGTAGACAGGTCCACAGAGCAAAATATTCTTACCGTGTTAAGACGGAAAAAAACATGCAAAATTGCTACAGAAAAGGTTTAATATTTATGGAGTAATCTGGTTTCTGATTGGTTGGTAGCAGAACATGAATTAATTCGATTCCCAACAACACGACCTCCCACAACACCAAAACCAGCCTGATTATTGCCATCTGCCGAGTATTCGCCATGTTCCCAGTTTCAAACCCATATCTAGGCGGTGATCGAGGCTGAAAGCAGCTACATTGAATAAATGTCAGCTCTACTACATAATTAAGTTAACTGAATTAAGTTTTTCAATAATAGTTTAAAAATAAAGCAAAATTTATCGTTCCGCCGTGTAAACAATCACAAGATATACTCACCATGATTCTTTTGCGCTTCAGCTCTTAACTGATTGTGTTTATCAGAAGCTTTTAACATCAAATGTAATTTTTCTTCTAACTGTGAAAAAGAAAAAAAGAGATCAGTTTGGTTTATTTTATGGCATATCAACCCATTTTTTTAATGGTTATTTTATGACATATCAACCCATTTTTTTAATGGTTATTTTATGGCATATCAACCCTTTTTTAATGGTTATTTATAGCATATCAACCCTTTTTTACTGGTTGTTTTATAATATATCAACCCATTTTTTAATGGTTACTTTATGGCATATCAACCCTTTTTTACTGGTTATTTATAGCATATCAACCCTTTTTTACTGGTTGTTTTATAATATATCAACCCATTTTTTAATGGTTATTTTATGGCATATCAACCCTTTTTAATGGTTATTATGGCATACCAACCCTTTTTAATGGTTATTATGGCATATCAACCCTTTTTAATGGTTATTTCATAGCAAGACAATTCTCATTGTAAGTGATTATAAGTGGCATATTAACCTTGGGGAAGGGTGTTCTTTAATACCACAACATGATTTGTTTTTGTTGAATCAGCATTCACCATAGGTCGGTTAAGCTGGCTCCTCCAACTGAATTATCTGCATCGAATATAGACACTGCCCAGGCACATCAGTTTGAAGCTGCAGTCGATTAGGTCCAGCCATTCACGGTTCCAGTCGTGCACTCCATAGAGGCGAGAACACAGGTTCAGATCAACACTGTGCTCAGTCCGGTTTTCAGTTGACCACCGCATCGTTTCTTACAAACCTGGTGTGGGGCTGGGTTGATGGTGGCATAAATGAAATCCTCTGGTTGCTGGCACAGAATGTGACCAAATTATTGGAGATATCCTGAAAAGAGGGTCTGCTTGAGAGATGGTATCCTGCAGCGCGAACAGATGGTTGTATTTGGGACAAATTGGTGCCAACGGACCCAAAGAGTGCAGCGTAGACATTGGTGATCAAAAACTTCCAGTCTGTGCAGGTCACAAACTTGTACTGGCCATGTTTCATATCCACATAGGAGAATGGTGCAGATAAGAGCTTGGTATATTCAAATTTTTGCACAGAGTCTGACTTCATTTCTGGACCAGTGTCAGGTGCAAAGGTGGCAGAAGGGAACATGGAAAAGTAGGAGATCTATTGTAAATGATTGATTTGTTTGGTTTACAATGTATTAATCCTTATTTAAAGTAAATTGTGCAGCTAAATTTAAAATATCTTAAGCAATTTGCAAGTGTGTTTTGAACGTTGCCTACACTGCAGTCGATAAAGTACTTGGTAAAATTTAATTGTAAGTGACACTCATGGAGGTTGAAGGTTCAATCCACAGTGCTGGCAGCACAAAAAATGCAATTGCAAATTATTTAAGATTTCTACCAAATCATGGCTGACAGAACAAGAGCATAGTACCCCTTTGGATTAAATAAAAGGTTATGTTTGAAATTCTGTGCTGATTCCTGAGTTCAACAAAATATGCCTGGAAAAAATTGGAAGTTATATCAACTGAACTGTCGTGCAGCTAACACTCAAGATGAAAAATGTCCAAATAATATGAAAAACAATTTAACAAAATAAAAATTTCATCAGAAAAAAATAAACTATTGTCAACACGAAGAAGCAGATATGCCTTAAATTGGAAAAACAAGTAAAAAGAAAAAAAAAAAAGAAACGTTTTGCTTTTGATAAACATGCATCACGCTGTTTAAAAATTTCATATTCTTTTAGTTTTCAAATTTCTAAAATAATTTGAAAAATGTTTAATTAGTGAAATAACTATTTTGGTAAAAAAAAAAAAAAAAGCAACAAATTTACAAATAAGTTAATTAGACGAGTCAATTTTTCACATTATTATTTGGGGTTGGCAGTGGGGGTTCTGATCAGTTTCAATAAACAAAATCAAAATAAGAACGACACGAAATGCACATGTGAGGGAAGGAGACAGGAAGTAATTCTTTAACGTGAGGAAGCAAAAGTCATCTTACTTCCTCAGGCCCATTATGAATTATTTGAAATCTTAGCTTTCATGGTACAATTAAGATTTTCAGTTTTCAGAAAGAACTGTCATAAAAGGGAAAAGGAAAGCAAAAGAAAATGGATATAGAAATAAAATCCAGCCAAATAGAACGACAACATAAGGTAAGACTCTAGCAATTTGGCAGAAATCAGCTTAAAAAAAAGAAAAAAAAAAAAGTGCACTGGATGTTTTTGAAGTGCCCCTGTGATGGTACCTTTGCACCTGGCTAAGAGACAAACAGAATGCAAGCTATCTACCCCTTAAGTTATGGGATTACACAAGAACTTCATAACAACTTGTACTTACTGAAACCTGTTGATCAACCATAGCTTTACTCCATTCAAGAGCTTCCATTGTACATGACCGTATTGTCTCGGTTCGTCCATGCCAATACGTACGAGTGGTTCCAGTTTCATATGTAGGTGCAGGTCTAAAAAATAAGGTGGAATTTTAATTTTTTTATATATATTTATTTCAAACAAATTAAATATTTTATTTTAATGCTGAAAAGGTTATGGGTTACATCATTTGTTACCTACTGATTTTATATATATATATATATATATATATATATTGCTCCAAAACCAGAAGATTTATTTCTACACTCATAGTATTTCATTCATATGTAAATGTAACAAGTTTTACATTGACCAAAACATTGTGAAAATAACATTCAAGATAAGAACACTCAAGTGCGATGAATCCAAATAATAGGAATTCTTGGATTCTTCGGACTACTGTTCTCATCTTGAGTGTTATTTTTACGTTTTAGTTGATGTAACCTCTGACTTTCAGGTGTATCTTGTCGAACACGGGAATGTTTCTGTTGAACTCGGGAATTTGGACAGAATTTCGAACGGAACTCTTTATTTACTTCATGGGGTAGTATACTCTCGTATCGTCAGCCATGACTGGATAGAGGTTCTAAGTAATTCGCAATTGTATTTTTTTCGGTCGCCCGCACTGAGAATTGAACCTTCAACCTTGGCAGTGCTGAGAGTACTTGAAAAAAATCAGTTGTGGAAGTGATATTCTTCTGAAGGTTGAAGGTTCAATTCTCAGTGTGGGCGATTGAAAAATACAATTGCGAATTACTTAGGATCTCCATCCAGTCATGGCTGATGGAATGAGAGCATGCTAACCCCGTGAAATAAAGGTTTTTGTTTGAAATTTTGTTCAAATTCTCGAGTTCGACAATATACACCTGAAGAAGGTCGAAGGTTACATCGACCGAAACGTTGTGAAAATCACACTCAAGATTTGAACAGTAGACTAATGGATCCAAATAATACGAATGTTCAAATTTGTGCAATGCCGAAGTGTTCTTCTGCTAATTTATAATTGAAAGATAAATTTTGATGTCAAGATGTCAAGTGACACATGATTCATAAATGCTGTCTTCATTTTTAAGCATAACTCAAATGATATAAAGGGGGATAACTCATTTTTAATTAAAGGCTGGGAGATCGGGGTTCAATGCTTGGTCAGATCATACCAAAGACTAAAAAAAAAGGGTTTGTATTACTGTACACATAGATTCGAAAAAGTTGTCAAAAAACAAATATATAACAAATAAAGGCAAGTTAAGTTACTTTTCTACCTAACTGGATATATTTTTCGTGTTTTTATTTAATGTAACATGTTTATTCAGCTCGAAAAACATACAGTGTTTACCGATGTATTGGAACATTCAATATGGCGTCTTATTCTCTCTTTAACACGGTAAGTGTGGAAAAGATGCTATAAATAAAAAACCGGATAAAATACTGTTAAAAACTCGCTCAATATATGTTACCGTGACATAGGTTGACATATATTCAGCGGGTTTTTAATAGTATTTTGTATAGTTTTTTTTTTTATAACACCTTTTTCCATACTTACGGTGTTAAAGAGGGTGTGAGACGCCATCTTGAATTTTCGAATACATCGGTAAACACTGTATGTTTTTCGAGCTGAATAAATATGCTACATTGAATAAAAACACAAAAAATATATCCAGTTTGGCAGAAAAGTAACTTATCTTGCCTTTGATAACATTTGTTATATATTTGTTTTTTGACAACTTTTTCGAATCTATGTGTACAGTAATACAAACCCCCAAAAAATGTGTACTTGATGACCCTTTGCTAAACACTCAACATTACAAGGTGAGAATAAAGAGTACTGGGAAAGGAGTGACAACCTCCCCTACATCTCGGTGTAGAAGCTAATGAAAAAAGAGCCTTCAGGTTGCCCTTGACTATTGTCGACCACTTTACTTATAAATACCATAAGGATAGAATCAGGGCCAAATGAAATAATCCCGAGAGAGAAGTGACAGCATTTGTTACATCTCAGTGTATCAGCTGATGTAAAAGGAACATTTAGGTTGCCCTTGACTATGGTCGATCACTTTAATTTTACTGTTTCAGTATCATCAAATATAACAAGCAGGTTATTTAACAGACATAGCTCATCTTCCTAACACCACTGCAAAAAATTTTCCTTTCATCCTACATGACCCTACCATCAAACGAAATTCCTGTGAACAGAATTTTTTTTTCAGTAACTTCCCATCTGTAGAACACCTTAGCATGGCATTGCTGGAGGGTATTTTATTATTGTGCGAACTTTTTAATTTTTACTTACTTTCCATATAATTTATAATACGTTAACTGCAAGCAGAGTTGCATATGCGTGTCAGGATGCAACTTGAAGGATCTCAGATACAGCCGGCCATATTTATTATAATCCACAACTTTGCATTCAAATAATTTTGACTGCAAAGAAAGAAAATATATAAAAATCAGATATCATCTTTATATTTTATACAAGCTTGTAAGATTGATCTATGTTTTTAGACAATTTCTTTCTTAAACTAATAAAAAAATTTTTAAACCATAAATTATCCTAAAAACATTCTGTAAATAAAATATTGTAAAACACAATGTCTAAAATTATTCTTTAAAAAAAATTGTCCAAATAAATTCTAAAAAGTACATTGTACAAAACAAATTATTCTAAAAAATAAATTGTCTAAAAAATAATTCATTCAAGTCACAAGTTTACCTATAATTTTAGACATTTTAAGTGAAAACAATCATCTAATCGATAAATTATTTAAAAAAAAAAAAAAAATGTATAAAAAATTTGTTTAAACAATATAATATTCTAAAAACCAAAAATCTGTCTAAATAATAAATTATCATCAAAAATACATTTTTTTTTGAGGACTGATTTCTTCTGTAGAAAGCAACCATTTATTTGCCTGATGAGGACTTCTGCTTTTAACCAACTATTTGTCTGAAACATTAGCATGTCCAGTGTCATGACCATGTAAATTTGTTTATATCAATAAATATATATATATATATCTCTTTTATTGAGCACTCTTAATAACCTTGTAAAGTTCATTAGTTATCACTCCTGAATACCTTTAACCTGAGATATATATATAATTTTTTATTTTCTTTATGTAATTATAGTCATCTTTTGCTATGATGTACTAATGATCAAAAAGGAAATGAGGAGAGGAGAGAATATTATATATATATATATATATATATATATATATGACCATGTAAATCTGTTTATATCAATATATACAGTCCTGGTTAAAATCATAAGACCGCTTAAGAAAGTAAGCGTTTACGCATATTATCGAATTTGCCAAAAGGGAAAATATGATGGGGGAAAAAAATGAAATCTGTTTCATTCGAAACCTTAACCCTGAAACAAACATTTTCACCTGGTCAAAATGATAAGACCACTTTAATAAAATCGGCTAGTTTTGAAAAAATGAATACGAAAAGCTTTCTATGTTACTAAAAGCAACTTGTTAGTGGATAAAAAACATCTTACTAAATTATAAATGGCAAAAGGGAAACCATTATCAGAGTTTGAGAGAGGAAGGATCTTTGAGCTTAATAGGGGTGGACTCTCTCATAGATCCATTGCAAACGAAGTGAATCGTAGCAAAACGGTCATCACAAATTTTTTAAGAAATCCAGATCAATATGGGTACAAAAAGAGTTCAGGTCGACCAAAAAATAATAATCCTATCACTGGATCGCCGTATCAGAAGTTTAAAAAAAAAACTCCAGTATGAGCTCAAGTCAATTGAAAAGCCAAACAGCAGCAGAATGTAGTTCTAAAACCATCAGAAGGCATCTGAAAATAGAGGGTTTCAATCATTTAAAGCGACTGCAGAAACCATGTCTTCTTGAACAGCACAAAACTAACCAACTTAAATATGCCGCCAAATACCAGACTTGGGATGAAGAGAAGTGGGAAAATGTAATTTTCTCCGATGAGAAAAAGTTTAATCTAGATGGTCCAGATGGATTTCAACACTATTGGCATGATAAAAATTTGCCCAAAGAGACTTTTCAACTCGGCATAGTGGAGGAGGGTCTTTAATGATCTGGGGTGCTTTCTCGTCAGCTGGGACCCTAAAGTTGCAAGTAATGAAAGGCTGGCAAACATCATTGAAGTACATTTCAATGCTTGAAAATGCTTCTATCAGGACTGAAGGTCCACGTCTGTGTGGAAGAAATTGGATTTTCCAGCAAGACAATGCTGCGATACACACTTCTCGACAAGCACGAGAATAGTTTTCTTCAAATAATATGGAATTGTTAGATCATCCAGCATGTTCTCCGGACCTCAATCCCATTGAAAATCTTTGGGGATGGAAGGCAAAAGAAGTGTTCAAGGATGGAACCCAGTATGATTCGATAAAGGAACCTTCTGATTCAGTTTTCAGTACATGGGATAAAATTCCTTCGCAACTGATAAAAAAATTAGTCACAAGTATGCCAAAGAGAATTTTTTAAGTAATTTGTAATAATGGAGGCTATACTAAATACTGAGCCCCTTTTTAGTAATTTATAATTGCCTTTTGTGAGATAAATTATCAGTGGTCTTATAATTTTGACTAGGTGAAAATGTTTGTTTTTTAAAAAATAATTATTAGATCAGAGTTAAGGTTTCGAATGAAGCAGATTACATTTTTTTCCATTATATTTTCCCTTTTGGCAATGGTTTCAACCATTTGTTTGATTAAAAATTTGATAATATGCGTAAACGCTTACTTTCTTAAGTGGTCTTATGATTTTAACCAGGACTGTATATATATATATATATATATATATATATATATATATATAAAAGTTGTAAATTTTAATTTTCTTATAGTTAAAAAAAAAAACGAACAAAAACATGACATCTTCGTTCCATAGCAAGTACTCACACCAAAGATTTTTCTTTGTTTTTGTTGTTTTAACAAAGTGGAAATCTTACATAAGAACCAAACTTTTTTTTTCTCTGACCCCCCCCCTCCCTTACCCCCAATATCTATATTCTGTATCAGATTTGCTTTTTACGTTTGATTCTTATGTAAAATTTCCACTTTGTTAAAACAAAAAAAACAAAGAAAAATCTTTGGTGTGAGTAATTGCCATGGAATGAAGATGTTGTGTTTCAAAAGTCATGTTTTTATTCGTTTTTTTTTTGGGGGGGGGGTTAACTATAAGAAAATAAAAATTTACAATTGTTAGCAATTAATAATTTGTAATTATTTTGAATAAAAACATATATCTTTTATTGAGCACTCTTAATAACCTTGTAAAGTTCATTCCTGAATACCTTTAACCTGAGATGTATATAATTTTTTTATTTCTTTATGTAATTATAGTCATCTCTTGCTACGATGTACTAATGATCAAAAAGGAAACGAGGAGAGAATACATATGTATATATATATATATATATATATATATATATATATATATATATATATATATATATATATATATGACCATGTAAATCTGTTTATATCAATATATACAGTCCTGGTCAAAATCATAAGTAAGACTTGTGGAACTGTCTTCCATTTACCTGCTTTCCAGCTGACTACAATTTGATTGTCTTCAAGTCCAACATAAACAAATTCTTGATGAGCCGTTCCCCTAAAGTAATCCAATTTACCAGATTTACACTGCTAACGATTACTATGATATTATCCCATTGACTACTGTACACTCTTTTACTCTTACAAGAAAGTAAGCGTTTACGCATATTATCGAATTTTTAATCAATGGAGAGCAAATCGCTTCCTCAAATGGTCATGTTACAATGTAAGAAATGGATTCAGTCAGTTAAGAATGACTTTAGGAAGTTGTACACAGAGAAGAGCCATCAGGCAAAACTGTCCAAGACGTTAAACAGTGATGATAATGATGACAATATGTTTTTATTTTATTTTTTTTTACATTGGAGTCACCACTTATCGAGGCCCAAAGGCCACTCGAGGAACTTATTATAAATTTTCCTAGTGTGTGTGTGTGTGTGTGTGTGTGTGTGTGTGTGTGACGCAGTTTATCTCAGCCTACAGGCAACCCACCCAGGCAAGTAAGGTACCGAAATGAAGCTTATGACCCAGCGGATGTTTTAGTGATATTCATATCCATGTTTGGTATATGAAAATGCAAAAAAATAACGATTTACTAAACAACGTTTTATTTACTGGATATTTTTCCGGTACAAAAACCCAAGTTTGCCCAGCTGGGCAAACTTGGGTTCTTGTAAGAGTAAAAGAGTGTACAGTAGTCAATGGGATAATATCATAGTAATCGTTAGCAGTGTAAATCTGGTAAATTGGATTACTTTAGGGGAACGGCTCATCAAGAATTTGTTTATGTTGGACTTGTAGTCAGCTGGAAAGCAGGTAAATGGAAGACAGTTCCACAAGTTTGCAGTTCTAAGAAAGAAACTTTGTTCATGGAATCTACATTTAGGTTTAGGTACAAATAAAGAGTGGTGGAAATTATTGATAGTATTTTCAGCTAGACGAGTGTTTATGAATGTTTGGCGAGGGGAGACCATGGATTGGAGCTCAGACGAGCACTTGCCATGAAAATAACAATAAAGCAGAGACAGGCTCGCAATGTCTCTTCTGTGAGAAAGAGGTTGCAGGGAAGAGAAAAGGGCATCCCCTACTAGGCTACGAAGTCTATTTTGAACTCTGTCAAGGAAGGATAAGGTCTTTCTAGCAGCTCCTGCCCAGATGTGGCAACAATACTCCATCCTTGGACATACCCGGCTCTTATATAGGTAGAGAATTACATCAGCAGTTAGATATCTACTGGATTAATAGAAGGATTCCACCATTTTTCCAGCAACCTTGACAATTGATTTGATGTATGTACTCCATTTCAGATCAGGAGTAAAGGTCAAACCCAGAAGCTTGTCAAAACATGGAGCCTCCCCAAGACTAGCACCATTCATTTCAGTTGATGCCAGATGGGGGTCAGCGCATTGTTAGAAGATAGAAGTTTGGTTTTAGATGTATTACAAGTAACCAGCTACTTCTTTCCCCATAAAAAGATAAAAATAAAATAATGTATTATGTATGTGAAAATCAATTTTTTAAATTTTATTTTATAAAAATAAAAAAAAAATAAAAATAAAATAAAAGATGGTAATTTCTTACACTCTCAAGGTACATATATCTCGCTTCTTCGATCCCTTGATGGAGCCGATCATTCAAGTGGAAATCTAATCTTTCTGGAACTGGAAAATCTCTGACTTCTTGGCTTCCCTGGCAGCAGAAAAACAAAAGACAGAAAGTTACAGAAAATATTGATAACTCAACATTTATAAGAAATAAAATTATTTGTTCAGAAGTTTTCTTTACCTTGGTGATGTCATTGGAGCACAAGTTGGAACAGGTGCTAGTGTGATTGCAAGGGTTAGAAATAGAGTAAGTTATCAGAACTTCAATTAATAATCAGCAGAGCATTACCATTGTCGACCAAGGGAATATGTATGCATTGTGAATGATGTATGAAAGTGAAACCTGTCCAGTGAAAGTTGAGGACGGGCATTGCATGGTAAGAAATGAAATAAGAACAATACGATGTGTAATGATATTCTTAAAAACAGGCTTAATTTTGATGGCCTTAAGGAAAGATTAAACCAGAACTATATAGAGAGATGTGTGTAAAACAGAAGACTGTGATGGTATGGTCATGTTGAAAGAATGGATGAAAGTATGTAGAACGGTTAAGGTAGCAAGTTCATTTCTTTCAATGTTTTCCTTGAAATGAACCTGCTACTTTAACTGTTCTGCATATAATAACCCATTCTTTCAATGTGACCATAGCATTAAAGTCTCCTGTTCTGCATGCATTTCCCTACGCTGTCCAGATTTCATCTTCGTCTGAAATCATCATGCAAGAATTAGAAGTAAAGTATGAAGTGCCTTCAATAAGTTTCCAGACTTTTTTCATATAAACACTTTATTGATAGTACACACATGAAACTCTAGTCCCCTTTGAAGTAATCTCCTCCGGCTGCAATGCACTTGTTGTTCCATTCCAACAACTTCTGGAATGCCCCATGGAAGTCCTCTTGTATGAGTGTGTCAATGACCTTCGTCATAGCCTCTTTCATCTTCCAATTGTCTCATAACGACAGTCTCCTGTTTTCCTTGAGCTTAGAGAATAACCAAAAGTCACAGGGAGCTAGGTCTGAACTATAGGGAGGGAGAGGAACTGTCTTGATACCCATCTTGGTGAAATAGTCTGTGAGCTTCTCTGAGCACCCTTGGGACAAACTTCACGCAAATCTTCCGCATCTTCAGTTCCTCGTGAATAATTGTGTGTACAGTTCCCAGACTGACATCAAATTGTGCACTTATTGTCTCTATAAACATACAGCGGTCCTTATCCATGAAATTCTTTATTTGGCCAATCAACTCTGGTGTTCTGACTTCCTTACTCCCACACCTCTCATCATCCCTCACAGACTCGCTGCCTTCCTTAAATCTCTTATGCCACTCAAAAACTGATGCTCGATTCATGCAAGATGGTCCAAAAGCAGTCTGAAGCATTCCATATGTTTCTGTGACATTTTTTTCAAGTTTTTTTTTTTTTTTTTTTTTTTTTTTTTTACAAAGGCATCACCACATTATCAAGGCCCAGAGGCCACTCAAGGATAAGGGTTAAAGAGTGTACAGTAGAAATTGGTCAATATAGTAATCATTAGTAATGAAAATTTGGTAAATTTAATAACTTATATGGAACGGCTCATCAAGAACTTATTTACTTTAGACTTGAACACAACCATATTGTAGTCAGCCGGAAAGCAGGAAAACGGAAGACAATTCCACAGGCGTGCAGTTCTAAGAAAGAAGCTTTGTTCATGGAATCTACGTTTAGGTTTAGGCACAGATAAAGAGTGGGGGAAATTATTGATAGTGTTTACAGCTAGACGAGTGTTTCTTGTGAAAGTTTGGCGAGGGGGGACCATAGATTGAAGCTCAGTTGAACACTTTCCATGAAAATAACGATACATCAGAGACAAACTCGCAACATCTCTTCTGTGAGATAGAGGTTGCAAGGAGGAGAAAAGGACATCTCCTACGAGGCTACGAAGTCTATTCTGAACTCTATCAAGGCAGGACAAGTCCTTTCTAGCAGCTCCTGCCCAGATGTGGCAACAGTATTCCATCCTTGGACGTACCTGGCTCTTATATAGGTAGAGAATAGCATCAGCAGTGAGATATTGCATATCATTCTTCTGAAGAGTCCTCATGTCCAGATTGCATTTTTGAAATTCACCAACTGTGACAATCAGGCTTTAGTAGAATGAATTCCAATTCTTGCTGTAGCTGTTCATTTGAACTTGAAATCATAAAAATTGGTCAGTCATCTCATAAGATGTAAAGCAATAACAAACTGAATTTTCAAGTGTCTACAACAATTTTAAATGTCTGTATGAAAAAAGTCTTAAAGCTAATTGAAGACACCTTGTAAGTTATGAGGACTTTTGTGATTACTAATCAGTAGGGCGTTACCATTTTTGACTGATGGAATGTGTATGTCATGTGATGATAAAGACATGTCTTGCATGGAAAGAAATGATATGAGAATTATACGATGGATGTATAATGCAAGTCTTAAAAACTTTTGACCCCAGAGGAAGATTGAATTTGAACAGTATAGAGAGATGTGCATAGAACAGTTGACTTTGTTGGTATGGTCACATTAAAAGAATGGATGACAATGATTTGGTTCGTAGATGTACAACAATTCAAAGGGAAAGTTCACGGAAACCATATTCTGGGCCAGGGATCAACTATTTGTGGATCCGATAGTTCTGCCAGGTCATCCTTAATTGTTGTGGCCCGGATCTTCAGCTGCATACTGGCATGTTTGTACCGAGCCAGGTAAAGAGCAGGGAGAGAGGACTTTGCAAATGAGCTCTCTAGTTAACGAGGTGTATGTCCAAACCATCAGAGACATCATTGAAGGACGAACAGTAGGGTTTTTTTTTTGTTTTTTTTTTACAGTGATCACCACTTATCAAGGCCCGTAAGCCACTCAGGGATAAGGGTTATTGCAAGTACATTACGTTAGTGTGGAGATTTGATGAAGTGTTTACTTAAGGGGGCGGTTCATTAGGAATTTATTAACATTGGACTTGAACACATCCAAGTTGTAGTCCGGTGGGAAGCAGGCAGACGGAACAGTGTTCCACAGGCGTGCAGTTCTAAGAAAGAAGCTTTGTTCATGGAATCCACGTTTTGATTTAGGCACAGATAAAGAGTGGGAGAAATTTTTCACAGTGGATTCGGCTAGACGGGTGTTTTTCGTGAAAGATTGGCGAGGGGGGACCAGAGATTGGAGTTCAGACGAGCACCTGCCATGGAAATAACGATAAAACAATGATAGGCTCGTAACGTCTCTTCTGTGGGAGAGAGGTTTGCAGGGTAGAGAAAAGGGCATCCCCCACTAAGCCATGAAGTCTATTTTGTACTCTGTCAAGGCAGGATAGGCTGTTTTTAGCAGCTCCTGCCCAGATATGGCAGCAGTATTCCATCCTTGGACGTACTTGGCTTTTATATAGATAGAGAATTGCATCAATAGTGAGACATCTTCTGGAGCGGTAGGAGGGGGTGTAGATTTAGTCTTCGCCAGAGAGTAGAAACCAAAACACAATCTCCATAGTAGAATCCTCCTGAGCATGAAATGCATTCTGAACCATTGCAGTCCAGTTTTGACGCTCATGGGTCAATTCGCAAGAAAAGACTCCCAATTCCAGGGCCGGTAATGAACTACTTATGGGCCCAATAGTACCAGTAGGTTGTCCTGAATTGTTGTCGTCCAGGTCTTCAGCTGCCCGCTGACACATTTATAACAGCCAGGCAGAGAGGGGTGGAGATTTTACAAATGAGCTCTCCCTCTGGTTGACAAGCTGTATGTCCAAACCACCAGCGACATCATTCAAGAACGGACGGACGGACAGACAGATGGATGGATGGACGGTAAGGAGCATAGGTTTAATTTTTTGGTAGAGAAAGATAATGAAGAGAATTAATTATTTTTGGTAGAGGGCAAAGTCATAGTGCTTTTCTGGTTGGCACTTTGCCAGATAATCGTACAGCATTGAACTCAGGAGTTAGTTTCTTGAGAGGCTTATCCATGAGCACTGACTTATTATCAGTCAGGATATTCTCAAGTGCCATGTGGCACATGAATGTGTGTCCTTTGAAATACTTCAGAACATTGAATACAAGATGAA
Organism: Euprymna scolopes; assembly: GCF_053919585.1. NCBI lineage: Eukaryota > Metazoa > Mollusca > Cephalopoda > Sepiida > Sepiolidae > Euprymna > Euprymna scolopes. Next base: position 71,511,491 of record NC_136520.1, read on the forward strand.
AAAAGAAAATTCACATAATTTTCTTATTTCAATTCAAGCTAGGTCAAAAAGTTGCTGAAACAGCTCACAATATCAATGAAGCATCTGGCCCTGGAACCACTACTGAACGCAACGCACAATAACAGTTTAAAAAATTTTGTTGCAAAGATGATATAGTGGTCGGCCATCCAATGTTGACAACGATCAATTAAGAATCGTAGTCGAAGCCAATCCACGCACAACTATTCGAGAACTTGCTTCTGAATTTGACGTAACGTATACTAAGATTTTCAACCATTTGAGAGGGATTGGAAAGCAAAAAGAATTTGATAAATGGCTGCCTCACAAATCAAACGACACAAAAAAAACAAAAACATGAAGCGTCATCTTCTCTTCTTTTATGCAAGAAGGGCCCGTTTCTTGACTGGGTTGTTACTTGCAATGAAAAGTGGATTCCTTACAACTGGTAATGCTCAGCACAGTGGTTAGACGTCGATGAAGCTCCACACTTCCAGGAGCCAGAATTGCACCAAAAGAAGGGAAAGCGGACTGTTTAGTGATCTGTAACCGGTCTCACATTACAGTTTTTTGAATGCAGGCGAAACCATTATGGTGAGGAAGTACTGTCAACAAATGGATGAAATGCATCAAAAATGCATCAGAAACTTCAACAACAACACACAGCATTAGTCAACAGAAAAGGCCCAATTCTCCTCCATGACAATGCTCGACTATATGTTGCTAAACCAATCTTGCAGAAGTTGAATCAATCTGGCTATGGAACTGCCTCATCTGCCATACTCTCCAGACCTCTCACCTACCGACTACCACTTTTTCAAGTATCTCAATAACTTTCTGCGTGAGAAATGCTACAAAAACCTAAACAATGTCAAAAACGCCTTCAGCGACTTCATCACCACCAGAACACAAGATTTTTACGTTGCTGGCACAAATACATTTGCTTTGCGTTGGCAAAAGTGTGTTGATTCTGATGGTGTTTATTTCGATCAATAAATGTTTTGTTTGAACCAAGTAATGTTCATCTGAATTTAAGAGTTAAAAACCTGCAAGAACTTTCTTGTCGACGTGATGAAAATCTACTCACGTTCCAAACACCTTTATTTTCTTTAATGCAGGAGTCGATATAAAATGTCACGGTGACATTAGTCATTCCATCAATTGGGGCATGCTAAAAAAAAAAAAAAAAAGAAAAAAAAAAGAAAAAAAAAAGAAAAAAAAAAAGAAAAAATTTTTAATTTATGAAAAAAAAAACGAATAAAAAATTGTACACTGAACAATCAAAATAATACAAAATATCAATCCTCAACTCAAAAATTCAAAAACAAAGATCAACTCACATCGCTGTTGGAACTAGTAAGTCCATTTTTAAAAACAATAAGATTCACCGATTTGTCAAACCATCGATTCATCGGATTACCAGCAATGGCAAATTGGAACATCTGTGAAGAAAAAAAAAAAAAAATATATATATATATATATATATATATATATATATATATATATATATATATATATATATTAAAATGATGAGAATTACTTATAAATACAAGAAAAATAAACAAGATAAAATATTTAAAATAAAATATATAATACTAGCATGGGTACCCAGCGTTGCCTGGGTTGACATGAAGTTCTGTTTGAAACACACCTGTATACTAATTATTTTCATCATGGGCAACGTGGATACCTCCACAACAAAAATAAAATAACAGAGAAAAACATGTACATGTAATCGCCCCAAAAAAAGAAGTATCTGATGCCCTCTCCACCAGATATTTTGGCAGAAGGGCTACAAAGAGAAGAAACTATTCTCCAGATATTGAGCACTGGAAAGACCCCCACCCCACTCCTACCTAAAAAAAAAATAATTAAAAATAAATCATTACAACTTTTGTTTCAATAAAAATAGCAGCGAATGCCCATGCGATCGCAAAAAAAAAAAAAAAAAGATAAGATCTACCAAAAATTAATTCCAAAAACAATTAAATTAAATTTTTCGTCATTTTATATTTCTAATGTAATCCCCCCCCCCCTCCACAAAAAAATGAATTTGTCATACTTTGGGGTTCATTCTGTTTAAAAAATTGTTAGGTGAAAGTACAGAATGGTCTCATAAAAATTAATCAAATTTATTGTTATTTTATGTTTTAAATGTAATTCCCCCCACCACCACCACAAAAAAAAAAAAAAATTGTATTTGTCATGTTTGAAACTACCATTTATTTTCATATCTTGGAAACTACTCATTTGCTGTAATTTTAAACATTATTTTCGTTTTCAGCGCCCCCGAAAACATATAAAAGTGGTAATTTTAAAGGAATTTTCGAGGGTGGAGTAATTCATCATATTTACCTTTTTTCTAACATATAAAAAAGGTTACTTAAAAATTAAGAATAAGCAAAAAAAATTTCCTCTGAATTAAAAATAAAAATAATAATTCAGCTTAGAAGAATATTTCAAAATGAAAACAAATATATTACAGAAAATATTTAATAACGGGCTCCGTTTTAAACAATTTTTCAATTAAACTATCACAGTTATTTCCCCTTTGGTTTTCTTGTTTGAAAATTAAATGATTTCAGATTTCAGATAAAATAAGTTAAATCAAATATAAATTGAAATTTAAATAAACTAAAAAATTTAAAAAATTTTAATTAGTACAGTTAAAACGAAGCTATTATGTCAAATAAGTAATATAATCGAGCTAATTATTTGAATAGATTTAATTTAATGTGATATGCTAATGACCTTAACTCCATCAATGTAGATATGGGTGAAGAATGCTATATATAGAAATTACGTATGAAATATAATATCTCCATTGACAGAAGTATCCTATCATGGGCTATAATATTTCTTGACAAGGAGAGTTGTACAGAGATAAGTTGCGTTGGATGTCAATTTCTAGAAGCCATTTCTGTAAAATGGACGTTAAGCCAAAGATTTTAATGATGATGACAGTAGTCGATATCTATTGTTATAAAAAACTCTTCAAACATTTTCGCACCAAATTCTACATGATTCTGTCAACATTAAAAAAGAAATGAGATTTTTGTATCACTCTTGCACAGGTACAGATAAAATGAACACTTACAAAATTATACAACACAAAAAATAATTTTCTATACCATGGATAGATTTTTGATACAGAATTTAAGAAAGTTAAAAATAAAAAAAGGTTAAGGACAGGTGTTGCATGGAGAGGAATAATATGATGGACGTGTAATGTGAATCTTAAAGACAGACTTAGATCTGATGACTTCAGAGGAAGATTAAATTGGTGAGTATAGAGAAATGTGTGCAGAACAGGAGACTTTGATGGTATGGTCACATTGAAAAAAAAAAAAAACGGATGAAGTTCTTTGGTTAGAAGCTGTAGAACAGTTGAGGTAGCAGGTAAAAAAACATTGGAGATAGTGATAAGGATGAATTTGAAAGAAAGAGGGATAAATAAACACTTGGTCAGAGATAGATTAGTTTGACTACGCTCTATAATAGACAAAGAAAATATCGAATGCTATGGTTGAAACTTTAGAAAATCATCTTTAGTTTATAGTGGAATGGAAATGACAATGGATATTAACATTTGATGCTACTGAGACTAAACTTCTTTCCTTTAACAACTACAAGAAACCTTTTCAACCACTGACTGTCATGACTAATAATACTCCACCAGAGAACTCTTCATTAAAACTCCTTTGCTTAATATTCACATCCCCATCCATCATCCAGTACGGCCGCAGCCGAAACTGAACTCACTGTATGAGTTTGTAGAGTAATTCAAATCTTGTCAGTAGCTGAATAGTTGATGCTTCGCCAGGGCTATCAAGGTTATTTTTTTTTTGTGACACCATCACTAGATGGGGTGCCTAACACAGCTTAAGAGAATCCCATCTATTCTCGAGAAAAGGATAGACCGCACCAGTTTCCCAACCTGGTATTTTACCTCACGGTACATACAGCGCCTTGCCTTCCCAAATAGTCATCCATCTGGTACTGGCCATGATCAATGTTGCTTAACTTCAGTGATCTGGCAAGAACCGGTGTGTCAACGTGATTGTACCGTATTCACAGGTAACATGTTAGAAAATTACTCACACCTGAGAGTATCCTACATCTCTACAAAGTCACATTTCACCCATGCATGGAGTATTGTTGCCACATCTGGGCCGATGTATCTACCAAGTCTCTCACTCTTAGACAGTGTCCCAAAAAGAGCCTCAAGCCTAACAGGTCCCGCACTGTCAACATGGCTCCAATCCCTGCCCCATCACTGCAATGTTGCATCACTGTGTTTGTTTTACAATACATTAATGAAATGCGTTCTGACAAACTCATAGTACTTGCGCCATCTTGGCATAAATACCACCGACAAACAAAATTCCACCCCTTCACTGCTGAGGTCTCTAGATGCCTGAAAGCCTTTACTCTAATAGTTTCTTTCCTCAAGCTGCTAGATTTTTTAATTCCCTCCCTATTTCCTGTTTTCCTCACAGTACCAACATGCAGAAATTTAAATGTAATGTGAACAGACATCTTGCTGCTCAACTCCCTATGTAGTGCCCTTGTAGACATGGTTCCAATTAGTAGCACCTTAAGTCCAAGTGGCAATATGCTTTGCTCGGAGTGAAAAAGTGTAAAAAAAAAATAAATAAAAAATAAAACTTCTAAAAGCTGTTCAATACATATCTGCATGTAAAATGAATCATAACTTTTGGAAAGTCTCAAGTGGCTTACAACCACAGCATGGAACATCATATTAAAGATGACATTAATATCATTTCAAAGAGCGAGCCTATTTGTTAGATGGTTTGTTCTCTTAACTAAATCTATATAATTATAAAACTCAAATGACCTTGTAACAATGTATGTAACCCACTTTCCGGTTTACGACATCTGATTGCGCATAAGCATTAACCCATAACAACGTAAACAAATAAACACAAATCACTTCTTCTGCAGATTTTGACCTGCGCATTGAAAAACATGGGAAGAGTGGGGTTTAAAGTAACTTAAACGTAATACAGAAATGAATGTGTAAAAAAAAAAAAAAAAAAAAAAAAGCAGATATATCAAAATTTGTATTTAACTATAATAAATATTATGGTATCTGTTCAGTACACATTTACCTATGAGTTTGGCCAACCACTTATAATTCAGTAACTGTAAAGTTTTTTTTAAAAAATAATCAATTATAATAAACAGAACGACTCATAGAAATCTATCTATATTCTTTTTTCATTTTAATATACTTTCATAGAAATGTTTCTGTTATGTCAAAAAAACTATTTTCTTTACGTCACAAATATCACGCTCATACATGAATTCCATAGCTAATATAACATACTGACCCAACGGGTCACAGGTAGTCTAATATTTCTCTCATTGCAAGCCTGCTGTTCATAGTATGCATCTATGTACCTTGTTAAACATGCAGCATTGCACATGTTTATAGACGACATAATTGTATTTCATCCACGAGAGATTCATCAAGAGGTGTGAACATATCAATATGTGTGTGTGTGCACGCATCTGTGCTTTTGTTTATGGGAACACAGTATTTAACAGTGTCTTTTACTCTATAACATGCCTCATTTACTATCTTTATGGGTGTCATAGACAAACTATTAATAAATGAAATGTTTTTTTTGCTTCCCATGGATCTTTAATTGTCTATTACTTTCCGACATGAACGATTTTGTCAACCAATACACAGTAATTCTTAACAGCCACACATGTGTCAAGAATGAATTTAATTTCTCTACACATACACTGCAAGATTTGTGAAATAGAACTTATCTAACTGATCGCCTCGTTTCTGTTTTGCTGGAATATATATAGATACTAATTGACTCACACAGTTAAACCATTCAAGATTAATCAGCTGTTAATCCATGGATATAAAAATTGACTAAACGTTAGTGCCCACCATCTGAAATAAACATAACTTTCCAAAGTCTCAAGTGGCTTAGAACAACTGCATTAAAACTTTGTATCCAAAAAGACATAATTATTTTAAAAAGCCAAACTGATTTCCTGGGGTGTGGCTTCTCTTAGCTAAATATTTCTCCCTTGCCAATCCTGCTATACATTGTATGCCTCTATGCATCACACTAAACATGCAGAATTATGCATGTTTACAAAACGGAATAATTGTATTTTACCAATTAAGTTACCTGCAGTTTGAAAAAAATAAAAAATAAAAAAAGATACATTAGCAACTCAGCAAAAGTAAGATAAAAGCAATTGTTCTTTCTTTTGCGTTTAATTGACTGAAATGAGATTCCCACTGAATTTTCCACCCAGATTTTAAAACTCAGTCCATTTCTCTTAGCTAAATATTTCTGCCATAGTAGGCCTGTCATCTATAGCATGCACCTATGCACCAACTAAACATGCAGCTTTGCACATGTTTACAAGATGAGTGCATGTGTGAAGAAAAAAAAATATGATGAACTAAAAATAAAATGAACAATGCAAAGAACAGAGGAAAGCATTAAAGAATAAAAACTCACATCCGTTTCGTCTTGAGGGTAGCCTTCGTCCAAAGTGAGCACCATGATGCTTTCTTGAATCAATTTCAAATTTCGGTAATTTTGGGGGTGAATACTTTGCAACTCGTTGTGCAACTAAAACAGTGAAAAAAAATCAAAAAAGTTTTTAAAAATTTACAATGAGAATAATAAAAATAAAAATGTATTTCTAAATAAGTTAAAAATACAAAAAAATATACATATGTTAGCAGGCACGAGGCTCTACCTATAAATTATTTTTTTGCTCAACTTCCTAATTTAAATAATAAGTAAAGAGAAATATGCAAAATACAAAAGAAAACAATAGTAATCAGTATACATGTCGAAATTGTGAAGTTTCTTTTTAATTGACCCCAGCAAACACTTGATGATGTCTGACCCCAGACCTTAGCAAACACTTGGGGACGTCCGACCCCAGACCCCACCAAACACTTGACAATGCCTGATCCAGATCCCAGCAAACACTTGATAATGTCTGACCCCAGACCTTAGCAAACACTTGGGGACGTCCGACCCCAGACCCCACCAAACACTTGATGATGCTTGAATTCATCTTCTTCATTTTTGTTCATAACACGATGTAATCCATTTCTTTTCGTAGAAAAACTCACCTCTGCCCAAGTTTTTCTATTGTGTGCCGTAAGAATTCCAACAGAGGGTCCAACTGGTTCCTGATCACACGTGTCGCGGATGTATTGTAACTGTTTTTGTAATTCAGGAGGGGTCAATAACTCTTTATGGTCATCAGTGACAGTCAAGATAAAGACGTGACCAGAACACAACACCATCACATGCTGTGGAATGTCACCTTCAGATTCTGAAAGAGAAAAGAAAAGTTTTTAAAAATTTATAAAAAAATGTTTAAATATAGATAAAGAGAAATAGACACATTATTTTGGGTGAAAATAATTTTTCTTCATTAGTTGTTTTGTTTTACAGCATATCAACCCTTTTCTAATACTGAATCCAGTTATTTTGGTAAAATGGTTTTATATTTCAACTTATTCATATAATCAAACTATTATTCAAGTAAATTTGTGCAATCATAAACTCATCTGCTCACTTAACAACAATCGCTCCGTGTGTGTGAATTTCTTCTATTTCAACTTCTCCTCTGGCCAAGGGGGTGCACACTAGTTCACAATCCAAGAGAAATACAGCAAACACAAACTGACACATTCTGTATATATCAATTGTACTTTGGGTGTGTGTGGAAGACCATCGACCTTCTAAACGCTAATGTTGCATCTTAATTTTCTGTTGAGGCCATGTTCATCAGCTGTTTTCATATCATCTTGATCTGCTCAGAGCCACAACCTGCCTTCTACTGTGCCATACATGAAACTCCTCAACAATCACAAACCAAAAACTGTTGTAAACTGTTGCAAAACTCATTTCCATTCCTAAAACTGTCAGTAAACTCTAAATATATTGGTCCTGGATATGACCTTAAACTATATCCGATGGTGAGGCCCCAGCTTGCAGGCTTTGGGGAGTGTGGAGCCACCTCTTAATTGCCATTGCTCCCAGGTCCATTCTGATCTGGAGTGGTAGTACCTGTTAGGGTCCCAACTATGGGTTAAATAGAAACTGACTTGAAAAAAATAACAAATATATTCTATTAAAAACTTTTTCTTCAAAAATCACTGGATTCGGCATTAAATGACCCAAAAAGGGTTGATATGCTGTAAAACAAAATAAAAAAAGCAACCAAATCGAAATATCTTGACATTTATAATAATGGCACAAATTCTCTGAACTTACTTTGAGCCATTACCGATGTTGACAGTGAACAACAAAACGGATTGAAAACCTGGCTGTGTCAGGTTCAACTCCAGTTTGTTCCAAAGAAACATTTTCATCTAACGCGCACCTGACATTGTGTCTAACCTCTTAGGGAGGAGGTAAATAAAACACAATGAATAAGTGCAATCACAGCAGCTCCGGCTCCTCCCTGTGCTCCGATGGTATTGTAACAAGAGCAAATTTACCTGCCTTTTTGGATCATTTGGACCATTGATCTCATCTTGGTTGTTTAAATCTAGGTCCAATAACATCCAGTGTGAATGTACCTGAAAGCGGTCAGAGGTTACATCGGTCGAAACGTTGTGGAAAAAACAACCGAGATGAGAACAATAGTCCAAACAATCCGAATAATAATTATTAAGCCTCATCTCAAAAATATACAAACATCAAAATTTACCTGTTTTAAAGGAATGTAGCAACTGGTCCCTTTTTGGTCCTGGAACTCGGCATGTGCTAAAAATGAGTCGATATTGGTTCATACATAAAGCGTTGCCCTGACGATTTTTGTCTGGGCGCATCTCTTCTCTAAATAAAAAAATAAATTTTTTATAAATTAAAAAAATTTTTAAAGAATTAAAAAAATTTTTCATCAAAAAAAAAAAAAAAATTAATTTTAAAAATTTTAATTAAGAAAGCAGGTTTATATTACTATACACATAGATTCAAAAAAGTTGTCAAAAAAAAAAAAAAAAAAAAAAATATATAACAAATGTTATCAAAGGCAAGATAAGTTACTTTTCTACCTAACTGGATATGTTTTTAGTGTTTTTATTTAATGTTGAAATGTTTATTCAGCTCGAAAAACATACAAGGTTTATCAATGTATTGGAAAATTAAAAATGGCGCCGGACTCTCTGTTGAGCATGGTAAGTTTGGGAAAATGAGTTAAAAATAAAAAACTATACAAAATACTGTTAAAAACCCACCGAATATATGTCAGCTTATGCTACGGTAACATATATTGAGTGAGTTTCTAACAGTATTTTGTATAGTTTTTTTTAGTTTTAACTCATTTTCCTAAACTTACTGTGTTCAACAGAGAGTCTGGCACCATTTTTAGTTTTCCAATACATCGGTAAGCACTGTATGTTTTTTGAGTTGAATAAACATGTTACATTAAATAAAAACACTAAAAATTTATCGAGTTAGGTAAAAAAGTAACTTATCTTGCCTTTGATAACATTTGTTATATATTTGTTTTTTGACAACTTTTTCGAATCTGTGTATAGTAAAACAAACCCATTGCGAGTGAAACAGTTGCAATTGTGAGTGATTTTTCAAAGTGGCGACTAGAAATAATGAACCGCTTATCTTTTGGCAATTGTATTTCTTTCACTGACAATCTTCCAAAACTCACTACTGAGTGAAAAATATCTTTTCAACTTTTTTTTTTAAATAAAACGAACAAAATTAAATTATTTAAAACAATAACACTTTTTTTTGTTTTAACGAAGGCTATTTAAAAAAAAAACATCAGAAGAAATTAAAATGTTTATACCTTCAAGTATCAACATAAAATTTGTTGCATATTTAGAATTAAACATTAAAAAAAATATGAAAGAAACAAACTTTATTATGTACATAATCGTCACAGAATGAAGATGTCATATTCCAAAAATCACATGGGTTTGGTTAGTAACTTTTCTATTTGGCTGGTAAACGAAAATATTTAGTTGTCAAAGGTAAACTAAAAATAGATTTGTCCGTAGAGCCCTGAGTAATACAAACCCCCAAAAACATCTTTTATATATATATATATATATATATATATATATATATAAAAGCGAAAATGTGTGTATGTATGTATGTATGTATGTTTGTGTGCCTGCTAAAAACTTTCGACAGACACGACGAAAATTCACAAACTCGGTATCATATCGAAGCCCCATCCTTCGCTCGAAAAATTGGCCAAAAACGTTCATTTTTTCACCCCGAAATCAACAATTTTCGACAGGAGGGGGTCAACAAAAACGGTCTTCTCGTGACGACGAGCGGTTCTACGCATCCACCAGATGACATCATGACCTGATTTACTTTAAATAGTTGAAAAACTGAAAAATTTCATGTACGTCGCGTTAGGTCAGTCGATTAGCGCGTTGGGTTCGAATCGTGGTGTGAGACGTCTATTTTTTTTTCGATTTTTTAAATTTAAATATTGAACTAGTGTTATTTAAGCCATTTTTCAAGTAACATTCGTTTTTCTGTGTTTTTTTTTACTTCGCTTATCCACACCCAAAAACACCCGGGTACCCACTGATTTTTTAAATTATAATATCAAAACAGGCTGATTTAAGCCATTTTTCATGTGTTCGTTTTCTGTTTTCATCGTTCGTTTGCCTTACGTTAGTTTTTTTTGTGTTTTTTTTCCCCACTTAAGTGTTAACGTTGTTTTCTTTTTTTACTTCGCTTATAACAAACAAACCTGGTCATTGACATCGTCGTCGTAATGCTCGACGACTTCTGGGTGCGCACCTGTCAATTTGGTTCTTACTTAAATAAATTCAAACATCTTTCACTAACTCATTCTGGCTGGCCGATTTTATTTTCAAACTTTGCCTCAGGACTTCGGGTTCGATCCCCCCCCCCCCCGGTTTCTGTTTTATTTAACACCACACACACCTACAAACACCCGGGCAACGCCGGGTACCCCCGCTAGTATATAAATAAAATAGTAAATGTGTGTGCGTGTTTGAAAACATTTAATCCATAAACTCTTAAACTACTGGTCACATAACACTGAAATTAACAGGAAATAGTAATCATACACCAAGAATATAATGAATAAAATCTTTATGCAAAATGTTCATTCCAACTTGGCAATATATTTTTACTTCTTTTTAGCGCATGCCCAAATTGAATTAATTTTTAAAAAAGCAGCTTTTTCCAAAGGAGGAAATGTCATCTATATATATAAAAGGCAAAAATCGGTGTGTATGTATGTATGTATGTATGTATGTATGTATGTTTGTTTGTAACGCTAAAACTTTTGAAAGACGGAACCAGAGTTGACAAATTTGGTATCATATTGCACCTTGATCACCCGGATGACAAATATCGAAATTTCACGTCAAACGGACCAGTAGAAAGGGGTCAACTGATCGTTTTTCTCCTAGGGGGGCCCCCCAAAAAACCTGTCATTTTAACGTTATTCAATACGTGTCACGTGACGTGACGTCAGCTCAAACTTTTGACAGACACAACCAAAGTTGACAAATTATGTATCATATTGAACCTTGATCACCCGCATGACAAATATCGAAATTCCACACCAAACGGACCATTAAAAGGGGGTGAACTGATCATTTCTCTCCTAGGGGGGCCCCCAAAAAAACCTGTCATTTTAATGTTAATATTACATAATCCAAAAACGCTTAGTCATGTCACGTGACGTGACGTCAACATCCAGTAATGGCGAACAAATGTAAACAAACACTTTGTTTTACCGATACTTTTGTAATTTCTCTTCTGCTTTGTTCTAGAGATTATTAAACTCCATGACAATGTCTCCAACGTATTTAACTGGTTAAAAATAGTATTTATACAAGAGTTTTAACGAAAAATATCAGGAAAAAATGTACAGGAATAAAAAAAAATTCAGCTTTCAAAATATTCGTCGATAAAAAAACCGATCTTTATATTTACGCTAGCCATTTTGTATATTACCACGTGACCTGCTATCTCTTAAACTGGAGGGGGGGGGATCCACTTGAATCCAACAAAACCAGTAATTTTTTTTTTCTATTATATATACATCATTTTCTATAAAATTAAGTGTAGACTTTATAATTAAAACAAAAAATGTTATTCATACTAAAAAAAAAAACGCTTAGTCATGTCACGTGACGTGACGTCAACATCCACTAATGGCGAACAATTGTACCTATTTACTATGCCTCCCCACGGGACAGAGTTAGACACCAGGGTCGTTTTTTAACGTGGAGAAAAGGTACAAAAATAAAAATTGTCTCAGTCGTGGAGGATTTCTCCTCCACCGAAAGAGAACAAGAAATAGAAGTGCAGCATCTGAAGAACAGATACTACACTTTGATCTTGACCAAAAGGCCAAGAATGCGAACAATTGTAAATAACAACTTTTTTCACAAAACCAACACCGTCTTTCTTTTTTTTTCTCTCTCTTTCTCTCTCTCACCCACTTACTCTTCCCTCTCTCTCACCCTCTTTCTCTTGACGTCACACCACTGTTAAACTGTGGGGGGGGGGGAACACATTCCCAGGCATTATCTCCTATAGATGCACATTTTATTAGAAATTCAGCTTTCAAAATATTAGACGATAATAAAAATATAAAACCAACACCCTCTTTCTCTTTTCTCTCTCTCTCACCAACTTACTCTTCTCTCTCTCTCACCCTCTTTCTCTTGACCTCCTACTACTGTTAAACTGTGTGTGTGTGTGTGGGGGGGGAAGAGGCAGCTTGAAAACCAACAAAAACAGTGCACAGTTTCCCAAGCATTTGGGGTGGGAAGGGGGGGAAGAAGCCGAGCGCACAGTTTCGTGTGAGAGAGAGAGAACAATTCTCAACCTATATACTCAACAAATTTTTTATCTACAGATTTGAAAGTTTGTATATAGGGTATTCAGACATATGGAAATATATCTAGCATAATCTATCTATTATATCTATAAAAGTGAAAATGTGTGTGTGTGTGAGGTAGCCAGAGAGAGAGAGAGAGAGAGAGAGAGAGAGAGACAACAATTCTCAACCTATATATTCAATACATTTTTTATCTACAGATTTGAAAATTTGTATATAGGGTATTCAGACATATGGAAATATATCTAGCATAATCTATCTATTATATCTATAAAAGTGAAAATGTGTGTGTGTGTGTGTGTGTGTGTGTGTGTGTGTGTGTGTGCGTAAGAGAGAGAGAGAACAATTCTCAACCTATATACTCAACGTATTTTTATCTACGGATTTTAAACTTTGTATATAGGGTATTCAGACATATAGAAATATATCTAGCATAATCTATACATTATATCTATAAAAGTGAGAATGTGAGTGTGTGAGAGAGAGAGAACAATTCTCAACCTATATATTCAACAAATTTTTTACCTACAGATTTGAAAATTTGTATATTGGGTATTCAGACATATGGAAATATATCTAGCATAATCGATCTATTATATCTATAAAAGTCAGAATGTTTGCGTGTGGTTGTGTGTGTAAGGTTGCGAGAGAGAGAGAGAGAACAATTCTCAACCTATCTATTCAATAAATTTGTTATCTACAGATTTGACCATTTGTATATAGGGTATTCAGACATATGGAAATATATCCAGCATAATCTATCTATTATATCCATAAAAGTGAGAATGTGTGCGTGAGAGAGAGAGAGAGAGAGAGAGAGTAAGTACAATTCTCACCCTATATATTCAACAAATTTTTTATCTACCGATTAGAAAATTTGTATATAGGGTATTCAGACATATGGAAATATATCTAGCATAATCTATCTATTATATCTAGAAAAGTGAGAATGTGTGTGAAAGAGAGAGAGAGAAGAGAGAGAGAGAGAACAATTCTCAACCTATATATTCAACTAATTTTTATGTACAGATCTGAAAATTTGTATACAGGGTATTCAGACATATGGAAATATATCTAGCATAATCTATTATATCTATAAAAGGTAGAATGTGTGTGTGTGTGTGTGTGAGTGAGTGAGTGAGTGAGTGAGTGAGAGAGAGAGAGAACAATTCTCAACCTATATACTCAACAAATTTTGTATCTACAGATTTGATAATTTGTATATAGGGTATTCAGACATAAGGAAATATATCTAGCATAATCTATCTATTATATCTATAAAAGTGAGAATGTGTGTGAAAGAGAGAGAGAGAGAACAATTCTCAACCTATATATTCAACAAATTCTATCTTTACAGATTTGAAAATTTGTATATAGGGTATTCAGACATTTGGAAATATATCTAGCATAATCTATTATATCTATAAAAGTGAGAATGTGTGTGTGAGAGAGAGAGAAAGAACAATTCTCAACCTATATACTCAACAAATTTTTTATCTACAGATTTAAAAATTTGTATATAGGGTATTCAGACATATAGAAATATATCTAGCATAACCTATCTATTATATCTATAAAATGACCATGTGTGTGTGTGTGAGAGAGAGAGAGTCAGAGAGAGAGAGAGAACAATTTTCAGCTTGTGTGTGTGTGAGAAAGAGAGAGAGAGAAAGAGAGGAAGGAAAATTCTCACCCTATATATTCAACAAATTTTTTATCTACATATTAGAAAATTTGGATATAGGGTATTCAGACGTATGGAAATATATCTAGCATAATCTATCTATTATATCTATAAAAGTGAGAATGTGTGTGTGAGAGAGAGAGAAAGAGAGAGAGAGAGAGAACAATTCTCAACCTATATATTCAACTAATTTTTTATCTACAGATTTGAAAATGTGTATATTGGGTATTCAGACATATGTAAATATATCTGGCATAATCTATGTATTATATCTATAAAAGTGTGAATGTGAGTGATGGAAAGAGCAAAAAATTCTCAACCTATATAACCTATAAAAGTGAGAATATGTGTGAGAGAGAGAGAGAGAGAACAATTCTCAACCTATATATTCCACACATTTTTGGGCACAGATTTGGAAATTTGTATATAGGGTAGGCAGACATATAGAAATATATCTAGCATAATCTATCTATTATATCTATAAAAGTGAGAACTTGTGTGTGTGTGTGTGTGTGAGAGAGAGAGAGAACAATTCTTAACCTACATACTCAACAAATTTTTTACCTACAGTTTAGAAAATTTGTATATAGGGTATTCAGACATATGGACATATATCTAGCATAATCTATCTATTATAACTACAAAAGTTAGAATGTGTGTGTGAGAGAGAGAGAGAACAATTCTAAACCTATATATTCAACAAATTTTTTATCTACAGATTTGAAACTTTGTATATAGGGTATTCAGACATATGGAAATATATCTAGCATAATCTATCTATTTTATCTATAAAAGTGAGAATGCGTGTGTGTGAGATAGCGAGAGAGAGAGAGAGAGAAAAAGAGAGAGATAAAAATTCTCAACCTATACATTCAACAAATTTTTTATCCACAGATTTGAACATTTGTATATAGGGTGTTCAGACATATAGAAATATATCTAGCATAATCTATCTATTATATGTATAAAAGTGAGAATGTGTGTGTGTGTGAGAGAGAGGACAATTGTCAACCTATGTATACAACAAATTTTTTATCTACAGATTTCAAAATTTGTATATTGGGCATTCAGACATATTTTAATATATCTGGCATAATCTGTCTATTATATCTATAAAAGTGAGAATGTGTGTGATAGAGAGAGAGAGAACAATTCTCAACCTATATACTCAACAAATTTTTTATCTACAGATTTGAAAATTTGTATATAGGGTATTCAGACATATGGAAATATATCTAGCATAATCTATTATATCTATAAAAGTGAGAATGTGTGTGTGTGTGTGTGAGAGAGAGAGAGAGAGAGAACAATTCTCAACCCATATACTCAACAAATTCTTTATCTACAGATTTTAAAATTTGTATATAGAGTATTCATACAAATAGAAATATATCTAGGATAATCTTTCTATTATATCTATAAAAGTAGAATGTGTGTGTGTGAGCGAGAGAGAGAGAGAGAGAGAGAGAGAGAACAGTTCTCAACCTATACATTCAACAAATTTTTATATATAGGGTATTCAGAAATATCGAAATATATCTAGCATAATCTATTATATCTTTAAAAGTTAGAATGTGTGTGTGTGAGAGATAGAGAGAACAATTCTCAACCTATGCACTCTACAATTTTTTTATCTACAAATTAGAAAATTTGTATATAGGGTATTCACACATATGGAAATATATCTAGCATAATCTATCTATTATATCTATAAAAGTTAGAATGTGTGTGTGAGGTAGCCAGAGAGAGAGAGAGAGAGAGTAAGAACAATTTTCAACCTATATATTCAACAAATATTTGATCTACAGATTAGAAAATTTGTATATAGGGTATTCAGACATATGGAAATATATCTAGCATAATCTATCTATTATATCTCTAAAATTGAGAATGTGTGTGTGAGAGAGAGAGAGAGAACAATTTTCAACCTATATACTCAACAAATTTTTTTATCTACAGATTTGAAAATTTGTATATAGGGTATTCAGACATATGGAAATATATCTAGAGTAATCTATCTATTATATCTATAAAAGTGAGAATGCGTGTGTGTGTGAGAGAGAGCGACACAGAACAATTCTCAACCTATATATTCAACAAATTTTTTATGTACAGATCTGAAATATCACATTTGTATAGAAGTAGAAATCTTGATACCTACTCTGATACCTAATAAAAGAAAGGACACTCTTTAGGGCGGATTTTGATTATAACAAGTCACTAATTAGAAATTATAATAAACATTCTAATAATTTAAGAATTTTACCAAAATAAAATTGCATGGTAATCACCCAATTTCTGCCACAAAATTTTGATTGGCAGAACTCATAAACATAAAATATATATTTTCTAATTTCATCTTTTTTTTTTCTTTTTACATAATCTGGTTTGATGTTTTCCCAAATATTCAAATCACTATATTTTGCTGCTTAATATCAAATACAGCAACTGAGTTATTTTTATGCATCAAACAATTACATTTTCTCATTCATCCAAACTAATCACTGAACATCAATTTCATATTTTCTTCACTAAAATATTACTGTGCTTGATGTCATCAAGTGGAGCGGATCATTTTTTTTTCATTTGTTCACACATTTTTCCAATTTATATATATTTTAAAGATTCTTAGCCTATGTCATTGCATACCAATCTGTTTATTAAAAGTTAAGGTTCACTGTAAACACATATGTTACACCAAAATAAAAACGCTTCAGATAATGTCTTGATATTCAATTCAGTTTCTCACATGACATCTTATGAAGTTAGTAGAAATGTTACAGACTTTTGAATCTCAAACACTTTCAATACTGTGCACTGATATTTTCTTTTTTGCAATATAAGCACATTCATGATTTTTTTTACAAACGTTAAAAACTTTCACATTGTGTAGCAATATACTGAAACAATTATAAAAATATTTGTTTTTATTTTGAATGATGCAGGGCATCTGAAGAGAGATTTTTCTAACAAAATGAAAGTATAATTTTTAGCAATAGGTATCTAGGAAAAGGCCACTACATATGTTATAAGTTCCAAATTTCCACAACCTGGCAAATACTGGTACATGCTAGCAAATTTAGATTTGCAATTACAAAATATGATTCTAATTTTTTCCTTTGCTCTTTATTCTAACACTACACTAAGTTTACTGTGTTATTTCGCTACAGTTGATATTGTGTAGAACAATAAGAAAATCATAGTGAACAATGCATTCAACAAAATTTCACACACATTTCTAGATACCTATATCTAATAAGTTCAAAAGAAAGGACACACTTAGGGAGGTATTTTGGTGGTCAAGTCACTAAAAAGAGATTAGCTGGTTTCCCGGCATAGCCCAGGATATAATAAAGATTGACTGAAATACATGTTCTAGCTGGTTTCTAGGCGTTGCCAGGGATGTAATATAGACACATTATGTTGTATATTACCTGTTATCTTCTCCCTAAGGTAAAACAATTTCATATACATGCTGTAAATTACCTATGCTAGGGATAAAACATGAACAATATCAGTCCTAGGGTAGATAAAACAAATAATACATAGAGATGAAAGATTCCTCTCCCCTAAGAATCAAACATATGTTCAATATCTGCTTTTGTTTTTTCATTGTTTATACGGTCCCGAGCAACGCCGGGTAGCCCTGCTAGTCTATATATATAAAAGGCAAAATGTGTGTGCCCATTTCGTGTTCGTCTTCAAAAGGCTTTTCTCGCACACGGTTCCGAGGTCGTTACGATAGCTTACAACTGTTTATATGGGTCCTAAATAATAATATGTATGATTTGGGAAAGTGCGTCGCATCTAGATTTATTTACGTCGACTTTTACAAAATTTTTGCTATTTTGGCTTCTCACGTGTTGATTGGGCTTTTTTTTTTTAGTATAAATATGTGAAACTAAACTCAAATGATGTCTTCTCGGCATTGTGGCGGGAAAAACGTCCAGAAGCAATCAGCTTTGATCAATCTTGTATATCAGTCTGGACAATTGGGAGCTGCTTTCCCCTCCCCAACATCTGTTGGGGGAAGAAACAGTCAAATTTGGGTTTGCGTGACTTCTATTTGACCTTCTTAATTAGGTCAAATGGAAGCAGCAGAGTTAACTTTTATTGCGCACGCCTGTTTTTATAGTTAAATAAATAAATTCAAACCTATTTAAAGTTGTATGTCGCCGTGGCTCAATGGTTAACGTAGCACAGTTTTTTTTTTCCACACATTAATTTCCCACTCAAGGGTACGGGTTTGATCCTCATACACTCACCTACCAAAACATTTTTTTTTTTATTTAATCCCCCTCCCCGGAGTTTTGATTTACCTCAAGACACCCGGGCATCGCCGGGTACCCCCGCTAGTCTATGTATATAAAAGCGAAAATGTATGTATGTATGTATGTTTGTATGTACGTGTGTGTGTTTGTGTGTCCGCTAAAAACTTTCAACAGACAGAACAAAAATTCACAAACTTGGTATCATATTGAAGCTCCATCCTTTGCCCAAAAAATATCAAAAAATTGGCCAAAAACGTTAATTTTTTCATCCCGAAATCGACAATTTCCTATGGGGGGGGTCAACAAAAACCATCCTCTCATGACGACAACCGGTTCTACACATGCGTCAGATGACGTCCTGACCTGATTTATTTTAAATAGTATAAGAACTGACTAAATTTCATGTACGTCGTGTTAAGTCAGTTGGTTAGAGCATTGATTCATTATCTAAAGATTTTGGGCTCGAATTGTGGTGTGAGATATCTTCCTTTTTTTTTTTTCGATTTTTTAAATTTAAATATTGAACCAGTGTTATTTAAGGCATTTTTCACGTAACGTTCGTTTTTCTAGGTTTTTTTTTTTTTACTTTGCTTATTCTTAGGTTTTCATTAACACCCCCAACCGACCACACACAGCTAAAAACACCCGGGTACCCACCGATTTTTTAAATTTTAATATCGAAACAGGCTTATTTAAGCCATTTTTCACGCATTTCTTTTTTTTTTGGTTTTAACGTTCGTTTTTCTGTTTTCTTTTTTGATTTTTTCGATTTTTACATTTAACACTGTTCGTTTGCCTTATGTTAGTTTTTTTTTGTGTTTGTTTTTTTTTTTTGATGTTTTGATTACCCTCCACTCAGACAAAAGTTAATTACCAATTCATTTAATTCACTATCTTCTTTTTTATGTTTTTTTCCTCCTTCGTGGTATGGGTTCGAACCTGCCTGCCTACTACCACTTTCTTTTTTTTTTTGCTCAACACACCTCCAAACACCCGGACAACACTGGGTACCCAGGCTAGTAGAAATATAAAATTCACAAGTGTTCCCAGTATATTGCAGTCAGGGGAGATTTTTTTTTGCAAGTTGTTGATGTCCTCCTACATACAGCACCTGGTATTCCCAAATGATACTAACCAGGCCCAATGATGCTTAACTTCAGTGATCTAGTAAGAATCGGTGTTTTAACATGATTATGTGATATATAAATATTAGCTAGGCGCCCGGTGTTGCCTGATCGTAAAATATGATATTTTAATTTATGCAGATTTCATATTTATTATTATTATAGAGCCAATTTTTCATCTCTTTATTGTATACTAGCAGTTCAACCCGGCTTTGCTTGGGCCCTATGTACTGTTCATAACTTTATGTGCATATGTATATATATTAAAGTTTGGACTCATGTCTAGGTAACCTACATCTAAAATTTCAAGGTTTTAGACCAAAAATTAGCAGAGGAGTTTGGTAGAGTCTGCAAAGGTCAACTTTTTGAACTTTGACCTCTTGGCAGCTAAATTTTCACCCAAAAACTGGTTTAAAAGCTTGCTGCATGTCTAAATACCCTTTATGTAAAATTTCAAATGTTTAGACTCAAAATTGGCTTAATAATTTGTTAGAGACCGCAAAGGTAAAATCTTTTGAATTTTGACCACTTGGCAGCCAAATTTTCGGCCAAAAATCGATTAAAAAGCTTGTCCTATGTCTGAATACACTTTATGTAAAATTTCAAATGTTTAGGCCAAAAAATTTTTTTTAACTTTGACTCCAATTTTGACCCCTTAACATTTGTTTTGGGCTCAAATCAAATTAAAAGTTTGATCCATATCCAAGTAACCTACATCTAAAATTTCAAGTGTTTAGATCCAAAATTGGCGGAGGAGTTTGGTAGAGTTTTCAAAAGGTCAAATCGTTGAACTTTGATTCCTTAACAGCCAAATTTCTGGCCGAAAACCGATTAAAAAGATTTTCCCAAATATCAATGTCAAATCTCAAGTCTGTAGACTGAAAATTGACAAAGTAATTTAGTAGGGAAATGTATACACACAAATACACACACAGACAATTTCACTTATATATAGATTGTACCCAATATATAGTAGTGATTTCAAAAGTAAAATAAAAAGAATACGACTTGAGTGCCATCAGCTCGAATCGAAAGTAAAACAAATAGCTTTCCAGTCTTAGTCGTTACTGTTTGAGCTATTATCAGATGGATGAGAAATAGTTAAAAAATGAACCAACTTTAATGTATAAATATATACATATTTGTACATATGTACAAATAATATATTTAGTTGACTTATACCTGCCAAGTTTCATTTTTTTTTAAAATTTGACGCCTTAGCAGCTACTTTTACCAGCTAAAAACCCCAGAAAAGAACGGTTTACAAAAAATATAATTATTTGACCTGCATAGCGCCATTCTGTGATCTTGCTTCTTAAAAGAGATGCAGTTTGAAAAAAAAAAAAAAAAATGGACCTAAGCAGTGATGATTCAAGAGAGGTGTGGTTGAGGAATGCGCAACCCTTGCCTCATAATTTACATGCTCAACTACCCTTACAAGAGTGTCCATTGTCTTTTGAGAATGTACAGAGGCATCACATCTTTTATTAACCCTGCATTGGTCAGCTAGGTGTTCCAAACATTGTTAGTCCCATGCGGTGTTGAAACACTCCAATACAAAAATATTTATACTGTTATTATTTTGTCAAATATAGTTATCCTGTTGGTTTAGATTATATATGTAGCCCCTGTTGAACAGTTTGAATCACTTGTATTTTGTTGATATTAATTTAAAATAATTCAATAAAATAAATTATACAACTAAGAAAAAATTAAAATACTACATTAGCTAAACTTATAGTTACAAGACTGAAAGAGTAATAAATTGCAAATAAAATAATAATCCAATCGAAATTTATGATAAAAATACCGAAACACATGATTTTCATATTAAATATTACAGAGTAGCCTAATGATACATAATATGTGCTTATATCTATAAATATTCACTCGCTGGAAAAATACAAAAATATATAAATCATAAAATCATACTTATGTTAGTCAGCTGGGGTGACTGGACACCCCAGAAGGACAAAGCGACGTTTACCCTCATTGAGTCAGGAGAGTACTGGGCTGGAGGAAAAGAAATAAGTTGCCAACTAGGAATTATGAACACTTTAGTAAAATTGGGGTGACTATATACCTCATGGGACTTATGCAGGGATAAGCTCAAAAGCCACTCAAGGATAAAGGTTACTGAGATGAAATAATTGTCAGTTAAAAGATGAAGAATATAATGAGAGAATTTGAAAAAGATTTGTGATGAAGCAAGTTTGACTTATTAGTTGAATGAATGGTTTATAACTGGACTGTTGACTTTTGATGTGAAAATGATCATGTTGTAGTCTGCAGGGAAGTTTATATTCTGTTTGGTTGAAACCAACTGAAAAAGTTGATTATGAATAGAACTTACTTGTGGATCATTTTCCAACATTGTAGCGTGTAGTAAAGGCAGAGGGCAGCACGTTCCACTTGGGTGCCGTCTTTGGCCGGCCAGTAGTGCTTGTAATAAGGACCTGAACCTCCCGTGTTAATGAACGGTGCGATAGGACTTCGGATGTCAAGATAAGCAACATTTTGCCACCATTTTTCCAACTAGAAAAACAATTAGATTTAAATTCCAATTATAAAATAAATATTATATATATAAAACTCAGTGTCTGTATGTATATATGCGTGTGACGGTCGTGTGGTGTGTGTGGGATGGTTGTGTGCTATGTGTGGGTCGATTGCATGGTGTGTGGTATGTGTGGAAAGATTTGTGGTGCATGTGGAATGGTTGTGTGGTATGTGTCGGATCATTGCATGGTTGTGTGGTATGTATGGGATGGTTGCATGGTTGTGTAGTGCATGTGGGATAGTTGTGTGGTTGTGTAGTGTATGTGGGATGGTTGTGTGGTGTGTTCTCTATAGAAAAATGGTATGTGAAACTTACAAAATATTTTATGATTGAATCTTATGTAACTGTAATTAAGAAATCTAACATTTTGGGAGGTCAACAAATTACCAAAACGTGAAATGAAAATTATTTCTTTGTTTTTCTATAAATAAAGCTACAGCCAATTAAGGGAGGGGTGGTGTTTTTGCTAGTTTATTAGTGAAAGGACAGATGATTTCGATCCTATTATCGATTCTGTTTTAAATTTCTAATTCGAATACAATTAATATTTAGTTTGTTTTTGTATTTTTTAAACTTTTGGATTACTGTAGTTAAACATAAATATTTATTTCTTATTACTATCAGCAATGAAAAATGTTAAAAAAAAAAAAAAAACCTATTAAGGTAGACAAAAATGTTCACATTTCTGATATCGATAGTGCCAAAAGTTCCGAATTTTTTGATTTCTAATTGCTTGTTTAAATATTTAAATAATATATATATGCTAGCAGGCAGCCCAGCATCGTCTGGTCATAGAATATACATAAATATTAATAAATATTATATTTTAATTCATATACAAATTGAGACATGTTCACGTGAGCATTATGTTTTTTTTCTAAACGGTTCACTTCTTGTAAGTTGGAAAAAAAAAAATCCTCGAGCGAAGATCAAAACCAAAATCTAAAGACAGTGAGTCAAGAACGATAACCATTAGGCCAGCTTGATATGATCTTTAAAAAAGGTTTTCAAACCTACTTATTTTTAACATAAGGAATCTGTCATGAGAATGATTCACGCAGGCACATTTGTGAAACAGTTGACAAACAGATAAAAATCCAAGGACCCTCTCCCTAACCCTAAACCTAACCCCCCCCCACCCCCCAAGTAACAATTTTTCAATTTTGACCTCTTAGCAGCCCTTTTTTTCTGGATGAAAACCGATTAAAAAGTTTTCCATATGTCTGAATACCCTAAATACCAAATTTCAAGTCTGTAGATCAAAAATTTGTTGAGTATATAGGTTGAGAATTGTCCTCACACACACATGCATTCTATCTTTTATACATATATAAAGAGAATTATAGACAAAATATATATTGGTGTATATTGATTTATTTGTCGGTTCTATATGGGAAACATCAATAGAAATCGGAACGCTCTTTATGCCTTGGCATTTCAAACCCCAATACTTCTCATCAGAAGAGGAGGAAAGGGCTAGGTTACATATATGGAGAATGTAACATATGACATCTGGCTTAGAGTTAGATTAGGAAGGCAATGTTAAAATACATGAGATGGCAGGGAGATAATAAAAGGAAGGTCGTGAAGGGATACCTTAAAAATAATAATACAAAAAAAAAAAAAAAATTAAGAATAATATATATATATATAACATTGAAATACAAAAAATACAAAATATAAAAAAATTTATAATATAAAGAAATTATATACACACACATGATTATATATATATATATATATATATACACACGCACACAATACAAAATTTTGAATATAAAGAATTTTCGGCACTTGTAGACTATTAGAATAAAATATTTTGGGTTTTCAGATAAAAGAAAAAACAATGGTTTCTACTGATTTTTGTTGTCAATTCTAATAAATTACAATGTTAGCTTCCGAACTATGCAATCGAAATTACCTGACTATTACTGAATTATTAAAAAAAACAAAAAAAAAAACAACTTTAATCGTTTAATCATGTTAGCAGGTGAAAATTTGCGGCCATCTTGTTTTTATAAAATAAATCGAAATGGAAAATTACCTCTTTTGAACTCTGTGTCTTATGATCGTTCAAATTTTGTTTTCTATTTTCTATAATAAATAAATATCTACTCTTTTTCGTAAATTCAACATATACATAGATACCATTGTTTTCATGTGAAATTAGTTTTACAATTTCCGAAAATTCATTCTGATAGTGTAGAGGCACAAACTTTTCAATATTTCTTTAACCCCCTCCCCCTCATTTATAGATATATATTTTATTAATACTTTTAACAAAAATTTTTTATATATTAAAATTCAGTATGTTATTATACCATTAAAATTAAAGTCAAAATTAATTAACTCAATTAATTTCCATGATTATCAGTTTCCATAATCAAGCATGCGTATAATATTTTTTGCAAAAATCAAGACAATAAAATATAAAATAAAAACATCATATGATGTATTTCCTTATGTGTTACAACGTTTTAGAAACCATTTGGACAAATTTGTATATTATATCATTTAAAAATATTCCCAAACTAGCCACTCTTCAGACACCAAAATACATTTGTTATATATAAATGAATGTATTCATAATCCCTATTTTAAGGGAACATTCATATATATATATATATATATATATATATATTTTTTTTTTTTTTTAACATTCATATATATATATATATATATATTTTTTTTTTTTTAACATTCATATATATATATATATATATATATTTTTTTTTTTTTAACATTCATATATATATTTTTTTTTAACATTCATATATATATATATATATATATATATATTTTTTTAACATTCATATATATATATATATTTTTTTTTTTAACATTCATATATATATATATTTTTTAACATTCATATATATATTTTTTTTTTAACATTCATATATATATATCTATATATATATGACAAATGTATTTTGGTGTGTGAATAGTAGCTATTTTTAGAATATTTTTAAATAATATAATGTTTAAACTTGTTCGAATGGTTACGAAACAATTGTAACATATAGGGAAATACACCATATGATGTTCTTATTTTATATTTTGTTGTCTTGATTTTTGCAAAAATATTATATAACTTAATATCTGTATGCATGTATGTATGTATGTATGTATGTATGTAATGTTCATGCATTCCTTATAGGAAATTGTTTGTGGAACTCACAAAATTAATCTATTTCCTAACAGTATTTTCAATTTGATCATGGGAGAGGTCAATGGATCCCATGTTTACAGACTCCCTCTTCTCTCAAACCAGCATTTAATCACTATGACAACAGAATATTCTTATTGTTTTGACTCTCTAGTATATAGCCGACACAGTTAATCAACCGAGAACCACATCACTCTATATAAAAGCATATAAGATATGAACAGATACACACTCGAAATCATACAGAATTGATTATGATAAAATTCAGCACACACAGGAGAGTATGAAGGTCTAGGAGATAGTTTTTAAATTTTTTTCCTGAAATGGTGTCTACACCAATCTCCTAAAACAGCATCCAATAATGTCATATGATAACGCTTTTTTTCTGTTGCTAGAGAAAGCAAAAGGGAATGATAGATAGATAGGATGAGAGGGGAGGGGGGTATATAGGAGTCAGAGTGAGAGAAGAGAAGATAGAAAAGGTGGAGGATAAAGAGAGAGAGAGAGAGAAAGAGAGATATAAGGATAGAGATGGTATGAAAGAGGTTGCTGGATGAGACAAGAGCAGATGGGGTGGGGGGTACAGCTAGACTTTGAAATTTGCTTCCTGTTGCCTGCTTCCCTGACTGTACTGATATGCAGAAGTTTAAATGTAATGTAAACCAACATCTTAGGCATGGTCTCAATTAGTAGTCCTTGTGTCCCAGTGGTGATATGCCTGGTTTTGGTGTGTAAAAAAAAAAAAAAAAAAAAAAAAAAAAAAAATTTTCAGTTTTCAAAGTTTCTATGGTCTAACTTCAGGAATACTTTGTAGAATATGGAGAAATCAGGACCAAATAAGCCCACCTTACATTATCACCTGATGGTATGCCATCTTACGACCGACTTATGTTTTTGTTTATAAGTAAAATAATTTCTAAATATCAAAAGAATGGGTTTTTTTTTTAAATTTTTGATGGATAATCTGCAAATTTCAACTTACCCAATTCCGTTCTTTGGTTGCTTTTTCAGCCAATATTTTGTGTAGGTCTTTTCCGACTCCAGTTTCAAATTGTTGCACCAGAAATGACGTCTGCATGTATTCTTCATCTGTGACGTGCGGACGTACTATGGAAGACATTTTCATAGATTAAAATTTGATGGAGTTCAAATTTAAACAGACAATTTAATAAAGTTGCCAACACTTGCAATTCAGTCTGGCTTTGCTCGGGCCCTATGTACTGTTCATAACTTTATGTGCATATGTATATATATATATATATATATATATATTAAGTAATGTGATTGATAATTTAAAATTTCACTGTTACATTAAAATACACTCAGCTCTTTAGACTATTGTTCTAATCTCCTTTATATATATACTAGCATTTCAGCCCGGCGTTGCCCGGGTGTTTGGAGGTGTATGTTGAGCAAAAAAAAAAAATAGCAGTCAATTTTTTTTAACTTTGACCCCTATTATGACCCCTTAAAATTTATAGTTTCGGGCTCAAATCACTTTATTAAGTTAGATCCAGGTTCAAGGAACCTATATCTAAAATTTTAAGTGTCTAGACCCAAAATTGTCGGAGGAGTTTGGTAGAGTTCTTAAAGGTCAAATCGTTGAAATTTGACCCCTTAACAGCCAAATTTCTGGCTGACACCCGTCACATCGATTTTCCCAAATCTCAGTACCCGGTATTTCAAATTTCGAGTTTATAGACTAAAAATTGACAGAGTTATTGCGTAGGGAAATGTACACAGACACACAGACAGACAGACACGTTCACTTTTATAGATATAATAGATATGTATATTAAAAAGTTTGGACTCATGTCCAGGTAACCTACATCTAAAATTTCTAGTGTTTAGGCCAAAAATTGTCTGAATAGTTTGCTAGAGACAATAAAGGTCAAATTTTTCAAACTTTGACTCCATGGCAGCCAAATTTTCGTCCAAAAACCGATTAAAAAGCTTGCCCTATGTTTGAATACATTTTATGTAAAATTTCAAATGTTTCGACCAAAAATTGGTTGAGTAATTTGGTAGAGATCGCAGAGGTCAATTTTTTTTTTTTAACTTTGACCCCCCCGCCCTCAATTTTGACATTTATAGCTTTGGGCTCAAATCATGGGACGAATAAAGATTCTAAACTTAAGGTTAAGTATCATTAAATCTTGATTTTAATCTTCATAAGGGGATATAAATGTGGTGCAAATCTATTTCCTGCTCTACAAAATTCTTTCAATCCGCTTCACACACACACACACACACGCACGCACACACGCACCCTGTTTTCATAATCTGCCCCTTTTCTCCACTCACCGGACTGAAGATATTTTTGTAACGTCTGCGATAAAGGTGGTAGCGGCAGAGATGCTAGTCGATCTTGGTAGACGAACGTTCTCTCCCCAGAGGCACACTGGAACATCTCGGCAACAGACATGACTTAAAAAAAATAAAAAGAGAGAGAGAGAGAAAGAGATATAGCTCATCAACACATAAGAAAAGAAAATTGTTTTCATAAAATATAACCAAGGCAGGCACTAAAATATTCAACAAGAAACATTCCAACCCCTGGTAAAATATTCTAAAAAATAAAACAAAAAAAACAGCAAATGATTCCCATGATGCATTTGAGTTATTTTATGAGCAACTTCCATGGGTCAAAAGATGGCTGACAACAGCAATATGGTGGTTTATAATTAAAACTCAAGAATACCTAGCAATTTTTCTATCTAGTCCCCCCCCCCCGAAACCTAAGGTATCATGTTGATCTGAACTTCTGTAATCCCTATATATAATAAAAGAGATGCCGTTTTTCCTCTCTGGACCAAAATACTGTAGGTTTATTTAACTATAGATCGACATTTTAGACACATTAATTCGTAATATTAAAACATTACATTTAATCCTTGGAGCAACATCATCATCATCGTCATAGCCTGCAGAGAAGTAGTTCTCATTTTTCCCCTCTTATCGCCAAGTACTCCCATGGTCGCCCACTTACACTGCATATTTCTACTCACAGGGGACTTAAATTTAGACTCCTTCCTACATAATTGATTTATTCACTATTTTACATAGCATTTAGCTTTCCTTCTTCTACACTAAAGATACTAACATCTCCCCATAGTTGATCCTTACATCCTGATTGGCTGACACAACCCATTCCATTATTCAAGGATTATTGGAATGCATACATTCCCTTTACTTAATGAACACTACGTAACCTTAATTTTCGCTATTATTATAGCCAACTATCGTAATCCAACTGTTTGCTCTCTCTATTTTTTTTTTTAATTATACTAAGTGTACTCTTGCAGCAAAAGAACAAGATCTTCCCATACCAAAGCAGGTAACTTATTTTATTACATTCTTTTTTGGGCCTATTTTTTCCTACGGACGAAATACACCATGTGTTACTTATTTATTTATTTTTCTCATTCTGCACTTCATCTTGCAAATACTTACAGTAGCAGAATTTGACATAAACAGTTTATTAAATAACCTGAAAGACATTATTTTTTTTTGGTGGGGGGGGGGAATGTTCCTTCTTACGAAATCAGATGTGTTATTTTTCTTTGGGGCGGGGTGTCCATTCTACGTGTGGGCTTACCAAACATTCTGTCTGACGACTTATACAAAAACTAAAACACAATATTGCTTTATTTTGTGGGGGGGAGGGTAGTTTTCTTCTTAGGATATAACGACATTTGTTCAAACTTGGTCAACTAAACAACACGCACATGTTTTTTTATCGATAACTATTTATTGAAACCATAATCCTCGGAGCATAACTAAACTGATTACACGCAACTATTCACGCTTATAAATAAAAAAAAATTATGTTTTTTAATGCAATCATAACATGGTGCATACAAATTTCATCTGACAAACAATTACGTTAGACGCATTTTACGTAAGCAATTTCTTGAATTAACAAAACAAAAATAAGTTTTGGTAATGTTTATAACTATTTTATTTTTTTTTTGAAAAACTAGCGAAAACCGAGAAACTTTTTTTCCATGAAAAATACTATACTTTCACGTAACAATTTAAAAACATGCTTACATTAGAAATATGTTTAAAATAACATAGACCATCTTCAGTAATGATCCATATAAACAATTCATGAAATCTTTATCGTTATTTTCATGGCAAGTGTTCAATCTATGGTCCCCCCTCGCCAAACTTTCACAAGAAACACTTGTCTAGCTGAAAACACTATCAATAATTCTCCCCACCTCTTTATCTGTGCCTAAACCTAAACGTAGATTTCATGAACAAAGCTTCTTTCTTAGAACTGCACGCCTGTGGAATTGTCTTCCGTTTTCCTGCTTTCCAGCTGACTACAATATGGTTGTCTTCAAGTTCTTCATGAGCCGTTCCACTTAAGTTAACAAATTTACCGAATTTCCATTACTAACGATTACTTTATTGTCCAATTGACTACTGTACATTCTTAACCCTTATCCTCGAGTGGTGTCTGGCCTTGATAAGTGGTTATGCCTATTGTAAAAAAAATTTTTTTTTTTAAATACAGTAAACGATCACGTGATTAGTAACTAGCGTAATTTACACCCCCTCACCTCACTCCCAACCCAACCCCCTTAAGAACGGCCTTCGGAAAAAAACAACCTCAACCTACCCATATTCAGAAAAGCTTTAGATGTTGGCAGTGTTTAGTCCGATAGCCTTCATACTATGGGGACATTGGGGGTGTTTATATTACAATGGCTATGTTACTGCTTTTCTGGAAATAAATAATTAAATACATAGCGACTTCTGTCCAAGTCTGATGAAGTTACTGGATCGTTGATACGATTCAGTAACTGAAACATGTGTAACTAAACGGTCATAAATTAAAAAAATATATATTTGCTCTGCAATAGTATTGAGCACCTTCTTCAAGTTTTACTATTTACCAGTTCTGCTAAATATATAATACATATTATATATATATATATATATATAAATAATGAAACTAAAAATAAGAGAAAAAAATTCACTAGAACAATGATGACAAGATTATTAAATTTTAGTTGAAGAGAGGTTGTTTTTTAATATTCTATACTTCCACTTAACTATTTATTGGATGTGATGGGCATAGAGAGGAGCTACCTCAGAAACGGGTGAGAATCTCTCGGCAGTAGCCTGAAAGACAAAAAAAAGAAGAAAAAAAAAAAAAAAGGCCCAAGATGGTGGCTGTTGTCTTTTAAAGCCTCCGGTCACACGTAGATCTAGCAATCTTGTGTGGTATATGCAAATTAGGTGTGTCCGAAACATTATAAAAAACGAGTCACAGGGAGGAGTGGGAGAAGCGTTTAAGACATGCAAATAGAGAACGTCGACGTGTATCTCGTGTTGTGAACAACAAACTCTACTCGACTCAACTTGTGACTAGCGAACCTCTGCTTGACGTTTTAGCCAAAAAGTTTTGTTGCTTTGCGTTAGAAAAAGACTTCTGATACATTAGAAATTTGTGGTACACTGGAATTTTTTTTTTACAATGCTTGAATTAATTATGTCATCATTTAGAAATCCATTCTTAGCCTAGCGAAGGAGAATATTAATTACCAAATTGTATGCTAACATCAGATTTGTGGTCATTACTTATTACAATTGCACAGATCAGTATGAATGAGGTTGCTACAAATTCAGTATAGGGTCATGCGAGAAAGAAAATAACCTGGAGAGAACCAGAGATACAAAAGATTGGTCAACACATGATTACACTAAACCGCTGATTAAAAAACTGCATTTCCTAGAAAAAAAAATTTAAAAAATAAATTTACATACCATCTGCTAGTATCAGTATCTTTATGTACCTTTTTTTACTGTTAGATGTAAGCACGCTTGGATCCCAGCATCTGTTTCGTTTAATAGATGACCAAACTCAGCAGTCAAACAACAAGCACAACTTCATAAGTTGCGTTTATAGCAATCTTTCTATAAGAATTCATTTTCAACCTATTTTCATACTTACACATTCCATTACTAGCAAGCAAAAATGTTTCCCCAAAAAACATCCCCATGGACTAAATACAACAGTAGTTGCCTCCATAAAGTGAAATCGACAATCAGCAAATTATGAGCGGTCTCAGGAAGACAATTTTGTAACTTCCTTCACCGAAGATGAATCTAAATACTATGAATCACATCAACCAGATCATGCTGCCACAGAAATACATAAGGTAGAACAGGCTCAGCCTATGGACATAAACACGGCTGCCGAACATATCGTTGAACAAAACAGATATGCTATACTTGATGTCATGCAGATACAACTCTTGCATAAAACTGTTCCTCAGTCAAGTTTCTGACTGCATAAATATGATGCTGCACGTAGTTATCAGTTACGTTCAGATGTGCAAATAGGTACATTGAGTAATGGAGCAACTTGTAGACAATGTAACGCAAGAAAATGGATTAGAGAATCACCAGGTATGTGTTGTTCGGGTGGCAAAGTTATTCTTACAGATTTAGAAACACCTCCAGGACCATTAAGGTCACTTATTGATAAACACTTCGCATAATTCTTTACATTTTTTTTTAAAAACATGCTTTAGTATGACCAGCTTTGGTGCTGAACAAATATGTGAAGATGCCTATATTTAAAGTTTGTGGACAGGTTTGCCATAGAGTTGGTTCCTTGCTTCTCGTCGATGTTGGAAATCCACAGTATCTTCAGGTCTATTTCATTGGTGATGCTCAGCAAGAAGCAACAGCGAGATATAACTATGGATCAAACACAAAATTCTTGATCTGTAAAGCACGCTTCATCAAAGAAAATACATTTATCCAAAACTTTAAGATAGTTATGAAGCATACTACATGTGATGACTTTAAAGTGGTTATACATGCATGCTACGTGTGATGACTTTAAAGTGGTTATACATGCTAACAAAACTCCAAGACATGAACATGAATGCCATTTTTAAGTCCCGAGACACATGAGGTTGCTGCTGTAATAGTAGGTCAGGAGTTTCATCATCTGGACATCATTTTGTATCTCAGAAACAATCAACTTCAACAAATCGCTGAAACAAATTGGGCATATGATGCTTTACAGTACCCAATCATTTATTGGGCAGGTCAAGAAGGGTATCATTTCTCGATGTGGCAAACAAATCCTCACAACAAAGAGCTAGTAATAGGAACAAAAACTTCATGAAACAATTTCTACGCATATAGAATAACAGTCCAGGACGGATGTTTCACCATGTTTATTAAATGTAGAAGTTTATTTCAACAATATATAATTGACATGTATGCCAAAATAGAGCATGAGGGGCTTATTTAAATTAAAACTCATCAAAAGGAGCTAAGTGAATGTAATCGGAAACTCTTAAGAGACTCACTGGTTATTGATGGCAACACTGAAAATGTGAACCAACTGACTATCCTACCAGCAACATTTACTGGGGGACCTCGGTTTATGCATGAATGCACACAAGATGCAATGGTCTACGTTACAAAATATGGAACTGCAGATTTATTTTTAACTTTTACCTGCGATCCGAAATGGTTTGTGAGATTGTGAAAGAACTCCTTCCAAATCAACAACCACATGATCGTCATGATCTTACAGCAAGAGATTTTCATCTAAAGCTAGGTATCCTAATACACCTACTTACGAAAGGAAACGTTTTGGGAGTTGTAGTAGCATACATGTACACCGTTGAGTGGCGGAAAAGAGGATTGCCACATGCTCATTGTCTGGTTTGGCTTGAACAAAAGTTGAGATCCTCTGACAGACTTGGGTTATCAGTGCGGAAATTCATGATCCTGTGACAGATCCAATTTTACATGATATCATTAGACACCACATGATTCATGGACCATGTGGAAACATAAACAAGTTTTGCCACGTCACAGAGAAGGCCAATGCTCTAAGAGATATCCCAGACAGTTTCTATATGAAACTCAGTTGGATAAAAATGGCTACCCACTATATCGACAATTATCTATGATAGCTGGGGGATTTGAAACAACTGTTACCCTCCCTGGCAACATAAAATTTTCTGTAGACAATCGATGGGTTGTATCATATAATAAACTCCTTTGTTGTATAAAAGCCAAGTACGTCCAAGGATGGAATACTGTTGCCATATCTGGGCAGGAGCTGCTAAAAACAGCATATCCTGCCTTGACAGAGTACAAAATAGACTTCGTGGCTTGGGGGGGGGGGGGCCCTTTTCTCTACCCTGCAACCTCTCTCCCACAGAAGAGACATTGCGAGCCTATCCTTGTCTTATCATTATTTCCATGGCAGGTGCTTGTCTGAACTCCAATCTCTGGTCCCCCCCTCGCCAATCTTTCACGAAAATCACCTGTCTAGCTGAATCCACTGTGAAAAATTTCCCCCACTCTTTATCTGTGCCTAAATCAAAACATGGATTCCATGAACAAAGCTTCTTTCTTAGAACTGCACGCCTGTGGAACTCTGTTCCGTCTGCCTGCTTCCCACCTGACTACAACATGGATGTCTTCAAGTCCAACGTTAACAAATTTCTAATGAACCGCCCCCTTAAGTAAACACTTCATCAAATCTCCACACTAACGTAATGTACTTGCAATAACCCTTATCCCTGAGTGGCTTCTGGGCCTTGATAAGTGGTGACCACTGTGTAAAGGTAAAGGGGTAAAGGAAGACTTTTAATCAACAGTGTGAAATCAATTGAATACATTTGTAAATATGTGAATAAAGGCAGTGATCGAACTGTCTTCACAATTGAAAATAATGTTCATAAGAGATGAAGTTAAGAGATATGAAACTCCTAATGAAACCATTTGGTTGTTTTTTTTTTTGTTTTACGGCATATCAACCCTTTTCAGGATATTTAATGCCGAATCCAGTGATTTTGAAGAAAAAACTTTTAATAGAATATATTTGTTTTTTTTTTTCCAAGTTAGTTTCTATTTAACCCATAGTTGCGACCCTAACAGGTACGACCACTCCGGGTCAGAGTGGACCTAGGAGCAATGGCAATTAAGGGATGGCCCCACACTCCCCAAAGTCCGCAAGCTGGGGCCTCACCATCGGATATAGTTTAAAGTCATATCCAGGACCGATTACTATTTGAAGAATACTTAACTTCCCCATACATGTACATCATACTCCGGTTATTCACCTTTCAGTCCATCTAGAAAATGGACAGCGGATAAACTTTACTGAAAGAAATATGGCGGATAGAGTTGCAAATCCACCTGCGACAACTCCGACAACATTTTTCAATTTATGTGCAACAGATTTCTTTACACGTACACTTCTGTATGTTGAAGTTCCCGTTTATTATACATGAGACACTAAAAATAAGATCTTCAAGAGAAGATTACAGGCTAGAGTAGTTCCAGGCTATCTGTCTGTTAAAGAAACCATTAATCCATCTAAAACCAAACTCCTATCCTTACACCATCAACGCTCTGATCCCCATCTGGCATCAATTGGGATGGATGGCTCTCGTCTGGGAGAGGCCCCATGTTTTGACAAGCTTCTGGGTTTGACCTTTACTCCTGATCTGAAATGGAACATGTACATCAAGTCTGTTGCCAAGGTCGCTGGAAAGATGGTGGGATCCTTCTACCGCTCCAGAAGATAGCTCACTACTGATGCGATTCTCTATCTATATAAAAGCCAAGTACGTCCAAAGATGGAATACTTCTGCCATATCTGGGCAGGAGCTGCTAAAAACAGCCTATCCTGCCTTCACAGAGTACAAAATAGACTTCGTGACTTAGCTGGGGGATGCCCTTTTCTCTACCCTGCAACCTCTCTCCCACAGAAGAGACGTTGCGAGCCTATCCTTGTCTTATCGTTATTTCCATGGCAGGTGCTCGTCTGAACTCCAATCTCTGGTCCCCCCTCACCAATCTTTCACGAAAATCACCCGTCTAGCTGAATCCACTGTGAAAAATTTGTATAAAACAGGTTCTTCCATTCCCCACCCCGAGTCGAATTTTAGTTATCATGGCGACTAGACCAGGCCGTTTGACTAGATCTGGCAAGCATTTTCCATACTATTGTTACTAGATTCGGTTGGGAGGTCGCTAAAAGAGTATTTCTTCTTTTTTTTTTTTTTTTTTTGCAACTCTGACGTTTGCCTGCTCACCTTGGAATGTCGACCTTCGGCCCAATTTTTTTTTTTTTTTGGCACTTCTGCATAACGGTGATATGAGGAGACCGAGAAGAGTTATCGATCCCTGTTCTTTGAATGGGAAATGCTCTCTACCAGACGCTCTGTGAACCTCAAATACAAACAAGTGTCTCCGAGAACGTAAACATATATAATAAGATAACACAAAAAATATAGGAAAAGTGAAACTTTATTGTATAAAAAATATAATTTTAATGTTTTAATATATTTTAAATGAATGATTTATAATTGAAAATAAATGTTAAAAACCTGAAATATTTATAGATTGTTTATAATTTTTTTTTTTTTTTCTGTATGCTTGTATAAAATGGGCTGGCATACACGAGTGAGGGCCCTCTAGCGAAATACACATTGGCTCCGATGTTGTAGGCATCACATTCGAGGGAGCGCTTATTATTTTGCATGTGTTACCTCGTTTGTTTTTGTAGGCTTAAACTTTGCGCTGTTCGGATTTTTTTGGGGGGGGGGGGATATATGTTGGGGGGGGGAGATTATAGCTATAGGTAATTATTAATAGGGAAATTGGTGCAAGTCCAGATAAACAAACATCTTTATCATGTACCTAGTACCTACCTCTCACGGAATGTCGTAGGTGTTTTTTCTCATATCGAAAAACAGTGAAGGAAAGGATTTTTGCGTATGTAACTTTTTTTTTTTCATTTCGCTACTTTTTAAATAGTTCATTAAATCCGGCTAAAAAAAAATCAAAAAAATCGCAAACTTCATTTTTCCGTGCTGAAATAACATTATTTAGGGCACTCGTCATGCATGCAGAGAGTGATCCGTGCTGAAATAATAACGTTATTATTTAAAAAGCCATTCTTAACATGGGAGGGGGGTGTTTTGTACCTATTCTGTATTTTAACCTTACAATTGAATAAAAAATAAAAAAAAACCCATAAAACTTTAATTAAACGTGGAAATACGATTTAAAAAAATAGCACGGATCACTCTCTGCATTAGCACCTTATTTAGAAAGCCATTCTTAACATGGAGATGGGAGGGTGTGTGATGTTTTTCAATATGAGAAAAATCACTGAGAACATTCGTGATTGAAGATTTTTGTTTATCGCCGCAAGTGCTAATCTGGACTTGCACCAATTTTCCTGTTAATAATTACCCTATCATCTCCGGCCAAAAATATATCCATGCAAAAAAAAAAAAAAAAAAAAAAAATCCGAACAGCGCAAAGTCAAGAAACAAAAACAAACGAGGTCACACACGCAAAATAATAAGTGCTCCCTCGATGGGATACGTACGACATCGGAGCCGATGCGGAAAAAAAAAAAAAAATTGAATAAAAAAAAAAAAAAAAAAAAAAAAAAAAAATTCGCTAGAGGGGCATCCGGCCTCACTTGTGTACGTCTGCCGAAATTTTTAATAATATATATATATATATATTTTTCAATACGATTTATAGAGAGTTCGACTAACACTCTCTTTCGGCCGTTCTTGAAACTTAAATACACACATTATTCGCCTCATAGCACTGTCATGCAGAAGTTCCTTTTTCTGACGCATTAAGAACGGCTTTCGGAATATGCACCCTCAACCTCTTCGTGTTAAGAACGGCTTTCGGAATAAATAGGGGTGAAAAATATTTGCCCCAAATTTAACTGATATTCATTGTCAGCATACCCACCAAGCCACCCGACCCGCAACTACTATTTTTTAAAAAATGGAACGAGGGCAATGACACTGCCCGGCAGTGTCGGTTGCAGAGAAGTAGATTTGTTGATAGCATGCGCGTACAAACATGGCGGCCATTGAATTACAGTGTATAGTACATGCCTATATATCTCGAAAACTACTTGTCTTTGCAAAATTTAAATGAGATTTCTGATTCAGCATAGTCGAAAACCTATAAAAGTTGTCATTTTAAAGAAAATAGTAGAGGTGGAGGTGGGTGTGGACCTAATTTTAAAAATTACGATTATTACTTTAATTTTATTTATTTTATTTCTTTCTTGGTATTAGCCAATTTAAATTCTGGTACTTTTTGTATTTTTGGTTTCAGTAAATAACAGTAAATGAACATGTGCAAGTTACGTATCGGCGAGAAACACGCGCACACCGAAACTAGTGTATTATAGTTTGAACAAATATCTCGTACTGTTTCCACAAAGCAATAAACATTATTTTCAGGTCCACAAACATTTTTATGCTGAAAATAAATAAATAAATAGATTTAAAAAAAAAAAAAAAAAAAAAAAAAAGAGATGTGTATTCGCAGTGTTTGTCAATTGACAACGAATTTTTTTTTTCTCTACATCTAACCCAGTTTCTGACCCCGTCGTCAAAAACATCGTCTAATAACTAATAATAATCAAATAAATACAAAACAATTATTTACGACCAAATTCTACGTATTCGAGTCAGACGATAACGTGGAATAAAAAAAATTCACCTGTACTTTTGCAAGACTCACCTGTATTTGGTCCCAGAATTGACACTTTTAAGTCGATTCGAGACTCAAACGGTTTCTTAAGCCACAACAACAAAGCGGAATAACTCGTACTCGCCAATTCCTGTAAACATTCCGCGAGAGTTATCGTTCTTGAATTGAAATTGCTTTACAAATTGTCATATTTCTAACCTTACACCTCCTACGTGAACAAGTTTTTTTTTTCTTCTTTTTTTTTTCCACCATTAATTCCGAATGACAAGCCAAGCAAAGCATACGTCGGTGACACCATTCTGTCAAAGAGGTGACGCTAAAGAATAGCTTACAAAGCCCCCCCCTCCCTCGTCATATAAAAAATGTGTCCAAATAATAACGTCAAGAAGCTTGAAGTATTCGGAACGAAATAGTGAATGGATGGATAGCACGCTACTGGAACACTGAAAATGTACACAATTGAAAAGTGGGGTGCTTTGTGTAGATTAGTGATGTTTTAAACCAACGCATTTCAGGTGAAAACATTATTACGTACTTACGTATATTGTCGAAATTAGTATATATTCCAAAAAGCTACAGAAAAATGATCCAGCAGATGTGCTAGGTGGATTTCTATTTACTTTTTTAAAACAAAAACTCATTTACAATAACGATCTGACGTTTTGTGTCTAAAAATGTTGGACTAATTAAAATTAAGAGAGATAAGTCACTGTGTCATACTGAATTGGTCGCACAACTCTTCCGCATTAAACATACGATGAAATTCGATAAATTCAATAAAGTTTATTTTTACTGTATTTATTTTTTTTTACTGGATTATTTTTAAGTAAAGACGACAACAAAGATGGCGGACATGAGGCTGCCACCTCTGGAGTGTCGAGAATTGCTCTAAACTCGAAAATAAATAAATAAAAAATAATGATAGAAATCCACTAAATAAATATCACTGACATTTATTGGGTATATTTCTATCAGTATTTTGTTTCATTTTCGAGTTTTGAGCGATTAGCGAGACTTCAAATATGACGCCCTCATGTCCGCCATATTTGTTCTGGTTTTAACTTAACCGCTCGACACTACTTGCATTTCAAACATAATAAACGCTTTAAAATATTTAAAGTACTAAAAGCATATCTAGGTAGGTAGAATATGAACTGGAATAGATACATTGAGAGCATTGCCAAGGCTGCTGCAAGGAAAGTTGGCTCCCTCTACCGTGCTAGAAAACTACTTACGCCTGACAGTATCCTATACCTCTATAAGGCCACCATTCGCCCATGTATGGAGTACTGTTGTCACATCTGGGCTAGTGCATCTGCTGCTTGTCTCTCACTCCTGGACAGGGTTCAAAAGAGAGTCGCCAACCTGATAGGTCCTGAACTGTCATCTAGGCTTTAGCCTCTGTCCCATTGACGAGATGTTGCATCCCTCTGCCTGTTCTACAAATACTTTAATGGTAAATGCTCTGACGAACTGCAAACACTTGTACCTCCTCGATGTGACTAAACCCGACAAGCTACTAAGTCTCATCCCTTTACAGTAGAGATCCCTAGGTGCAAGAAAGCCTTTTACTCCAATAGTTTCTTCCCCAGAACTGCGGGTCTTTGGAACTCCCTTCCGGGATTCTGCTTTCCCAACTGCACTGATATGCAGAAGTTCAAGTGTAATGTTAACAAACATCTTTCTACTCATCTCCCTTCATAATGACCCCGCTAATTAAGTCCCTAATAGTAGCCCCCTGCTTCAAAGTGGCACTGTGCCTTGTTTGGGGTGAAAATTGAATAAAAAAAAAGAAAGAAAAGAGTAACTCAAGTTGTATTGGTAACATTTATTCGTTGTATATTTGTTTCTTGATCACTTTTTCGGTTTATTATTTATCGAAAAGAATAACAAAAATATTGCATTAATTTTTATTATGTAAAATACACAATTGTGTACAATACCATGAATTGGTGGTGGTCGTTGCAATGCTACTAATTATTCTAGTTTTAAACACACTCATTGGCGCCTGCATACTTAGGTGTATCAGAATTTTTGTAGGAATTTTTGACACCCCTAACACGAAACTGCGAATAAAATATAAAAATCTCGGAATTTCTCTGTTAAAAGTGGGTTATTTATTTTCTTTATGGATTATACTTCCAAAATAAACTATTACAGTTGTTTTAAAAGTAATAGAATTTTTTTTTTAAACAGTAATGAATTTTCCGAACTCAATATTTTTCAATTTTTAAACTTTAAAAATCTATCAAAATTTTTCTATTGATTCTACTTTTACGATATTTTCAGGGTCAATGTGAAATTTTATGTTCTTTCCAATAAACCGAATATAATATTTTAGACAAACGTTTTTTTTTTTTAATTCACCCCCCCCCTTTTCAAGTTTCTATTAAAAAGTAAATAATTAATTTACTCACTGAAAAGTAAATAATTAATTTACTCACAAATTGGAGAGAAAAGGTCAATAAATAATATATTCAAATCTAAAACAAAAAAGCAAGTAGTGTTTTTTAGAATTTTACCTGTAAAGTTTGAAGTTTAAAACCTTTTTTTTTAAACCACGTTATTTGTTTTTTCTTTTTTTTTTTAATGGAACCTTGGTCCTTGCTCCTTTAATTGAAAAAAAATTAGGGCTTGAATTACATTTCTTGAGGAGTTATAAGCTTGGAAAGACAGTGGGTCGAATAATTCACGCCTCCCATTTTGAAATGTCTATTAAAAAGTAAATAATTAATTTATGTACCAAAGTCTTATATATCACAAATTGAAGAGAAAAGGTCAATAAATAATATATTCAAATTTAAAACAAAAAAAAACAAACTGTTTTTTAGAAATTTACCTGTAAAGTCCGAAGTTTAAAACCTTTTTTTAAAAAAACACGTTGTTTTTTTTTTTTGTTGTTTTTTTTTTTAATGAAACCTTGGTCCTTGCTCTTTTAATTGAAAAAAAATTAGGGCTTGAATTACATTTTTCGAGGAGTTATAAGCTTGGAAAGATGGGGTGAAATTATTGGTACTGGTCTCGATTTGAGTTCCCTGCCGAACACCATAAAAAAAAACACTGACTTCTCCCTACGCATGAGCAAAAGACATGTTTTAGTTGCCATAGTAACTAAACGATCATGAATTTTTATCTACTTTTTATAAGTTTTACTGTTTATGAATATTGAAACAAAAGAAATTACTACACATTTATTAATAATATCTCACTTTTATCGCCTTTGTTTTTAATCACTTTTATCGACTTTTTTTACTGTTTTACTGTTTATGTGTCACTTTTATCGACTTTTTCTTTTCTTTTTTAAATAGCATTTTCTTTTTAAATGACGACCTTTTTACTGTTTATGAATATTAAAAGAAAAATAATTACTAAACATTTATTAATAAAAAAAATGGGTGCTAATGCACTTATGATCTGCACTATATTTTAAATCGTATTTCTAAGTTTAATTAAAGTTTAATGTTTTTTTTATTCAATTGTAAGGTTAAAGTAGAGAATAGGTACAAAACACCCTCCCCATGTTAAGAATGGCTTTTTAAATAATAACGTTATTTCAGCACGAATCAATAAGTGCACTAGTACCACAAAATGGTACAGTAAAACAGTAAAAAAAAGTCGATAAAAGTGATAAAAAACAAAGGCGATAAAAGCGAGATATTATTAATAAATGTGTAGTAATTTATTTTATTTCAATATTCATAAACAGTAAAACAGTAAAAAAAAG
Source organism: Euprymna scolopes (assembly GCF_053919585.1). Taxonomy (NCBI): domain Eukaryota; kingdom Metazoa; phylum Mollusca; class Cephalopoda; order Sepiida; family Sepiolidae; genus Euprymna; species Euprymna scolopes. Next base: position 71,553,454 of record NC_136520.1, read on the forward strand.
TCGATAAAAATTCATGATCGTTTAGTTACTATGGCAACTAAAACATGTCCTTTGCTCATGCGTAGGGAGAAGTCAGTGTTTTTTTATGGTGTTCGGCAGGGAACTCAAATCGCGACCAGTACCGAATTATTTACTATTTTCACGAAATTTCTGACACACCTACAGTGCATACTGTGTGACAAATTAAAACGCGGTCGAATTTGAGTATATGTTGCCTTTTCGAGACCTATCGCAGGAGGGGTGGCGTGTGTGACGCTCAAATCTCGAAACCTGACCGATAGCCTATCGGTAAGGTTTTGAGATTTGAGCGTCACACACGCCACACCTGACCGCTTGTGTCCGTAACTGTTGTTACATACTGTCAATACCATTCTCTACGCTCTAGTTACCTTTTCCCATTTTCTGGTTCGATTGTAGTATAGGTACTGTTGGAATATCTTACACATTTAAATTTGGTGTTTGCCCAGATCTCTGTCTACATTAAAGTGTAGGTTCATAAATTTGTATGCACAGGATTCACTCCTAAACTAATTAACCGATCATTATGAATTTGGAAACACAGCTTCTAGCCCGCAAAATGTCCTAATGTGGGCTATATTTATTTTAACTTAGCTTTATAGAAAAGGGAGTAAAAGGAGAGGTATCAGTATGGAGAATCCTGAGTCAGTTCCAGAGATGGCCAAAGCAGTTCACAATTTGAAAACCACTTTTTGGGGGTGAGGATAAAAATTTTACCCTAACCCTTACCTAATCCTAACCATAACCTAATATTTCGTAAGCTTAGTGTCAACTGCCTTTCTACATCTTTTTTGGACCGAGTAAAGAATAAATACCCTGTAGCAGAAGACAATGATTGGCGTACATTTTAAGTGACACCGGTGATTCGACCTTGACATTGACACAACCACATGGCGCCTGTAAACAAGTAAAATAGCAGACGTGGTTGAATGTTCGCGAACAAGATTTAAAAAAAAATATATTTAGAAAACATTTTAGGATTTAAAAGAAAATATATATATTTACAAATATTTTTTTAATATTAAATATTTACAAAATTTTTAAGGATTTAAAAAATTTTTTCTATTTACACAAAACTTTTTAATGTATAACAAAACGAACGTATTTAAACAAAATATATTTAAATATATGGGTGTCTTTCTGAATGCGTTTTTTTTTATATATATTTACAAAACATTTAATAAATGAATGCATAAATAAATAAGAATGAGCTATTTTAACTACAAAACAGCATCCATTTATTTAACTATATATTGTTTAAATGCTGTGTTTCGTTACATTAAAAACTTATTTGTATTTAATTTGCCCTGTGGAGAAGTAAGCAAATAGCAAGTTTTTTTTTTGTTGTTGTTTTGTTTTTTGGGTTTTTTGGGGGGTTTTTTTGCATAAAAATAAAAGTTTTAAAACCATATGTGAATAAAATAATATATTTTTAAATCTCGATTGTTTATATTTGTTGCTTATACTTGTGATTTTATAATACATAACAATTGCCTCGGTCTAGAAGGAGTTCTCCTTCACTGACCACCGACATACATCGGACTTTAAATAAATGTTGAACTTTAATAAAAACGCACAAAAAAAAAAAAAAACAAGCAAAAAAAAAAACATTGTACATAAAAATCAATCTAGGTTGCCAAAAAACGCGAAACATTTGCAAAAATCCGAACAAGTCAGTTATTTTATATTTGTTTCTGCCATTAAAAAGTTTGTTTAAATAATTTAATTTAAAAGATGTTTAAAAATATGTATTTTTTTTTAGAGAGAGGAGAGATCAGCGTCCAAAATTCTCAGTTATAACATCGGTTTTTAATGTTTTTGAATTAATATAGCTCATTCTTTTTATTTATTTGTCTTTATTATTATTATTATTTTTTTTTTTTTTTAAACAAATTCTGTATATATATTTTTAAAAAACATTCTTCGCGAACATTCAACTATGTCTGTTTACAAACAACCAATACTAATGTCACGGTCAAACCGCCAGTGTCACTTGAAATATGCGCCAATCCTTGTCTTCTGCTATAGGGTATCTATTCTTTACTTAATCCTTTTTTTTTTTACATCCAAGGATAGAGTACTGCTACCATATCTAGGCAGGAACTGCTAGAAGCAGCTTATCCTGCCTTGACAGAGTACAAAATAGACTTCGTAGCTTAGTGGGAATGCCTTTTTCTCTTCCCTGCAACCTCTCTCCCAGAGAAGAGACGTTGCGAGCCTGTCTTTGCTTTATCGTTACTTTCATGGCAAGTGTTCGTCTGAGCTCCAATCTCTGGTCCCCCCTCGCCAATCTTTTATGAAAAACACCCGTCTAGCTGAAACCACTGTCCATAATTTTCCCCACTCTTTATCTGTGCCTAAATCAAAATGTAAATTCCATGAACAAAGCTTCTTTCTTAGAACTGAACGCCTGTGGAACTCTCTTCCATTTGCCTGCTTCCCAGTTGATTCCAAGTTGGTTGTCTTCAAGTCGAACATAAACAAATTCTTGATGAACCGCCCCTTAAGTAATCCAATTTACCAGATTTCCATTACTAACGATTATTACGATATTAGCCCATTGATTACTGTACACACAATTAACCCTTATCCTTGAGTGGCCTTTGAGCCTTGATAAGTGGTGATTCCTGTGTAAAAAAAAAAATCGTAAATTGCTTCGACCATTTCTGGGAGGCACTCTGGATTTTCCCTCAAAGTACTGAAATCCTCTGGGTACTCGTTCACTAGGAGTTGCTTGCTTGTTGGTGTATTTCTTCTCAAAACATCTATATTAAACTTCCATTTTCAATCTATATATTAACACGATAGTGTGTGTGTTATTCTGTGTGTCACACTTACATCTTTTTTCTTCTGAGTGACTGTTGTTTAATTGTTATGACTTTCAAATTTCTTGTAATAATTTTACCAAGAATTCTTCATAAGTTTTGGTGTTGATTTCGATTCAAGCTGATGCACCCAAGTCATATGGACATACATTTTTTTATTTTTGAAATCACAACTTTATAATATACTAGCATAGGTGCCCGGCGTTGCCCGGGTGTTTGGAGGTGTGTGTTGAGCAAAAAAAAAAAAGTTGTAGTAGGCAGGTAGGCTCGAACCCATACCGCAAAGGAGGAAAAAGACTTGAAAACAAAAAAAAACGTGATGTCTTTGCCATTGCGACCATCGCCAAAACGGAAGTGGCGAAGGTTTAAATTAAGGCTAGTCAATCGAAAAGAGGGGATCTTTCAAAAATATCGGGGGTAAAAAACGACCCCTCCTTGTAGAAAAGTGCCCAGTTGAGGGTGAAGGAATTAATATTTTTAGCCAATTTTTCGATATTTGTCATTCAAAGGGCCGAGCTTCAAAACGATACCAGTCTTGTGAAAATCCGTCGCCTTTGTCGAAAGTTTTAGGTAGACATACAAACATATATCCATACATTTAAACAGACAGGTGAGATTTATCTTTTAGATGAAAGAGTCCACTGTGGATTTTTCACACATCCTGCTAGTGTTAATTAGTTTGATATTTTTAACAAAAACAATGCATGTAATATGACTTAATAAAAATAAAGCATTACTATTGGACGCGTCAGTGTGTAATATAGCATGGACGATTATATGCAAATACCAAACTATGAGCAAAATGACATCATCATGGCAAGGAAAAAGAAGACTATAAAAAAGAGAAGGCATGTTCGAAAAGGCGATCATGTTAGAGACGTGAATGACTTTTGACAGCACATTTGAGAAGACGATTACATGGAAGACGTCATAGCCATAACGAGAAGTCACGCATGGCAGAAGAATGAGGAAAGAAATGTCATTATACAACAAAAAAAAGTTAAAGTTCTTTTCTATTTTTTGTCTTCTTTGAAACTGAAACTACATGTTTGATAATGTTACAAGCGAGCATAGTTTTAACTAGAGCTGTGACAATAGAATATTCTTTTCATTCTTTTGACTCTCGAGTATATATCCGAAACAGTAAGACATAGTCAATCAACCGAGAACCATATCCATCTATATAAAAACATATAATATATTAACGGATATATATTCAAAACTCAAAACCATGAAAAGAATATGCTGTTGTCACAGCTCTAGTTTTAACACATAAACTCTTGATTGGAAAAAATCTCAAATCAACAGTTTCAACCAACCAGCGAATTTCAGTGCATAATATAAAAACCCAAACACAGTATTTCTCTCACTTTCTTTTTCAGAATTTTTCATCATGAAACCATGCACATGGGTGTGTCCGTAAAACCTAAGTCTGACGTTTGGATGAAGGGAATCGACAGATAAACGAGAGACTTTCACTGACTTCCTAAACACAACGGCAACACGTACATATACGCTGTTAAATAAATTCTTGTACACAGTTCATGAATGTATATAAACACATACAGCACCATCTAAAATAAATATGCATTAACACACACACACACACGCACATATCTTCAGGCCTACAACCTTTTACGACATTTCTCTACCAAAAAAACACATTCTGCATGAAAACAGAACTGCCATTTCAAGCTAAATAATGACAGACCAACTTATGGACAGTTTCTTATAGAATTGTGGAAATGCAGTTGTGAATAACTGATAGATTACCGTCTCATTAATATATAAGACTAGCAGTTCAGCCTGGTTTTACTTGGGCCCTATGTCTTGTTCATAACTTTATGTGCATATATATATATATATATATATATATATATTAAAAAGTTTGACTCATGTCCAGGTAACCTACATGTAAAATTTCAAGTGTTTAGACCCAAAATTGGCAAAGGAGTTTAGGTATCATTTGAAAGGTCAATCTCTCGGATGACAAATATCCAAAAACATTAACTCTTTGACTGTCAACTGGGTCGTTTTTTACAAGGAAGGGGGCAGTTTTTTCGTCAACATTTTTGCAAAGTCATCATACGCCTTGTAATGTGTTACAAACAGCCACCTCGACATGAAATACTGTTTTATTATTCTGTTAGTAATATATAGTAGATATTTGATTGGCATGTTCTGACTGAACAAGAATCCACCAAAACCCAGTATCAAAATCAGTCTGGAGAGATTCTCTTTCCTTGGCCGAGGACGGAGAGAGTGACGTGTGACGGCGGAACAGTCACTACACCACGATCCGAAGCAGAGAAAAAAAAACCACGGAGGAAGAGAGAGAAAGGGAGAAAGAAGAGGGAGTTGAAAAACGTTTGATCAACGTTAGCACCAAACACCTCCCACCTCCTCCAATATGAAGGCAAGTGACAGATCGTCCCTTAGTCAGCGCACGTGGTGACCTCGTTGCCCCAAGAAGCAGAATAAGGAAAGAACAGGATTTCGTCAATTTTAATTTTAGAATCAAGGGGTGAAACAAATAAAGAAAAAAATAATAATTCTCTCGTGTGCGAGTAGTTTTGACCAAAAGTCAGACCGCGTAAAACGTTTTTCTGGATAACCAAAGCGACATGTCACATTTCAGAAGTTGGCAAAGACGGAGAAAAAAAAAGATATCTAAATTAATCCCTCGATAAAGCTATTTTGGATAACCCAAAACGGATGCCGACATGCATGTTTAAAAAGAAAAGAAACAAATCAAAATCATCTGCAAAGTCATCGTTTGGAACTCATATCTCCCACGTGGAACGGGACGGGAGTGCATCGCTCGCGTTGAGAGACTGGATTTGGTGATTGAAACTTTCTTCCCTCACAAGAGATTTTATTTGGATTCATCGTAGCAATTGCAAATTGTCTAAAGAAAAGAATTGAACTGTAAGTGCAAAAAAAAAACAAAAAACTTTACTTTCTTTCTTTGTCGAGCTGGAGATCGGACTTTCCCTCGTGTGGACTGGTTGCTGCCGTATACCTTTTATCTTTCTGTTATGGGATTCTCTTTCAGTTGGTATGTTAAAAATATTCCCCAATCCCATTAGCTTTGAATATATTTGTTTTTGTTAAATCTTTCTTTCCCCTTATCATTAATAAATTTAGTTTTATATGATTTGAAAGTGTTTGTTTCATTATCTCTTGCAAATCTTATTGTGTTCGATTTTTGTGTTTATTTTGTATCCGCCTGTCTCACAGAAAATAATTGTTGTTTTATTTGTTTCAAACCTTTTTTGTATAAAAAAGGAAAATTGAACCCAATCTGGGACCTATGAACATACCCCTAATGCAGAAGATTTGTACGCCTATGATAAGCGTTTGCTATCCATAAATGTCCATCCATATCCCTGCGTTTGCATTTTATTGCATTTTATTGTTATATCTAAGTATTGCCCCAGCCCGTATATAATAAATGACTAACCTTATTTCAAATGCTAGTGACATTGTATGTTGTGGTGGGCACGAGGATTAAGTTGGCTTTTCTTTCACCTTCTTTTCCTCCTCTGCGTTACAGGTTCGAGCCTGTTTGCCTGCCTATTACTTTTTTTATTTATTTATTTTGCATTCGCACAGGTACTTGCTACTATTTTTATTTTTTTTTTACAGCGTTTTGAAAAATTCTTTTAGGGCTTACTATAAAACTTCTTCACACTCGGGAAATGCTGGGGACCCCTGCCAGTCTATTATAGAAAAGGCAAAATGTGTTAGTATGTGTGTGCATGTGTATGTTTATATGTCTGCCAAAAACTTTCAACACAGGCAACGAACATTGACAAAATGGGTATCGTTAGAAAGATTGATCTCTCAGACAACAAATATGTAAAAATTGGCCAAAAAGATTAATTCTTTGACTGTCAACTTGGCCGTTTTTTGCAAGGAGGAATCAGTTTTTGTGTCAACATTTTTGCAAAGTCATTCATGCCTAGAGATTTCAACATACATTTAAAACACGTTATTTCAAAGGCCCATGATGTCACAAGTGCTGTGGGCGAGACAGCTAACGTGTTTGCTTTTTTTCCTTCTTTTTCCTCTTTCATGTTACAGGTTTGAGCCTGGCCACTGCGGATAATTTTTTTTTTTGTTCTCGCATAGGCACTGGCTATTATTTTAGTTTTTTTTTTTTTTTTTTTTTTTTTTTTAGGGGGTTGGTTGCTTAATTGCCTTACTATACCACCTCCCCACAACCGGGCAACACCAGGTACCCATGCTAGTTTCTAATAAAAGAAAGATATTTAAATTGGATGTAATAGAATCTAGCTGGTTTCAAGGTAAAGTTTTTTACTAATTTTTTTTTTTTTTTAATGCCGTTACACATCGAAACTTGATTTTCTGCTGCAGGTAAAATGATAAATATTTATTGATTTTAAACTACCATCATCGCCTCTGTCAGTCTTGAAAGACAATGGATACCCCCTGCACATGTAATTGTGAAACAAGGGTCGCACAATCGGCAAGCACACCTCTCCTGAATTGGCACTGTTTGATTCCAGTGGCAAAGAGAAATCCAAGACAACTGGAAACGATGCAGAGATAAGCAGAGAGCACCTGGTATTTCCAAATGGTCACCCATTTTAGTACTGACTAGGCTCAGTGTTGCTTAACTTCAGTGATCTAACGGGAATCAGTGTGCCAAATGTGATTATGCCGTATTTAAACTACCAATAAAACTAAAATCTATAAATCATCCCCCCTCACTTTAGTTGGGTTCGAGATGTGCATGTATGATAACATTGTGGCTAAAAACCCAAAACTGTTGACTGTCATGTTCACTCTCGTGACAATCTTTTTTGTCTGATGCCGAATCGTTAACTTGGAATCTTTAGTGATCTCCCCAAATTGAACTCTTCTGACAGCTCAAATATACCAAAGATCTGAAATGTCCAGTCTCCATTTCAGTCATCCCGACCACCAGAACTGATCACATCTATTTTCTTTTTTCAGGTTACCATCCAGAAACTAATAACTGTCCGACTCATTATTTTAATTCTTTGGACTATTGTTCTTATCTTGAGTGTCATTTTCACATTTTGGCTGATGTAACCTCCAACCTTCTTCTATCTCATTGAACTCAGAAATCTGGACAGAATTTCAAACAAATCTCTTTATTTACTTCTTGAAGGTAGCATGCTGTCATTCTGTCAGCCATGACTGGATAGAGGTCCTAAGTAATTTGCAATTATATTTTTCAGTTTGCCCCCAATGACAATTGAACCTTCAAGAAAATATCACTTTTACAATTGATTTTTCCAAATACTCTAACTACTGTGCCATGGGTCCTTGCAGAAAATAACACTGAAAACGAGAATAGTAGATCCAAAATAATACGAACAAGCAATCCTCATCGCAAAAATTCAGAAACCGGATTCATTAGTCTATCATCATTTACTTATCTCACTTTTTCATCAATTCTTGGGAGATCCTAGCTGGTCATGTGGGGGTGGGTGGGGAGGTCCATAGTCCTTAGCATCATTTCCACTTAAAACCTACATGACATCAGGTCTGCAAATGTTGCTGATCGAACAATATTTTATTCTCTTTTAAACTGTTCCATCTTTTGAAAGCCCTTTTGGTGCCTATCTTATGATTTTGTCTTTTTCTAAGATTCCATTTTATTCTTTGATTAATTTGAACTGTTTCTTTTCTCTTTATCAATTGCATTTTTTTCAACATCTTATTTTTGTGTTCATTATTCCTTCTTTAATTATATAGTGACCTTGTCTGTCTGAGGAACAGTTTACCAAACTACTGTTAATTTTTGGTGTACAGACTTAAAACCTATGGAACAAATTCGATTTTGTTTTTAGCTGGTAAAAATAGCTGCTAACAGGTCAATATTGAAAAAACTTGGAACTTGGCATGTAAGTTGATTAAACATGTTATTTTTTACACATGCACAAATATACATTTATATATTTAACAATGTTATTTTTTTAAAGCTTTTATGTGCATCAGTAATCCGACAGACTGTAATGTTGGAGAGCAATATGTTTTGGTTTTGATTTTGATTCTGGCTGATGGCACCAAAGTCATTTTCTTTTTTTAATTTTGAAATCATTCCTATTACATAAAATATATATATATATATATATATATATATTATAAAATATAATTAAAAAAAACAATTGCAACTACTTTTCTGTTTTTTTTTTTAATTTTTGTAATCATGTCCTTTTATTTTCTTTTAAAGTTGATGGGTTCCTATTCTTCTGATGAGTTAAGGGCGGAATAGATTAAAAAAATTGACATAATAATCACATGAATGATTCTGTGCTATGAAAAAGGTGCTGTCAAGAATTGAATATTTTAACATGCTGAAAGAAATAAACGGTATGATGGACAACACTTTGAAATTTGGAATACAGACTTTTTTTATTTATTTGAATATGCTCTGTGGTTACATCGAACTTCACAAATTAAAGGATTGGTATAAATAAAAAGTGAAATATAATTGTATAAGCATATTTTCCCATTTTTTTTCTTTGTACTTAGAGGCTGAAAAAAAAATACTCAATATTCAAAACAAAATAAAAGAAAATACAAAATGACCTTTAAGGTACAGCAAACTAAGTATTATGGTATCCGTTCAATGCAAAGTTAGTTTTAAGTTGTAGGCCATTTTAATTTGGAAATAGAAAAGAAATGTTGTTTCAAACAAAATGGCAGAATCAATCCAGAGAAGCTTTGAATTGCAAAAGCTTGCAGACTAAGATGAAGAATAGAGTTTCCAGAAGGGAGACAATCCAAAAAAAAAAACGTAGACGAAAAGCAAACGTTCTTCCCCTGTGAAGACAAAAAGTCAAGTGCAAGAATTCAAGAAATTCTATTTTATGGAATGATTCTGGTTTCTGATTGGTTGATAGCAGAACGTGGTTCCATCCGATTATCCAATTCTTATTACTTGTTTTTATAAATAGAACTTAAAAATTATTTTTTTGTAATTGCACCAAAAACATTGCAACAATATTATGGTATCCGTTCGATGCACAATTAGGAATTAATAGGGATTAGCATTTACAGAAAAAATTAGCATAAATTTAACCATATTCAACCATTAATTTGGCATAAAGCACTCATTCTAAATCATCACTTTTGTTTTACTGAACGAAAATTAAAATTTTTTTTTTTTTTTTTTTTTACAATATAGCTGAGGTGATCTATAAACTGTAATGATTGTCTGAAATTTGGTGAAAAAAATGAATGAGCAGTGAAGCTTTAAAGCAGTTCTAAATGATTAAAACTGCCACTTAACCATATATTCAAGCACAGTAGTGTTTGAATAATGAACTGTTTCAAAATATTTATGCAAATTATAAATAATTTTGCTCCCTACTATATCTATACTATATTACCATGAACAAAGCTTCTTTCTTAGAAGTGCACGCTTGTGGAACTCTGTTCCGGTTGTCTGTTTCCCACCTGACTACAACCTGGAAGTCTTCAAGTCCAATGTGAACAAATTCTTGATGAACCGCCTCCTTAAGACACTTTATCAGATCTCCAAAACTAACGTACTGTACGCACAATAACCCTTATCCCCGAGTGGCTTCTGGGCCCTGATAAGTAGTGACTACCTTGTAAAAAAAAGAAAAAAAATATCTTTGTATGTATGTCCGTTTCCACTTTTTATTGGAATCTACTATGCAGATCTGACTGAAATTTTGTATCAACCTTTGCTATAAGGTGCAACGAACTAAGTATTATAGTATCGGTTCGATGCACAGTTATTGATTAAAAGGTATTAACATGGATTAGCCACCACAATACTACATTTACCTTAGAAGTTTTCTCAGAAACTACTGAGCCGATCTAGCTGAAATTTTGTATGGATTTTTGTTATGATGAAATGCAGGGAGCTAAGTATTATGGTATCCGTTCGATATAGTTTTAGATTCAGCAGGATTAGTCATCACAATACTACATTTACTCGAGACAAAATACTAGGCCGATCTGGCTGAAATTTTATATGAACCTTTGTTATGATAAAGTGAAGCGAACTAAGTATTATGGTATCCGTTCGATGCACAGGTAAGGAATTAATAGAAGTTAGTATTTATGAGCACAAATTTAATCATATACAACCATAATTTTGGCATAAAGCACTAATCCTAAATCAATGGGCAATAACTTTTGCCATAGCTAAAGTCTAATCTATATTATATTTCATTTTTAGGTACTTGTGAAAAATTGTCATTCATATAGACAACTTTCTCATCTGCATATCTCGGCAAAGTCCAAAATTAATAGAATTTGGGAATCTCCATCAAATTCTTGGATGTCTATTCTGCAATTTGAACTGATATTAGTGCACAAATGACCACAACAGATCCAATTTGATTTGAACTTGTCATAACTGTTTCCGTAGTCTGCGACGTTATCCATTAGGCCAAGCCAAAGGTAATGTACGTTTTTTTAATTAGGTTTCACTTGGCTAATAAATTTACACTTTATCAACACGTGATATAAGAATGCCAAAGTAAACCGAGAATTATACCAATAAATAAAATCGGTAGAATATAGAAACGTGCTCACATATTTGAAAACATTATTTCGTTAGTGTAATTTGAAACTTTAGAAAACCGAATGTTTATATAACTGACTACAATATGGTCGTCTTCAAGTCCAATGTGAACAAGTTCTTGATAAGCCATTCCCCTTAAGTAATCCAATTTACCAAATTTACACTAACGATTAGTATGATATTATCCTTTTGACCACAGTACACTTTTTAATCCGTATCCTCGAGTGGCCTCTAGGCCTTGATAAGTGAGGATTCCTTGGTTAAAAAAAAAAAAAAAAAAAAAAAAAAAATTTTTTTTTTTTTATTCTAAAGCTTTTGTTGTTCAATAGTACGGCACAATCACATTGACACACTGGTTCCTGTCAGATCACCGAAGTTAAGCAATGTTGAGCCTGGTCATTACTAAAATGGGTGACCAATTTGGGAATTCCAGGCACTGTATGTAGGAGGACGTCAACTCCTCTCTGCAAGAGTTGCAAAAATGTAACGTTGTCATCTCCCCTGACGGGGATATGCATGTAACAGGGGACATCTTGTGAATTTCATACTGCCATGGAACTTCCTTCTTTGGAGAAGTCGGTTAAACCTGCATAGGGTTAGTGCTGTTTCCATTTTTTACAAATACACACAGACAACTCGTCATTATATAATAGATTCCTCGTTGGATTAGTTGGCATTGGTACATAAAAAGATTGAAGGACCACCATATAACAAGTAAAATCTTTGTTTGGATGGATAACATGTACAGAAATATTCAAAATACAAAATGTTCATTTCAACTTGCTGACATATTTCTATTAATTTGAAGTGACGTTTCTATTTTGCTGTCCAGACAACACTTAAGTGTTTTTTTTTATTTAATTATTTTTTAATAAAAAATTATGTAACATTCGGTATAATTTTTCTTTCTTCAAATGTTGTCAACCTTTCGGGTTTAAGAAAAAAAAAAAAAAAAATTATAATTATTTAATAAAAGATAATATAAAATTATTTGGTTTTCTAAATTTTAAAATTAAAAATGGTAGACATTTTGAAAAAGAAAAAAAAGCAGAACCTGAATGGATAACATGTTTATTTAAAAATAAGCGAGAGAGTGATAACAAAAGTTAAAACGATCATCCTTAATTTTGCGTTCTTTTCTTCAAAGATTATAGCAGAGAGAGACAGCTGAGGCGAGGGAGGTCAACATGCAAAAGAATGTTGCGCCTTCTGCCTCGATCACCTCTGTAAGGGTTTTCATTTATTACTTGATTCCTGTTGTTCAAAGACCGGATAAGTTTCAAGAACATCCTGCCACTCTTGTCTTCCTAGCGCCAATTCGCGTACCAATTCTGGCAAGTCGGTAATCTGTAAATAAGATTTACAATATAAACAACAAAATGAAAAGTAGTCAAAATATATATATATATATATATATATATATTTATATATTTTTTCAGAATGTGTGAGAGACTATATAATTATTTCGACTGCCAACAAAATTGCAGCCGGCAAGAGCCACGAAAGCCAACAAACCAGAAGTCCAAGACTCGAGTTTCGTCCTCATTTGGGCTCATCAGTTTGACACATCCAAACTCAGGATTCGAAATCCGAGCCTCTTGCATGCGAGGCAAGTACTCTACCAACTGAGCAAACACGCCGCACACAAGAAAGTCTTATTAACTATCATAGATCAAGCAAACTGCAAGGAAATCCGACAGTGGAATGCCCTACCTTTGTCTCAAACAAGGGATGTGATCATAGATTTGGAAATTTCTTTGAAACTATAAAAAATTGTCCTTCGTTGGAACATTATTTTGTCAGTAAAACAATTAATCTCCCGTATCGCTGAATAATTTTACTTACATGAACAAACAATAGTACCAATGTTCTTAAAAGGATCATCAGTTATTTACCATATATCACATAAATGTTACCAAGGCAAGATAAGTTACTCTCCTACCTATCTGGATTAGTTTTATTGTGTTTTAACTTATTTTGAAGTGTTCATTTACTTTGAAACAAAAGTAATATCGTGTTGTACAATAGAATAAGAAAAAATGACTGACGTGAAATGGTCATCTAAGGAATTGCGATAATCATTCAAAAATCGAAAATTGAACTAATTACTGATAGAAACCCACCCATGTCTAAAATATAAATTAATGCACACAATAATAATGGAAATAGCATTGAGCAGATTTAATTTTGGAGTAAGATAGGAAGTGTCCATTTGGTGATGGCTGCCATTTTCTTAAATAGAATTTATTTCACTTGGATTTTGTTTTTGTTTTTTTTTATATTTCTTTATGATAGGTAATATAATAATAATAATAATAGTTAATTAAATATAATAGTAGTTAATTCTTGAAACGGCTGAGAAATTCTGAGCAATGTGAGGCACTAGCAGAAAAAATTTCATAGGAATTTCTCTGGCATTGTTGAATTAAAGACCATTCTTTTGGCAATATTCTGCATTCGATATGTTATTACTAGGGCTATGACAACAGCATATTCTTTTCATTGTTTTGATTCTCAGGTATATTCCCATTGATATCTTACATGATTTTATGTAGAGTGACATGATCCTCAGTTGATTAATTGTGTCTATGTCAGATATATACTCTAGAGTCAAAGCAATGAAAAGAATATGCTGTTGTCATAGCCCAAGTTATTACTATATATTTAAATTGCTAAATTCTTATTCATAAAAAACCTATGATACTATATAAAAAAATATTTCCAAACTAAAAAAATCATTCCAATTATAAAATTAAAAAAAAAAGGGGGGGGGGGAGGGATTTGATTACTGAAATGAATTCTCCAACCGGGGGGCCACAACTCCATGTATATGGAGTGTGATAACAGCAAAAAAAAAAAAAAAAAAAAAAAAAAAAAAAATTTTCCCCTCAACAATTCCAATATGAGATTCGACTGTGTGTGTGGGGGGGGGGGGGTATTTTTGATGAAATAAAACACCTAAATTTCTTACCCTCTTAATACTAGTTTGAAATTTTAACCTTAACTGTAAAAAAAAAAAAGACCATTTCCGGTTTTCAAAAGTAGTATCATATGAAGGAAAAAGAAAACAAGAGAGGGAGAGGAAGCAAGAATAAACAGGAAAAGAAAAAAAGGTGCTTGTTTAAGATAGATCATTTTTTTTTTTTTTTAAATATGTCGTTTTAAGCAAAAACAACAGTACTTACTTGTCATGTCAAAAATAGTAAGATATCCAAAAATTACGAAAATTCATCAAGTAGAAAATTATTTACGGAAAATTGGGGTGGGGGGATGGGGGATTTAATTTATTCTAGATGTGAACACCGTGAAGATTGGGAATACAAGGGGCATGCTTATCTCCCTTTTCACCACCTTAATGATTGATATAATGTTATAAACCATAGTGACAGACTTTTTTTTTACTAAAAAACACAATAGCAGTTGTTCTACTCCATGAATTTTCATAATTTTTAGATATATTACTATTTTCGATATGACAATTAAGTATGTAATATTGTTTTTGCTTAAAACCACATATTTAAAAAAAAATCAATCTGTCGATTATCTTAACAAGCACCAAAAAGAAAGATAAAGCAAAAAATAAAAATAAAAAATCCAACCAAATAACAATGAAAAAAAAAAAGCAGATTTTTCTGGATAAAAAAAAAAAAAAAAAAAAAAAAAAAAAAAAAAAAAATGTGGAGAGTTACATGCTTGTTAATGTCATTTTAACATTTGGCGACGAATAAAAATTCTTACCGGGGCTCGAACTTGTTTCATAGAGTCTCGTTCACGAAGAGTTGCAGTGTGTGGCTCTTTCAACGTGTCAAAATCAATGGTGATACCAAAGGGAATAGCAATAGCATCTGTCCGTGCATAACGTCGGCCAATTGACCCACTGCTGTCGTCCACTTTATGTGAAACGTCAACCTTAGTTAGAGATTCAGCTGAATTATGGAACCAAAAAAGAAAAAAAAGAAAATGTTAACCATAACTTGCTGAAATTCTAGCATAGGTAATACGATTTTTTGCACAAGAACATTCCTTATTTGAGATCTCTCTTTCTCTATATATAATTATGAAACTCTGTGGACCATACACCCTTGCTTGAATCTTGTCTTTGACAATTGAACAATTCTATCTTAAAAAAAAAAAAAAATAAAAATAACGTGAATTTATATATATTGGTGCTATAAAAATAAATGTGAAATCTGCATGAATTAAAATATATTATTATTGTGTAGTTGAAAAATACAATTCAGGACAAATATGGTTAAATGACGTTTTAGGAATTTAACTATAAGCAATAACAAAGGAATTTTAGATAAATAAAAAAAACAAATATGAATTTAGGATGAAAACGTCTATGTTTCGATATGGAGATATATATATATATATGTCTTCTAACAACTCTTGCTGACATTTTTAAGTGATGACCTGTACATTTCAGTTGACCTATATTATTTTGCCCTATATATTTTTTTCGCGCCTTTTAACATTTACTGTCTGAGTCATTTTGACATTTGTTTTTTCTATTTTATATTTAATTCTATCACCATTTAATTTTTTTTTCCTCTTCTTCCCTGATCTTTCTTATTTATATTTATGTCTCGGCAGTAGAGTGAAAAGCATATCTTATTTTTCTTTTATTAATATTATTGGAATTTTTTCCTTTTTTTCCTTGTACACATTTTTCTAAGGAATAGAGCTGGAGAGTTGTATGTTTAGGTTTCAATTCTAGCTGATGGCACCCAATTTTTTTTTTTTTCTTTTTTTTACTTTTGCTATCATCATTATTATATATTAGGTTTTATAATAATAGATAAAGAATTGGTGCTATAAAAATAAATGTGAAATCTGCATTAATAAAAATATATTTTATGACCGGGCAATGCTGGGTGGCTTGCTAGTATTATATAACACTGAGAAAATCAACACTTGATGTTCACTCATATGTGTACACGCGTTTCACAAAAAAAAAAAAAAAAAAAAAAATTTATTTTACTATTAGATCAGAGTGTTGCATATTAGCATTTGTGAAATACGTGCATTTTTGAAAAATGGGATGGAAGGAGCAGTGCTGCATATTAGCATTCTTGGGGTATTGCCGAATTATCTGAACAAGAAGATTATTATTATCATCATCATCATGTAGTTAGATTTATTTTAAAGAGAAAAATGCAATTCAAGGACAAATATGGTTAAATGATGTTTTAGGAATTTAACTTGACTAGATTCTAAAAACAATAAGAAGGAATTTTAGATAAATAAAAACTAATGTTTTCAGAAACAAGAACGTGCATTAATAATAATACATGATACAGAAATTGGCTGATAGGATTCTTTGTGAGCGTGCAAATAATATAATCACAAAGAAATAGTTTTAAGATATATATGGAAGAGTTAGAAGAGTCAAAAGGAGTTAAGGAAGTTAGTCGAAAAAGTTGGGGAGAAGACACCGTGGAAGCCAGTGAAGTCAAGATCCAAAATGTTGTAATCTCTGAAATGTTGGTTTGGTTTGGTTTGGTTTTACGGCATATCAACCTTCTTTTTTTTTTTTTTTTTTTTTTATTGGTTATTTAATGCCGAATTCAGTTTTTTTTTTGTTTTTTTTTTGGAATAGATATTTTAATTTAATCAGTGAGTCAAATCAGACTTTTTGTATCATTAGGTGATGTGCTTCCTTCCTTTTTTGGTGGTGGGGTGTAAAGTTGGATTGAATTAAAGTTATATACTTTTATATAGATTTACTTTTTTCAGAAATGTTAGTATTTTGTTGGAGTTTATTTTTTTAAATAGTTCTTTCATATTGTTGACATGGTAATAATTTTGCCGGATATGCGCGAGATCGCCACAATCCAAAAGAAAGTGTTTTACTGTAAAAGGTTCTTGGCATGCAAAACATTCTGGAGGGTCTTCTTTTTTTAGCAGGAAGGAGTGGGTTATGTGCGTATGTCCTATGCGAATACGGGACAAAATCACTTCCTCTCTACGTGATCTTCTGGCATCTGGTAATCGTTCTTCTATTGTGGGCTTGATCTTGAAAAGTTTATTATTTGGACAGTTATTCCATCTTTCTTGCCATTTCTTCATAATCAGATTATTTATTTGTTGTTTGTAGTCAGAATGTGGAATTTTTATATTGCTATTAAGGAGTTTTAAAGCATTTTTGGCAGCTATGTCAGCTTTTTCATTGCCCTGAATTCCAGAATGACTGGGGATCCAGCAGAATTTGATACTTTTGTTTTGTGAGAGAGTGTGTATTTTTTGTAGCAGTTTGATGAGTAGTGGGTTATTTAAATTTTTATTCTTTAAGGATTCGAGTACCGATAGGGAGTCTGAAAAAATTATAAATTTGTTGTGGGTAAGGTCAGTGATGAGATCTAGTGCCATATCTAAGGCTGTGGCTTCGGCACTAAAAATTGAGGCATGGTCTGGTAGTCGCTTCTGTAAGGTAATGTTAGTGGATACGACTCCGCATCCGGTTTTGTTGCTGTCTTTGGACCCATCTGTGTATATGTGCTGATGGTTTGGGTATTTTTCCTGAATGATAAGGAGTTTTTCTTGATAGGTTAGTGGATGGGTTTGGTTTTTTGGGAGGTTATTTAATTCAAGGATGATTTCAGGGTATTTTAGTAGCCAGGGTGGAAGGCTTAGTTGGTTGACATTATGGATATTGGTGATTGTGATACCTGCATCTTCTACTAGTGGTTTTATACGGAGCCCAAAAGGTTTTATAGCTTTTACTTTTTGGTAATATAGATTTTGGTAATTTGGATTGAAGGTACAGTTAGAGGTTGCATTTGTTGGCTGTGATTTTTCTCTATCATAGAACGAGTAATCTAGTGAGTTTGCAATGCAGTTGTAAGCAGGATTTTCTGGGCAAGAGAGAATTTTGGTCAGGTATTGTAAGGCTAGTTTGTCGCGTCGAATTGATAATGGGGGTTCATTGGCTTCTGCATAGAGGCTATCGATGGGGGAAGTTCGGAAGGCTCCCAGCGCAAGTCTGAGGCCCTGATGTTGAACGGTGTCCAATATCTTTATATACGACTTTCTGGTGGCACCGTAAATGAAGCTACCATAGTCTAGTTTCGATCGCACTAGTGACCTATATAACTTTAATAGGGTTTGTCTGTCCGCTCCCCAATCTGTGTGGGCAATGACTCGCATTAGCTGTAGGGTTTTATTACATTTATTTTTAAGATGTTTTATATGAGGGATGAATGTAAGTTTTTTGTCTAGTATTAATCCTAAGAATTTATGTTCATTTACAACAGGAATCGGAATATCATTTAGTTTTAAAAGAGGATCTGGGTGCAGTTTTCTTAGTTGACAAAAGTGCATACACTTTGTTTTGTTAATGGAAAATTTGAAGCCATTCTTATTTGTCCATTTTTTTATTTTGTCAATGCATTGTTGAAGTTGACGCTCAATTATATGGATATGTCTTGAGCTATATGCAATTAAAAAATCATCAACATATAGAGAGCAATCCACGCCTTGGTTTATGCATCCAACAATACTGTTAATTTTTAGGCTGAATAATGTTACCGACAAAATACTTCCCTGTGGAACTCCCGTTTCCTGTTCTTTGATGTCCGATAGGCATGTTCCTACACGGACATTGAATAGTCTATTATTTATGAAGTTGTTGATGAAGATGGGTAGTCTTCCTTTCACTCCAGCTTCTTTGAGATCTTTCATGATGCCATACCTCCATGTGGTATCGTACGCCTTTTCAAGATCAAAGAAAATAGCAGTCATATGCTTTTTTTGTATAAATGAATTTCTGATGAAAGTTTCTAAACGAATTAAATGGTCTGTTGTGCTACGATGTTTTCGGAAGCCACACTGAAAATTAGTTATTATTTTATTTGTTTCCAGAAACCAAATTAACCTGGTGTTGACCATTCTCTCCATGATCTTACACACACAGCTTGTTAGAGCTATGGGGCGATAATTGGAGGGGTCAGATGCATCCTTTCCTGGTTTTGGTATAGGAATGACTGTGGCTTGTTTCCATATGGCTGGAAGATTGCCATTGAGCCAGATGTCATTATAAATAGAAAGTAAATACTTTAATGGTTCATCTGGTAGTTGTTTTAGAAATTCATACGTTATTTTATCAGGTCCCTCAGCCATGTTGTTGGCTTTTTTTAATGAATCCTTTAGTTCATGGATGGTAAAAGGTTTGTTGTATTCTTCCTCATTATTACTTTTAAAGTTCAGTTTGGTTTTTTCTGATTCCTGTTTAAAGATCTGGAATTTTTTATCGTAATTTTTAGAAGATGAATTATTTGCAATAGTATCTGCAAGCAGGTTTGCCATGTCCTCTTTTTTAGTTATTTTACTATTGTTTACACAGAGGTGGTTGAGAGGGGAACTGGTGTTTTTTCCTGATATTTTCTGAATCATATTCCATACAGTTTTGTCTTTGGTGGTGTTATTGATTTTAGACACAAAATTCTTCCATGATTCCTTTTTGGCTTCGTTTATTGTTCGGCGTGCTTTAGCCCTGCATATTTTAAAGTTGTTTAAATTCTGAGTAGTTGGTTGATTGTTGAATTTTCTTAATGCAGCACATCGTAGCCTGATAGCCTTTTTACAGTCATTATTAAACCAGGGACGATTATTCTTGGTTGATGATTTTGTTTTAGGAATACATTCTTCTGCTATTGAGATAATGGTATCTGTGAAGTGAGTGATTGGGTCTTTCTCACATTTTTCAGGTAGGAGTTTGTGTTTGCATAGTAATTTGAATTCATTCCAGTTAGCTTTTTTAAGGTTCCAACGAGGAATTTTTGAGATTATTTCAGGACCAAAATGTTCTAAAGTTATTGGGAAGTGGTCACTTCCACAGGTATCTATATGCACTGTCCAATTGTAATCTATAAAGATACTAGAATCACTTATAGAGAGGTCAATTGCTGAGGACGAATTTGTAGCGGAGTGAATAAACGTTGGTTTTTTGTTGTTATATATGCATAGATTGTTGTTGTTGATAATATTTTCTATAATGATTCCTTTTCTGTCTGTGTTTGAGCATCCCCAACTAACATTATGACTATTAAAATCGCCTAATAATAAGAAGGGGCGAGGGAGTTGGTTGATGAGTTTTTCTATTTCGGTTTCATCTATGGGGTCGTTTGGAGGCAGATAAATGGAGAAAATTGTGACCGTTCTATGTAGGGTGGCTGTGACAGCAATTGCCTGTAAGTTAGTTTGTAGATTTATTTGGCTTTGTGCCGTGTTTTTGTTAATGAGAATGGATGTTCCTCCTGAAGCTCTATTTGGGTTATTTGTTGTATAGTTGTATTCAGTAAAACTTTGAAGATTGATATTTTCAGATGGTTTTAAAAAGGTTTCTTGTAGGCATATTATTGTGGGACATAGATCGGATATCAGTAGAAGTAATTCATTCCGATTGGCTTTTATACCTCTGCAATTCCATTGGATTATTTTGTTGGCCATAGTTTAGATTTTATGTATTTGATTTTCTGTAGTGGTTTTTATCCTACATCAATTTCCATCGCTTTGGAAGTGGATGGTCTGTTTCTTGTTTCTGGTGAGAGGCTTTTTTTGGGTTTTGGTCTGGGACTTTTAGATTTACTTTGTCTTGACTGTCTTTCTTGGCTATCAGTTTCAACTAGTTCAAATTTATTTTCATTTTCAATTAATACTAATTCTGTTTTTTGTTTGTCATTTTGTTTTTTGGGGGTAGTTTTTTTGTTGTTCTGTTCTATTTCCATTTTTCCTGTTGTTGTGTGTTTATTTTTAACATCTGTTTTTGTCCTTGTTAGTGACTTGGATCTTTCACGTTTTGATAATTGAGGAGGTTTCATTTCTTTAGAGATTGATTCCTCAATATTGATGGAAGTTTTTCTGATTTCCTTTGTTTCGTTTTCTTTTATACTGGGTTGTTCGTTTCTGACTTTTATTTGGCTATTAAAATTTATTTTCAGTTCTGATAAAAAGGATTTTAATTCTTCAAGTATGTTCTTTAGTTCTTTTGCTAGGTTTGCAATTTCTGGAGCAAGGTTTAGTTCATTGTAGTTGTACATTTTGTTTGCTTGTTGGGTTATTGTGGCATATGAGTTTTTGGTGCGATTTGTGACTTCTTTGCGGGCTTCTTGGAAGGTTATGTTTTTTTGATATTTGATTGTTATTATTTCCTTCTCTTGCTTATATATTTTGCACTGTTTTGAGTGAGAGTGGTGCTCTTCTTGACAGTTTGTGCATTTGGTTTTATTTGGACAGTCTTCTTCATCGTGGTCTGGGTTTTTTTCACTGCAGTTTCCACATGTGAAGAATCTTAGACATTGGTCTTTATTATGTCCAAACTTTTGGCAGTTGTAGCATTGTAAAGGTTTTGGAATGTATTGTTCTATTTTCATTCTTTCATAACCTATATTGATGGTCTCTGGTATTTGAGGATAATTGAATGTTAGTATATAAGTGTTTGTACATATTACCTCTCCTTTTTTTTTTAAATGTGATTCTTTTTACATCTGTGACCCCTTGGTTTTTTAGTTCTGTTTTGATTTCTTCTGTTGTGCAGACGGAGATTTCCTGGTTTTTTATGACTCCTTTGGAGTAGTTTAGTGTTTGGTGTGGATAAGCTTTGATGTTTGTTTCATGCAATTTTTGTAGTTGAAGTAGAGTTTTGGCCTGTTTTTTATTTTGTACTTCTACCAATATGGTACCATTCCTTAATTTTTTGACATTTTTGGGTGTTATTTTGCTTGATATTACCTTTTGGATAGTGAAGGGTGACATTTTAGTTAACGGTATATTAGACGTTGCTTCTAGCACGATGAATCTTGGAAAGTGTGTATCTTCATTGTCGCTGTCAGAGTCAATTTCTGTGTGTGGTCTCTTGGATTTTTTGGTATTCATAATAATTTTTGAAAAATTCATCAGCCATGCTCCCCACCCTCCTCGGAGCCCCTTATGGGGAAGAACTATGAGGGGGTAAATCCCATTCGCCTCGGTTCTCCAGGGCTACATAGCTGGTATACTCAAACATGGGGAGGTTTCCAAGCATTCACAATATATGGTTATGCCCACCCAAGTATGGGATTTCCCTGTATTTTTATTATTCCTGATGGTTACCTTTTTCCCAGCTTGATTGACCCTTCAGCCATCGCTTATTAACTCAGTTTATTGTTTATGTTGAGTGTTAGTGTGTTTTTGTTTGGATTGTCTGAATTAGTGCTTGTCATGACCAACCGATTGATTGGATCGGGCCTATCCAACCTCCCGTCTAGCCTAGTAAGGGCCAAAGTGGTGTGTTGTAGTATCATGTTATTATTTCCTAGGCATGTTCCACTCAACCACCAGGATCCCGTTCTTAATGCATTACGGGTTGCCACCAACGGTCAACTGGTGGTCCCATTGAAGGATTTTTACCCTCTGCAGGGGGGCAGTTGGTATGTTCTATCGCCCTACCAACTAGGCAAAAAAAAAAAAAAAAAAAAAAAAAAAAAAAGGTGAGGAGGTGAAGGAAAAAGAAAACGAGGGAGGGGAGGGGGAGGAGAATGTTGCTTTTGTTTTCGCAGAACATGACTAAGTTTTGCAAAAGGGAATAAAAAACAAAGACATCTATGTAGGTGCGTTTCATCTCAGGAAGTCAGTAGACAGCCTGATCTGGTAGCACCAGCTGAAATGTTGACACGGTGTGTGAATAAATGTGATATCAAGTATAACTTTGTGTTGTGTCGTCTTTTGAAGAAACAAGTATGCGAGTTCATTCCAGCTGTTACCGTCATTAAATGTTTCTCTAACTCTTAAATGTATACAGACTGTCTATTATATAGACTGTTGTTATTATATACACTCCTCTTCTTCTTTATTAAAGAAGATTTGTCTAACTCTACATTAATGGAACATTCTCTCCTATTGTTGTTTGAAGCTCCCTTATGTACAAATACATGCGATCGTAAATTTAAAACGTTTTTGCGATATGTGCACACATATAAATAAACCTTATTAAGTGTTGATTTTCACAGTTTGATTATGATATTTAAAATGATAATTGTGCCATAAATTTTATAATCTATCAAATTATAATATTCAATATGTAAATAATATCCTGAGAGATTCATAAGATCCAATCTATTAAAAATAAACTTCGTATTAATTGATCTCCTGGAGTTGCTTTAGTTTTTTTTTTTTTTTTTAACTTAAACTTTTCCTTAAACATATATACAAGTTGGTGTTATGCATATATATTTATAGGTACATAATTCGCTATCAACCAAATAAACTGTGATACTGCATTACGCATATGCACACAATGTTGCTTTATATGTATCGGAAGAAAATTTACTTACACAATCCTTTGACAAATGGCTGGAAATCTGGATTATTGCTGAGAGGAAGGACTGAACATTTGTAAGGCGCAATCACGGCGGGCAGGCTCAAGTACTGCAAAGTAACCAACACTGAATAATTATTATTCAGTTCACAGGGGAAAACCAAAGAAAATAGGGGGAGAGAGAGAGAGAGAAATTGATTTGTGAGAAAGCAGGATAAATAAGGATCATGCCAGTAGAAGAATTGATCAGGAGGGAATTCAGAAAGCCTCTCAATTTCATCTGATCACACTTTAGTTTTAAAGCCTGCACACTACGACAAAGTGGTGATCCCTCGTCTGCGAAACCATGTGTATTATCTCAGAATGTCTGGAGTCAACCCCAACACAATGGCTACCTGTAGCAAGCTCAATCGCACCACACTACATAAAGAGGGAAAAGCCAACTTAAAAATGGATTCAAAACGTCAATGAGGACACCATGGACTTACGAATCTTACAAATTTTTAAAAGATGCTCCAGATACTACCAGACTCAAGTTCCAAAAGCTCTTCTACAACAGAAAAATCAAAAATTTCCACCCAGTTGAGACATGGAAGGAGGAATAGAGAAACAATACTCCCAAAGGAGAGGACATCATTGAAGACTCGAGTTTGCGCTTCCCAGGTTTTGCTACAAATAGAAGAAGCAGTGAGTAGTTGTAAACCAGATCAGCACAAGACACTGCAGTAAACAAACACAGATGGAGACAAATAAACCTTATTCTACACTTTCCAGTAACCCGACTGGAAGGAGGCTATACGACAGACCATCTATCTAAAGGCAATTTCTCAGACTAGCTAAAAAAATAGCAGAATAGAGATCTAACCCGTATGATACTACTATTAGGTCAGAGATAAAACAACTTAAACCAAATATGATGATGAAAGAATGGATGAAAGCGTTTGAGTTAAATGTAAACCAGTTGAAGTAACAGGGCTAGTTGGCAGGAAAAAGATCAACGAAATCACGGGAGGAAGTGTTAAAAATAGACTCAAGAGAAGGAGGGATAAATATTGCTGAGAGGAAGGACTTTTTTGCAAGGCGCAATCAAAGTAGAGAGACTGAAATACTGCAAAGTAACCAACGTTTAACAATTAAAAGCAGAAAAAAAGTCTAATCCATAACAGTTCAAATCCGCAAGAGTTTAGTCAGAATATTTTCTCAAAATTATATTTTTGAATAAAAAGTTGTACATACATATCTATTACAGGGTGGTCCAAAAAGATTTATCTATTTTACATTTATGAATTCTTCATATGAGGATTGGTTATTTTTTTATATATTTTTTTTCATTACATATTCACTCCGAATAAGGCACAGTGCCACTTTGATGTAGGGACATAATTTGCAGGGATACTATATAGGGAGTTGAACAGCAAGATGTCTGTTTACATTATACTTGAACTTCTGCATATCAGTACAGTCAGAGAAGCAGGAATCAGGAAGGGAATTCCAAAGCATAGCAATCCTAGAGAAGAAATGGCCCTGTCGGTGGGGCATTAGAATATGCCGACTGCTCCCCTGCAGAGGGTAAAAGTCCCTCAATGGGGGTCCTGGATATAACCTTAAACTATATCCGATGGTGAGGACCCAGCTTGCGGGCTCTGGGGAGTATGGAGCCACCCATTAATTGCCATTGCTCCCAGGTCCATTCTGACCCGGAGTGGTAGTACCTGTTAGGGTCCCAACTATGGGTTAAATAGAAACTGACTTGCAAAAAAGAAATATATTCTATTAAAAAAAATTTTCTTCAAAATCACCGGATTCGGCATTAAATAACCTGAAAAGGGTTGATATGCTGTAAAACAAAAACAACCAACCCACCAACCTAGAGAAGAAACTATTAGAGTAGAAGGCTTTCTGACATCTGAGGATCTGTGTAGGGGTGGGATTTTACTGCTTGTCCGGTTTGTCAGGGGTATTTACATAAAGGGGGTACAAGGGCTGGTAGTTTGTTGGAGCACCTATCATTAAGACAGACGTTGAAGCCTATTTGGTTGGCGACTCTGTTTTAGAACCTTGTCTAAGAATGAGAAACTAGTAGCAGATGCATCAGCCCAAATGTGGGTGAATGGTGATCTTGTAGACATACAAGATACTCTCGGGTGTAAGTAACTTTCTAGCATAGTAGAGAGAGCCCACTTTCTTTGCAGCAGCCTTAGCAATGCCCTCGATGTTCTAATTCATGTTCCCTGTGAATGTTAAGCCAAGGAGTTTGAACAAAGTACTTTCAGGTAACGTATCATTAGCCATGGCTATTAGTGGTGCCTGATTACATCCGAATATTAATATACTTACCGTTCTCTGTTCGTCTCCTTCTCTCATACGGAAATTATGCTCAAATATGGAATACATAATACGTCCAATTCCAAATGAAGGTTCAATCACCGATGGTACGATCTCCTCAACTGGAAATAGACACCAAAGAGTAATATTTACAAATCATATATCGATACTAAATAAAAAAAAAAAAAAAAAGATCTTGCATTTCACTCAATCAAATAGATAAAATCAAATAAATGCAAAGTGACAAAAATGTATTGCAAGTCACAATTTTAGAAAGAACTCCTTATATGGCACCATAATAACACTAACAAAATTACTGGCATCAACATTTTCTCTCAGCCATCAAAAAAATCCAGACCAATTGAGACTAATAAAAACTTAAGTATCAGTTTTGATCATTATTTAGAATTCAACCTAATTTAACAAAAATACAGAACAATTTTTATAATGTACATACTCATCATGAAACAAAAATATCACATTCCAAAAATCACATGAACAAATTCCCTTTTCTGCTTCCCTGACTTAATATATTATGTATTTTGCTTCAATGCCTTTCTACAAGTCTTTATCCTGGCTTGGAACATTATTTAAAATGTAGACATATTTATTTGCTAATGCGTTAAAGAAAAAGCTTAAATTTCAATAATAATAAAAAATATAATATATTTATCTATTTTAGCTATCAGATAAACAATTACATTTGTTTTAACTAAATTAGCCTACTTTTTTTTTTTTTTTTAGAATTACTTGGATATCACAACAGGTGATGCAAAAATTTGTTTGCAAAAAATCAACATAGCATGTTTAATTTGATACTCTCAAACCATTGAAATAAAGTGATATTACGTTTCTGAATTTTGAGATGAGGATTGGTTATTCATCGGACTACTGTTCTCATCTTGAATGTGATTTTCACGTTTCGATCGATGTAACCTGCGAGCTTCTTCAGGTGTATCTTGTCGAACTCGGGAATTTGGACAGAATTTCGAACGGAACCCTTTATTTACTTCACGGAGGTAGCATGCTCTTGTTCTGTAAGGACCCGTTGCGCAGTGGTTAGAGCACTTGGAAAAATCAATTGTAAAAGTGATAGTCTTCTGAAGGTTCAATCCTCAGTGTGGGCGACCGAAAAAATACAATTGTGAATTACTTAGGACCTCTATCCAGTCATGGCTGACAGAACAAGAGCATGCTACCCCTGTAAAGTAAATAAAGGGTTCTGCTTGTAATTCCATCCAAATTCCAGAGTTTGACGGAAACATGCCAGAGTCTAACAACATACACCTGAAGAAGGTTGGAGGTTACATCAACCGAAATGTGAAAATCACTCAAGATGAGAACAATAGTCTGATGAATAATAATATGAAAGTGATATTACATTGCATAATAGTAGTTTAATCATTTTACACAAATTCTGGTGATTATAAAACATTTTGTTTTCTATTTATTTATTTTTTTTTTTTTGAGAATAAACTAAAATTTAAAAAAAAAAAAGTTGAAATCCCAGACGTTTGAAAATTGTTAATCAAGGCGAAATAAGAATAAAACTTTAACCAACCATGAACAGTTTTCTGGTAACTTTTGACGTTGATCATGTCTGGTGTTAATGTGAGTTCTTTCTCTTTCACAGAAATGGTCACTTCACTGCAAATAAAACAAATAAAAATTATATTTCAAAATACAAATGGTAAAGAGGTTTGTTAGGTTGTTGTAGGGTTGCACAGATGGTCAACCCTTGTTAGGTCATTTTACGACGAAAACATTTGTACCTTTCATATACGAACTAACACAGCTAAGTAAAATAGAAGAAGTTAAATAGTGAAAACTTATTTCTAAATCCATCTTCCTCTTCCCTTCCTTATTCTTCCACATTTCTCTTTCCCCCGCTACCCAACCCATAAATGTATTAAAAATAATGTAATTCATTCATCTTTCCTTTACATTATAGACTAGCAAGTTTACCCTGCATTGCCCAGAACCATATAATACAAATAAAAGAAATGAAGTTGTGTTTGAACATACCTGCATATTGAGCACTTTTAGATGACTATCATTTTCTTTTATCCCCAGCAACGTTGAGTAGATTTTCTTAGATAAAACAATATAACAAAGCAAGGTCACATTGTTTTTCCCGGGTGACACAGCTTTTAAACCTATCTGCTCTATTCAGGATATTGAGCACTTTGGATTGACTAGCTTATACTCCCTACCGTATATGATATTGTATTTTTCTATTTTTGCCTTGCAGGCAACATGATGTGCTTTGTCTAGTATAAAACAATAAAAAATTAAACAAAGGAATTTTTCTCCCCGGCAATACCTAGGAAATTGAGCACTCTTGAATTACTCTGTATCAATTACCAGATAATATAATGACTTGGCAATTTTCCAAATCAATGCACAAATACATTATTTTCTTTTAAAATTATTGCATAACATTAAAAACCCAGGATAAAACAGGCCTCAGCCTAACAAAAATTAGCGCAGTTGGCTCTCACAGAATGAAATTTTTTTTTTTTTCTAAATTTTTGATATTATGCATCATTTTAGCTTGACATACAAACACACACACACACTAACAGACATTCGCCATTTATATAATAGACTGAAAAAAAAAAAAAAAAAAAAACCCACCTCTGACGCTTCCATCCTCTGACAAAATCTGGTCCAGTTAACCCCCTCCCCAATCAATAATCTTTTTCAAAATTTTAAATATTATTTATCCAGGGCAACACTGGTCCAGAAAATACAAACTTCGTGGGTGTTTGTTATGCAGTTCTTTTTACTTTTGAACAACCCTTTATTTAACCAATGGTTTTTTTGTTTTTGTTTTTTTCTTACAAAGGAATTGCCACTTATCAAGGCCCAGAAGCCACTTGAGGATAAGGGTTAATAAGTGTACAGTGGTCAACGGGACAATGACGTAATTGTTAGTAGTGGAAATTTGGTAAATTGGATTACTTAAGGGGAATGGCTTATCAAGAACTTGTTTACATTGGACTTGAAGATGACCGTATTATAGTCAGCTGGAAAGCAGGCAAACAGAAGAGAGTTCCACAGGTGTGCAGTTCTAAGAAAGAAGTTTTATTCATGAAATCTACATTTAGGTTTAGGCACGGATAAAAAGTGAGGGAAATTATTGATAGTGTTTCATCTAGACAAGTTTGTGTACTTATTTTTTTTGTATGTAAAACAATTAAGGTAACAGGGTCAGTTGGGAGGGGGAAGACCAAGGAAAACTTGGAAGCAAATGATAGGGCTTGATTTTGAAAAAAAAAAAAAAAAAAAAAGAGGGGGATAAATTCAATCTTAGCTAGAGAGATAAGTTAGTTTGCAAATCCATTTCTAAAAACCATCCACCACATGCCAGCATGTAAAAGGAACGTTAAACTAATAATGATGTACGCCTCTGTAATGACATTGACCTCAATACAGAAAGAGAAATGTATGCAAAGCAGGAGATTTTGTTGGTTTGGTCACATTGAACAAATGAATAAGATTGCTTGGGTTAGTAGGTGTAGAACAGTTGAGATGACAAGCTTAGTTGGAAGGGGAATGCCAAAGAAAACATGGAAGTAGTAAGGATGGATTTAAGAGAAAAAAAAAACCTGGCCAGAGATAGGTTAGTTTGGAAGCCAATTTCTAAAAGATGTCTAGAATACATTATCAGCTGTTTTTTTTGTTTTTGTGTTGATACTATTGTTTGTATAGATAATTTTATTAAACAAATGATTTTGTTCATGGGGATGGACATAAACAAAGAATACTACAAAATGAAAAATGAGACCCCCGCAGAATTTTAACCTTTGCCTCAGAAGAGGGACCACTTACCAAGAGTGCAACTTAATACATAATATACTGTACACCGTTTAAAATAAATTTCCAATATTAAAATTTGAAAGCCATCCAACACATGCCAGCATGCAAAATAGACATTAGATCGAATTCAATGACGGAATGAACAAGTGTTTGCATTCGTGGATGTAGAATGGGTGAGGTAGCAGGGAGAAACCAAGGAAAACATGGAAGGAAGTCATAAGGTTAGATTTGAGAGAAAGCGGCAAGAGATAGGTTAGTTTGGAAGTAGATTTCTAAAAAGCTGTCCAACACATGTCTGCATGTAAAACGAACATCAACCCAAATATGATGACATAATGTCTGTCTCTGTTGTCATTTTGATCTCAGTCAGTATAGGAGACTTTCTTAGTTTGGTCACATTGAAAGAATTGATAAGCATGCTTGGGTTATTAGGTGTAGTACAGGTAAGTTGGCAGGAAGAGACTGAGAAAAAATAAACAGACTTGAGAGAAAACGATGAAGACCTGGCCAAAGATATTTTGGTACTTATCAAGATAGAGTTGACAGAGTGATTTTTTTAAAAAATATGTCATTTTAAGCAAAAAAAATATTACATACTTGTCATGTCGAAAATAGTAATATATCCAAAAATTATGAAAATTCATTAAGTACAAAATTATAATTAAATGTTATTTTTACGGAAAATTGGGTAAAATTGTATTTTTCTTAGATGTTATAAAGTAGACAGTGAAGAGTGAATACACAGGGGGCATAACTCAGAACGTAAATTTTAGATTACATGCAATATATAGTGATAGACTTATTTTTACAAAAAACACAATAGCAGTTGTTCTGCTTGATGAATTTTCGTAATTTTTGGATATATTACTATTTTCAACATGACAAGTATATATGTGATATTGTTATTGCTTAAAACGATACATAAAAAAAATTGATCTGTCAACTACCTTAACAAGCACAGATAATTTAATCTGGAAGTCAAATTCTATAAACTATCCAACACATGCCAAAAACGAATATGATGATGAAGGAAAGGATGAAAGTGTTTTGGGTTAGTATATGTAGAACAGTTGAGGTAGTAGGGTCAGTTACAAGGGAAAAGATAGGTAGGAAGTGATAAGGTTGGATCTGAGCGAAAGATATTGATTACTTTGGAAATCAATTTCCAAAAAGCTGTCCAACAAAAGTCAACATAAAAAACAGACGTTAAACCAAATATGATGATGATAAAGTAATCTTTGGTTACAAACCCGTTTTCTTTCAGACTGGAGTCCAGATTGATCATTTCTTCGTTGGACAAGGCAGAAAGATATTCCACAACACTTTTGGCATCCTGTCTAAATGCTTTCCCGATGACTCCTTTCTGGGGTTGGCACTCGACCACATCAATTGTTTTGTACGCATGGTTAAAGAAAGTCATCATTTACAGGACACAAGAGGTACAACAAATATTAAAATCAAGAATATTCGATAGCCGACCAACTGAGTTGTTCTCAAATGGTGCACCATGAAAAAAATAAAAAAATAATGGTAAGTGTGGTGCAAAGAGTCAAAGACGATCATGGATTTAGAAAGTTTTTTTTTTTTTTTAAATCGTATGCAGCTGCATTTTTTTAGAGAAAAAAAAACAGTATTCAAAGAACCAAAATGGCATACAAGCGGAATTAGAGTAGTCATGGGGCAATTCCAATATTTTTCCCGATTCTGGCATAATTACTGATTCCGTACCAAATTCTCGATTCCGATACAATTACAGATTCCGATTCCTATAAAATTAATTATAAAGTCGTTATTTTTTTCCATGATTACCGTAAAAACGCATGTTCAATGTGCACATATATTTCTCAGACGTAAAAACACACTTGTGGAAGGTTGGGGGGGGGGGATGATTTGTAGATTTTAGCCTTACTGAAAGTTAAAAATCAATAAATATTTATTTTTACAATCAGCAGTGGAAGTTTTGTTTAAAACAAACGCAACTTAAAAATGATAATTAAAGGAATCGTTTTTGGCATCAGAAAACCGGCACATTTTTTTTTCCGATTTTGATACCCTAAAAAGTTCTGATTTTCCCGATTTCAATTAATCGTCCCAACACTAATTTAAAGTGAGTATATCAGCTAATATAAACTTTGACATGGGCACATTGAGTGCAGGTCAAGATGACCCAAATTTGAAAAACAGAATCATTCCCAGGGGTGAATCAAATATAGGTGACATGTCAGGTAAAAACAGAAAGCAACAGGTGAAAGGGCGTAGATAAAGCAGAACGGGAGAGAAAAGTAAAGTAATGACGTCACGTTGTGTCGAACTGAGAGAAAACAAACGTTTTCAAATAAGTCTATGAAAGACGTGCGAGGAAATGGAAAATTGTTTTTGATAAAGTTTATGAGAGAATAAATTTTGTCCGACATTTTGAATTACATTCATCATGCGACGTAAGTAACAGAACTTAATTATCTCCCCTGTCAACTCATCTCTTTTTTTAGTGATTTTGTTTCCTTTCACAAATTTCTTTTTTCATTAATAATTATTTTTCTACCTTATCGTTTTTCCATCATTTTTGGATCTGTTACTATTTGAGACCTGACAATTACGTAGGTACCATTTGAAATTCAATATTTTTTTTCGTTTGTCTTATTTGGATTAATCGGACTACTGTTCTCATTTTGAGTGTGATTTTCACAACGTTTTAGTCAAAGTAACCTCCGACCTTCTTCAGGTGTTTTTTGTCGAACAGGAATGTTTCTGTCAAACTCGGGAATTTGGATGGAATTTCTAGCAAAACCCTTTATTTACTTCACAGGGGTAGTATGCTCTTGTTCCATCAGCTATGACTCGATAGAGGTTCTAAGTAATTTGCAATTTGTTGAAGGTTCAATCCTCAGTTTAAGCGACCGAAAAATACAATTACGCTTAAATATGATATTTTAATTTGTTCAGATTTCATATATATTATTACAGTCTTGATTTCAAAAGTAAAAAAAAAACAGTATTTGGGTGCCATCAGCTAGAATTGAAACCAAAAGCAAAGCTGTAGCATTCAAAGCTGGTGATGTTACCACTGTACCAATGTGATACGCATATAAGTCGATTAAAAATAAATTAAGATGAATGTACAAAACATAACGATTTTTTCAATTTTGACCCTTTTTTTACCCCTTAAAAACTATTTTAACTGGCTAGAGACTCATAAAAGAACAGTCCAGAAAAAAATCCAAATATTTGAGGCTTCTAGCGCTGCTTTGCAACTTTTAGTTTCGGAAGAGATAGAGTTTGAAAATATGGGGACAAACAGACAGACGTAGCGAGTTTTATAAATTAGATTACTATTCAATTATTTTTTTTTATTAAAACAGAATTAAGAAAGAGATAAAGTTTTGTCTTCTTTTTTTATCAATTAGTTTTGTTTCAATGAATTCAAGTAGTACATACAAACTGTGCAAGTAAATAAACACTGAAAAAAAACAAAAAAAAAAGAAAAGGATATAGGTTCTGCAAGTTTTTTTTCGGCAATAAGTTTCACTCCAGTGGCTTTGGTATGCTGAGTAAGATCATAGCAGGATCGGTCCGCACATCCAACACATTCAACCCAACCCTGAAAAAGAAAGGAACACAGACATAAAAATTAGAACGGCATATACCGTGTATACTTTCTTCAATGATTTTTGGGCTCAGGTCAAAATCAAAGTGTAGAATGTAGAGATATACCAGTTTAAAAACTAGTCTAACAAATAGTTTTGCACAAAACGAACACAAAAAGGGAAAAATAGGCAATTATCGCCTTTTTGACCTCGCCTCTGGCAGATAGGTGCTGACACTAACTTCCCCTTTTCTTCTTGTCTCTCTCTTCTTTTTTCCCCAGTGACAATGCGCACCATATGTGTTTTACACACGCAAACCAATTCGGTAAAAGAACTTTCGTGTACTATCCAGCTTTATCAAAGTAAGCTCAAATATTGCAAATCATGAACAAATAAACTCTACAATCATGAATTACCTCAGTAACAACTTTAAACAAAAAATTTAATCTTGGTTCACATGATTGGTATGGCATTGAGAAGCCCCACCAGAAGCTACTGCATGGTCTAGAATCCATTCATCAAATGGCAACACAGCAGCCCCAGTACTTTGCACCTGCTGATAGGACAGCCTACTTAACGGTTAATCCAAGGTTTGGGTCCCTGACTATCAGGCAAATAACATCATCCCAGTTAAAAAATTTACCTCCAGCACCCTTATAAGTAACATAGCTATAAGGATAGATGCGGAAACAGAAAGTTTCCAACATCTCAGGCGACTGTTCACACAAAAATACTGCTGACCTAGAAAACAGCTTTTTCTTCTCCCTTTGTCAGAAAAATCACTCATTTTAAATGAGGACTGAGGGACAAATTAGGAGAAGCAAGAGTTACAGGAGCTGCTGATAAAGCATCCTCAATGCATTGTCTACTCTCCATTTAAAAAAAATAAGTATTCTACTGTTTTTGTCAATTTCAACAATAAACGATATTATCTAATTGTCACAATTAAATATTTCTAGAATGTTACATAAAACACCTACTTTCATGATTCAACAAAAAAATGTTTTGTCATGTGTTATGTAAATACAAAGGAAGTTTGAATTGGATTAAGTTTTTAACAATTATCAAAAATGAATTATCTCCCCTGCACTTCAGTTATTAAGCTAAAATTGCTCATTTCTTCGAAAACTATTTTCTTTAATAATTTTCTGCCTTTTCGTTTTTTGTAAATTTGAGATATTTTCATCACTGCAACATGATAGATAATCCAGTAAATACCATTAGTTTCACTTGAAATTCCATTTTTCAATTTTTGAATTTCACTACAATAATGAAAAATTGGAAATACTTTATCAATTTACGTGATTTGTGGAATATATTTTTTTTTCCATACATCATACAGATTTTTTGTTATTCTTGTTTCC
Organism: Euprymna scolopes; assembly: GCF_053919585.1. NCBI lineage: Eukaryota > Metazoa > Mollusca > Cephalopoda > Sepiida > Sepiolidae > Euprymna > Euprymna scolopes. The sequence goes on from NC_136520.1 coordinate 71,588,247, forward strand.
TAATATCGAGGAAATTCTGTACAAGCACCAAATAAAAAAAAAGTTCAAAGCAATGCTTAAAAAGAATGTATCAACTTTGAGGACTTGGTTAGTTTCTCCGTCCAGCCAATTACACTCTCTAGACACATTTTTATAGATTACTCAAGAAATGAGTCGGCATAGGGGAAACAACTTCTTGAAAAAAAAAAAAAAAAAGAAAAGAGTTCTTAGTTCTATATAAGGTCGTCTAACCAAGTGTTACATTTTCAATGCAAAGACAAATAAGTCAAATACAAAAAAAAAAAAAATGAAAATATTGAAAATCTAAAGCAATAATATTTTAGTGCTGAATTCAAGCATAAAAACTTTCATTGAAAAAAAGAAAGAAATTACATTTTTTATAGACTTACATAAGATGTTTTGCATTCTGCATCCCAACAATCTTTTGCATAATGTGCCATTTCGTTGGAGAGATGCTGCCGGAATCGTAGACGTTTGGGATCCACACCACACTTGGTCATAAACTGGGAAATACGACCCATAAAGTAACCCAGAGTTTCATTGGCAATCATTTTCTGGAGGAAAAAAAAAGAAAAAAATTCAACATGTCAAATTAAGCTGGTCTGTTTATGCAAAGCAATATAGCTTGACTGAAGATATGAACGTTTAAGACAATAACTAATCAAGTTTATAAGGAAGAACTACGGCTGGGGATTTCGGTGCTTGTTCGGATATTGTCAACAAATCGATTTTTATAATAATTGTTTTAATCAAAAACAATATTACATACTGTCATATCCAAAAATTATGAAAATTCACCTAGTAGAACAACTGCTATTCTGTTTTTAATAAATAAAAAAAATATCACTATAGACAACAAATATTACAGCCATGACACAAGTAATTTAAAATATTCCTTTCGGAGTTATGTCCCCTGTGTGTAGCCTCCTACTGCCTATTTTATGACATCTAAGAAAAATACGATTTTACTCAATTTTCCATAAAATATATAGGTTCAAAAATGTGTGCATCATCTATATGTTAAAACTTCTATCACTTTACTTCTCTGAATCCGTCTCTCATTCTCTACTTTCTGTATCCCTTTCCTTCTCCACCCTTCCGACAAGCCCATTTCCTCAATTTAAACTGACCCCACCCTCCCTAACAAAACCTGACCCAGTTGATTCCGAAAGAAGGAATAAGGTTTTTTTGCTTTTTTGTTTTAGATATTATTCATCCAGGGCAACACCAATCAAAAAAATACCAACTTTGTTGGTGTTTGTTTTATAGTTTTTGATTTTTAAACACACACACAAACAAACAAACAACTGTCTATCATATAATAAATTAGAAACACTTCAATAAAAATTGACAAATTATGATGAAGATCACAGAAAGAGAAGAGAGAGCATAAATTTATGATGACCAAGATTATTGACTAAAGATTAGAAATGTGTCCATTTTGAAAAACAACATTCATTTTTTTTTTTTTAAGAGAAAACTGGGTTATAGTCAACTAACGTACTTCCTAACTCCCAGTGTGTCTGCTAACGGAAGCGGTGACAAAGTAAATCAGTTTCTTTGCTTTTTTTCTTTCCCACTTATATCCCCCCCCCCCTGCATGTACTCTTACTTTTTACTGATCATTTTTATTTTTTTAATTTTCAAAAAAAAAAAAAAAAAAAAAAATTTTTTTTTATAATAGTTTTTATTTTAATTAAGAATTATTGAAATTAGATTTTTTAAAAGAATTATTGAAAACACTTAAAAAAAAATCTTTTAAAACTATTTGAGGAATATTATATATTGGTTATGTTTTTTTATGTTTGAAATTTTGTTATATCGATTTTAATTTTATTTTCATACTTTTATAAACATATATTGTTGTATATATTCAAATAAAAAACTTATTTTAAAAATTTAAAAATATATTTTTTATAATTTCATAAATATATTTCTTATAAAATTTCAAATAAAATAAAAACTTTTTTAAATTTCATTATTAAAAGGGCAAGTAAAGACAAATTGTGTTATTTTTATTGTATATTTTTCAATAATGTCCTTCACAATAGAAATACCAAAGAAAAATAAAAGATTTGCCTTGTCACTGCTTCCAGTAGCAGCTATGCCAGAAGTTATGAAGTATGTTAGCTGACTATAACCGAAAACTGCATACAATGTATGTATAGCAAAATTGAACAATATCATTGGGATGCATAGATAGGGAATTCACTGCATCGTTTTAGATCTTTTAGTGTCAGGGCAAGCAGCATTCCTGAAACCGAAGATAATGCAATAATGAAGAAACTGACCTCTTTTACAGCTTCTCCGAGTTTCCAAATCTCTGGTGCTTTCCCATCCATCTGGTTACAGGCAGAATAAAGGTTGATATCCAGGTCAGCAAGGTTAGCAAATTTGGGGTGATTTTTATCAGTTGGGTCACAGAAATGCTCTATTTCTGCCATTGTGAACTCTCTAGAAAAAAGAAAACATCCTAATTTATTCTTTTACCCAGATATAAGTTTTTGTTTGGATTTTTTTTTTTTTTTTAAATATATTTCTTTCAACATACACTTAAAAAAAATAAATAAATAAAGAAAGAAAAATTATAGCATTAAAATAAAAATAAATTTTGATTTTATATATATATATATATATATATATATATATATATATATATATATATATATTCTCAAAACCTCTGGTCTTGATGGAGGGGAGACTAAAACTTGCTGCTATGGTTTCAAATGATCTGAAATAACAGCAAGGGGAGACTTGATTCCAAATATTTCTCATATATTATATCTCCCCTCTTTTAGAAATAGAGTAAGATTATGAATATCTCCAGTATGAAATTTACTTTATGCATGAAAACCAAAGAGGGGAGATATAATATATGAGAAATATTTGAAATCAAGTTTCCTCTTGCCGTTATTTCAGATCATTCAAAACCATAACAGCAAGTTTTGGAGAAATATCAGATATTTTGTAATTGATATCCAAAACTAAGAAAACAAATGACTATGATTGAAACATTTTATGGCTGTAAAAAATGCCAAAAACAGGCTGTGTATGATGGATGATCTCCTTAATGTGCGACCTTAAGGGCAAATATCACATAGCCCACTACACAATTCAGGTCATTACCTTTCCAACAAGTTTTCATTTGTTAAATTCTAATCAAGAGTCGCTGAGATTTGGAACTTATAAATTGCCAAAAAAGGTGGTATATATATAAAAAGAAGCAATATTTTCAAACAAATAAAATATGCCCAAATTTGCCTACATTTGATTATATATAGTGTCCTGGCAAGCCAGCTTTAGTTTTGCTGTATTGGGGGTGAATTTTGCTTAGGGTTTGTTTTTTTTTTTTGCTTGGTTGTTTCCTCTGTGGTCTTGCAAGACCACTAATATATATACTAGCAGATGTACCTGTTGTTGACTGGGTTAAAAAAAGTTTTCAAAATATGGACTAATTTATGAAAGGTTATGAAAATGGGGTGCAAGTGTAAAGAGATAGCTTCAAACTTTTGGGGTATCAAATCCAAAGCAACCCTAACAAACGAACATGAGGGGGCAGTAGTGGGAATCATTATTGACACAAACGTATGGACACTAATTAGGATTCCACATTATAAGTGACCCTCATGGGGCAGAACCTTCCCATGGTGGGTTATCATGGCAAGTTCAGAAGTTCTACATCAAATGGTGTGAGCGTGCTCAGGTTTCCAGTTATAAGTGACCAACCCCTGTTGATAAGGGTGAGTGGTATAATCTGTCAAAACCTTCCCTCCTTTTTTAAATGTTTTCATCGAATACAAATATTGTTGGTTTTCTCTTAATAGTTGCGTAAAAACTACATTTTTTATTATCAAATGTTAATAGTTGCGTAAAAACTATATTTTTTTATTATTAAATGTTAATAGTTGCGTAAAAACTATATTTTTTTATTATTAAATGTTAATAGTTGCGTAAAAACAATATTTTTTATTATTAATGTTAATAGTTGCGTAAAAACTATATTTTTTATTATTAATGTTAATAGTTGCATAAAAACTATATTTTTCATTATTAATGTTAATAGTTGCGTAAAAACTATATTTTTTATTAGTAAATGTTAATAGTTGCGTAAAAACTATATTTTTTATTATTAATGTTAATAGTTGCGTAAAAACTATATTTTTTATTATTAATGTTAATAGTTGCATAAAAACTATATTTTTTATTATTAATGTTAATAGTTGCGTAAAAACTATATTTTTTATTATTAATGTTAATAGTTGCGTAAAAACTATATTTTTTATTATTAATGTTAATAGTTGCGTAAAAACTACATTTTTTATTATTAATGTTAATAGTTGCGTAAAAACTATATTTTTTATTAGTAAATGTTAATAGTTGCGTAAAAACTATATTTTTTATTATTAATGTTAATAGTTGCGTAAAAACTATATTTTTTATTATTAATGTTAATAGTTGCGTAAAAACTACATTTTTTATTATTAATGTTAATAGTTGCGTAAAAACTATATTTTTTTATTATTAAATGTTAATAGTTGCGTAAAAACTACATTTTTTATTATTAATGTTAATAGTTGCGTAAAAACTATATTTTTTTATTATTAATGTTAATAGTTGCGTAAAAACTATATTTTTTTATTATTAATGTTAATAGTTGCGTAAAAACTATATTTTTTTATTATTAAATGTTAATAGTTGCGTAAAAACTATATTTTTTTATTATTAAATGTTAATAGTTGCGTAAAAACTATATTTTTTTATTATTAATGTTAATAGTTGCGTAAAAACTATTTTTTATTATTAATGTTAATAGTTGCATAAAAACTATATTTTTTATTATTAATGTTAATAGTTGCGTAAAAACTACATTTTTTATTATTAAATGTTAATAGTTGCATAAAAACTATATTTTTTATTATTAATGTTAATAGTTGCGTAAAAACTACATTTTTTATTATTAATGTTAATAGTTGCGTAAAAACTACATTTTTTATTATTAAATGTTAATAGTTGCGTAAAAACTACATTTTTTATTATTAAATGTTAATAGTTGCATAAAAACTATATTTTTTATTATTAATGTTAATAGTTGCGTAAAAACTATATTTTTTTATTATTAATGTTAATAGTTGCGTAAAAACTATATTTTTTATTATTAATGTTAATAGTTGCGTAAAAACTATATTTTTTATTATTAATGTTAATAGTTGCGTAAAAAGTACATTTTTTATTATCAAATGTTAATAGTTGCGTAAAAACTATATTTTTTTATTATTAAATGTTAATAGTTGCGTAAAAACTATATTTTTTATTATTAAATGTTAATAGTTGCGTAAAAACTACATTTTTTATTATTAAATGTTAATAGTTGCGCTAAAACTATATTTTTTATTATTAATGTTAATAGTTGCATAAAAACTACATTTTTTATTAAATGTTAATAGTTGCGTAAAAACTACATTTTTTATTATTAATGTTAATAGTTGCGTAAAAACTACATTTTTTATTATTAATGTTAATAGTTGCGTAAAAACTACATTTTTTATTATTAAATGTTAATAGTTGCGTAAAAACTACATTTTTTATTATTAAATGTTAATAGTTGCGTAAAAACTACATTTTTTATTATTAAATGTTAATAGTTGCGTAAAAACTACATTGTTACCAACTTTGTTTACAATTCCTCTACAACTATTGTCTCATTTTCACAGTAAAAAAAAAAATTGCCACATTTTAAAAAGTTTCATCCTTTGTATTTTTTAAGGTTAAAGACTATTTTTTAAAAACCTTACCATAACATTTACTTTTTAACTAAAAAAGTTTCTGCTGTTTTATTTTTAAATACTTTTATCTAATGCAAATAGTTTGTTTGTTGGTTTTAGCATTGTAAATTATATGAAAACTGAAACGATTCTCTTAATAGTCGCGTGAAGACTACATTTCGTATTATTGTTATCAACTTTGTTACATTAAAAGAATTCGTCGCAACTTTCTTTTTTTAAAGTTTTGATTTAATAAAAAATATTGCATCCTAAATTATGAGATGAAAAAGGAACAATATCTCTCTCTGCATAGTGACAAACTGTAAAACAGCGCTGTGAAAGTTTTAGTTGTCGTCTCTTTTCTGATGGCTCTAGCTTTCTGCTTATTTTTCAGTGATGTAAGGGTTTAGGTAACTTGGAGTTGCTTCCCTTTTACTATATAAAGTAGTGATCATGCGTAGCATCTCTGTGTCTGATCATGTAAATAAAAGCAGACGTGTCTCTTTTCTCCATCTGTGTGTGTAAAACTAAAAATATGTTACATTTTAATTGATTTATCTTTTTGTCAACTGTTGATATGACTTCCAATATGAATTTTATTTGAAACAACCAAAGTATGTTTTTTTTTTAAATTTATTTCCAACAAAGGTTATTAATTAACTAATTAACCTACATCTCCTACATGAATCGTTTGAAGGCTTCATGGCAAAATTAACACTTTCAGTTTTCTGAGAGAAATGTCATGAGAGGGAAAAATCAAATTTTTCTTTAAAAAAAAAAAGAAAAAAAAAGAAAAAAAAGGGAAATTTCAAATAAAAAGCGAAGAACTTCTATCCATGAAAGGTTCCAGTAATTTCAGCAGAATTCCCTTTTATCTGGCTTAAAAAATAAATAGAATTCCTCTAAAAAGCAAACTACTCATGTCTCTGCCAAAAGTAAGTTTACTCCGATAAATTTTTTAAAAATAATTGAGAACACCTGGTTTAGAACATGAATAGAAAAAAAAAAAAAAGAAGTTTACCTGACTCGTATAAGACCGGATCGAGGCGAGATCTCGTTTCGGAATGAGTTACCAATTTGGGCACCAGCAAATGGTAAGCGTCCTTGATTAAATTCTAAAAGTCTTTTGAAGTTCACAAAAATTCCCTGTGCTGTTTCTGGTCGGAGAAACCTGATTAAAAAAAAAAAGGAAAATATTCATATCATCTAAACAATGTACAGAAATGACCAGAGAATTAGCAGCACATTTAATGACAGCTTTAATGTTTACTAGCAAAAAAAGCTACCTGCTGCCCAGGCAGCAAGTAATCAAGCTGTAGCTTTCTTTACAAAAAGAGAAACAATTTTCATTTCACAATTTGGTATTTTATTAATCTTCCAAAATGTTAGCTTTCTCAAAAACATCCGATTCCGTCAGAAAATTCCATGTACAATTTACCTAGATTAAAGAGTTTTTCTTCCTTGTGATTTTGAGTTAGCAAAACATTCGATGGATTGAACACACAAACATCACACACATATCGAGTTGTATGTATATATAACTTTCTAAGTTTATTAATATAAACATCTGATGAGCATGTGACTAAATATGCAGCAAAAACATAATTTTACAGATTTGTTAATCGCAATATAAAACAATATTGCAATGGCTAGCGCTTGAAAAGTAATAAATGACCAATTGAGAAAACTTGATATTTGAAACTTGGAAAATTATTATATTACACTATATATGCTCTGGAACCAAATAAAAAAAAAGCATTCATTGAGCTTGGATTTTTTTTCAAAATTTATATAAAAATATTTTTTCATTGTAAAAAAAAATATTTATGAAAAAGGCTTTTAATCCATTACAATTGATATAAACTGAATATGTTTCAAGTAAATGATTAACCTATATATATTTCAAATAATTATATCATCACATCTCATATATATAATTTTATTTACAAAAAGTTTAGAGATAAGTCATCGGTACCAATGACTTATCTAAACTTTCTGTAAATAAAAATAACACGCTCTTATTTTCAGAATTTTTTCCTTATAATAGAGCACTCTGATGGAATTCCTTTTTCCAAAAAAATATAACTAAGTAGAATATAAATATTAGTAGGGCTACTTACTGTTGCCCAGGTCCAAATTTTAACATATTCCTACTACTTTTTTCTCTCCAGTTTCCCTCCTTCCTTCTCACCACACAATCTTTCTTCTCTACCAAGCCCATTCTTCTCTCTGGACACGCACACACACTTTTATAAATTATTCCAAAAAAATGAGTCTGCACAAGGGAAATAACTTCTTGAAAAAGAATCAGAGTTACTTCCCTTTAGTAATTAAAAAACAGAACACTAGTTTGGATTCATAGTATGAATAATTTATTTTAAATTTTAGATATTCATCCAAGGCAATGCCAATCAAGAAAATGTTAGTGTCTGTTTTGTAGCTTTAAGTAGTAATACACACGGACGAAAAAACGCTTTGGATAATCACAGATTTCAAGGTAGTTCTACTAAAATAGCCATATTTTTTAAACCAAAGCACTTCAAGTCTTCAAATTACTACTGTTTTGTTCGGAAATGAATATACTTTCAAATGAATTAATAAATATGAATGTACATTATATATTTTAAGAGTTTTAAGCAAATAAAGTGATAAAAATGTGAACGTCATAAAATGGCGTTTTCGGTAAGGTTTTGTAATGACCCCCCCTGTTTTCTAAAGGTCCGTACCGTGATTGTATGAAGAATTTCGTCATGAAATTTGGGAACCAATTAGAAGAGGTGTTAATCTTAATACTGTCAAGTGTCCGAAATATTTTTGACCATTTCTTTTTTTGTCGTGTTAAAAATAAGACTTTAATATGACGAGTATTGAACATTTTGAAAAAAAAATTCTTCGGACACCCAGTAGTAAGTAAATCAATCTTTTTACTATCTTTATCAATTAAAAGTATTGTTTTATGTTGAGTAGGACCGCGGTAATTGATAATTTAAAAGGACCTACCCGAAAAAAAAAAATTGTTTCTAATTATCGAATTTGGTCAATGAAGTTTAAGCAGCAGCAGCAGCTCCAGCCTGTAGAATCAGCGATAGCACAGTTGTAAACAAACACGCGTTCTTTAATTTTTATTCAAGAACGAATTAAGAAAAACATGAAAATATGAATATAAATGTTCTTATGTTTAATTAGAGCTATTTTGTTATCAGAATAACATTAGTTTAGAACTATTCGGTTTTCAGAATATATAATAACAACAATCCTAACCAATTCGGCATTATAAATCTGTTGCAATTTCTCACAAATCTCGTCAAATTTAAAAACATGGTTAAAAAAACAAAATAAACTTTTGTAGATATATAGCTTGCATGCACTTTTATTCTTTAAATTAGTTTTGAACAACGAATTAAAACAATGTTTTACTGCGAACAGCCACAAATGTTTTTTTTTTCAAAATCAAAATAAGTATCAAAATCTCGTTTATACATAGATTCGAAAAAGTTGTCAAAAAACAAATATATAACAAATAAATGTTATCAAAGGCAAGATAAGTTACTTTTCTACCAAACTGGATATATTTTTTGTGTTTTTATTCAATGTAACATGTTTATTCAGCTCGAAAAAAATACAGTGTTTACCGTAGAAAATTAAAAATGGCGCCCGGCCCGACTCTCTTTGACACGGTAAGTTTGAGAAAAGGAGTTAAAAATAAAAAAAAACTATACAAAATACTGTTAAAAACTCACCGAATATATGTCAGCCTATGTCACGGTAACATATATTGAGCGAGTTTCTAGCAGTATTTTGTCTACTTTTTTATTTTTAACTCTTTTCCCCAAACTTACCGTTTCAAGAGAGTCGGGCGCCATTTTAAATTTTCCAAAACATCGGTAAACACTGTTTTCAAGCTGAATAAACATGTTACATTAAATAAAAACACTAAAAAATTATCCAGTTAGGTAGAAAAGTAACTTGCTTTTGATAACATTTATTTGTTATATATTTGTTTTTTTGACAACTTTTTTGAATCTATGTGTATAGTAATACAAACCCTCAAAATCTATATCAATATTCTTGAAATTTTAAAAGCAGTTAGAAAACACATCAAACTACAATTAGGAAGCTTTTTATTTCGTTATTTTTTTTCTACTTATTAAGCGAAAGATATTTTTACAACCTGCTCCAGCGTAGTATAAACGGCCTATGGAATTAACACCTTCAACCTCGAAAATAGAAATCAACAAATTTTTGAACGCTCTTTTTGAAAAAAAGCTCTTAACTTCACCTCTAATACAAATTATGTGTGGCAAGTCTCCTCCTAAAACACTCTTTAACCCTAACAATAACACTAAGTTCGAGTGGCCCCCCCCCAACAAAATACCTCTGTAAGCCACATACAAGCATCTAAAACAAACAAACAAAAAATAGATCCTTCCTTAAAGAAAAATACACATAAAAATAAATTGGTTAACTGTCCTAAAATGCTAGAACGGCCAGGAAATGATGAATTATTTTACATTAAATTTTTGTGAAACTAACCGCTCCCCCCTCTAATATTGTTTTTGTTAGCTTTGTCTCTGTCAAGTTTTCAGTATGTTCACACATAATTTTCCTTAGCCCTACAATTAATTCAAAGTCCGAATGGCAACCCTCCCCATATTCTCATTGCATAGAAACCCTCTTAAAACTACACATAATCATCTTAAAAAAAAAAAAAAAAGCATGCATATTTTCCCATAGAAAAAAAAAACAGTTAACTGCCCTAAAATGCTAGAATGACCTGTAATAGGAAATTATTTTACATTCAATTCTAAAATAATTTGTTTATCTTTCATTAAAGTTTTTCATGGCATTTTATACATAATTTCCTAAAAAGGTAGAATCACATTTTGGAGGGGTGGTCAGAAGGAGTTGAGTGGGGTTAAACAGAAGGTGTTAATCTACAATAATACCAAACAAATATTGCAATATATTCATTTTTAAATGGTCTTATGTTTAGATTTAAGTTTTTTGTACATAAAGCACATTACAATTCAACTTTGAGTTCTCCAACTTCTTTTCTGTTTATGGATACATGGCATTTTTAAGGAATTGCTGCATATTTATGCACATTTACTGCAGATTATTTGGAAACCATAAACTTTGGGAGATTTTCAGTTGCATATTCTGATTCGTTGTACAAAAATACACTTATATGGTAAATTTCATTTCTTAGTCTTGTGTTTTAACAAAGATATGACATTTTTACTGAAAAAGTAGTGTAAAAAATGTGACGAAACGCATATGGTCTTAAAGAGGGAAAAATATCCAAACGTGTGAGGCACAAAAATAGCCATAACTTCCTTAATTTTAATCAGATTTTAAAAATTTAAAAAGATTCTTTCTTAGCTCATCAAGCTCTTTCTATGCATACCAATATTGAAATATGTCAAGCTATTTCAATTTTTTCATGTGTATTGCTACTTTAAGGATTTAGCTGAACATACATACACAGACAAAAACCTTTTATAACGAAATGCCGTTTTATGTATGATATGAAAAGAAATTGGAATCTTAGGAAGATCTCTATCATTCCAGTAATTATAGAAGCAACCGGACTCAAGAAAAAGAATTTCAAAAACTACCTCTTGAAGTGCAAGAGAAATACACACACTTTCACTCAAAGGAACGGTTAGAATTTTAAAAAGATATATTGGTTGGAGTGATTGAAATAGTGGATGAATGTCTGGCACCCGGTAGGATGCTCAATACCCATAAATAACAAACCGATTAGAAAATTAAAAGTGTGAAAAAAACTGGCAAAAAATAACCCATGCTCCAGACAGCAATTAATTTAGTTGTAGTTTTTATTATTGAAAAATTTCACAATTTTGTGAACAACAAAAAAAAAAAAAATAGCCATCAAATATTTCAATGTTGAGATTTGGTTCCGTATAAACATAAAAATGAATTCCTCATAAAAACTTATTTAATAGAAAGAATAAACAAAAAAATGAAACTTCAATTGGTTAAATTAAAAACAATTATATATTCCTGAGTAATTTGAAATGTCTTTTTTTTGTTTCTTTAAAATTTTTTTCTGCTACTTTTGCCCCCTTCTACCTTTCTATTTCCAGATAATATTTTACAATGTGTCAATGCTTCTCTATAAGTTCCTTTTGTGTATATATATATATATATATATATATATATATATATATATATGTATGTATGTGTGAAGATTTTCAAACGACATAATGTTTGAATTTGTCCAAATAGTCTTGAAACAATTGTAACTAACAATGAAATACACTATTTGTTGCTATCAACCCATTCTTTGAAGTCTTGGTTTTTGTTAAAACAATATATATATATGAAGTTGCAAAAGCACCAGCAAGTAAAAGCATCTTGAAATGGAAAATATATTACTTGGCAACACTTTTTTAATTCATATTTGGCATCTCTAAGCCTTTTCTTTTTTTTTTTGTGAATTTAAGATTTTTGCATAAAACTGGATCAATATACAAAAAGATGCAGAACTTTTGTTAAATTAGTTGTGCATCTGTGATAGCAACGACAGCTGAAAGTCTTTATTACTGCTGCTGTTACGCTTGCACATGCACAAAATTAAACAGCCATGGCTCATAGCCGTTTAATTTTTAAATTTCCATATCTAACTTTGAGTGGCCCAAAAATAAGAGAAAACTAAAGAGTTCTACATGCAACCTCAATAACACAACAGTAGGATAGACTTTATTTTTACAGTAGAACCCCCGAGATACAGTGGCCCTGGGATATGCTTTTTTTCAGGTTACGGTGTGGAATACAATGTTTTTCCGGACCCTGGTTACAGTATTTGCCCCACCTTATGGTGTTATTTATAATATTATTTGATTATATACATGTGTATTATATATTGTACTGTATTTTGTTACTAATTTTTAATATGTACTCTATAAAATTTTGCTTAGCACCTGCCAAACGGTGATTTCACCTTATGATTCCAACCCCAGAACGGATTAATGCCTTCTTAAAATATATATATGTATACAGTATGTACAGTAGAATCCCGGGATACATATATATATATATAGGATATATATTTTTTCTTTCAGGCTACGATGAGGAATACAATGTTTTTCCACCCCTGGTTACAGTATTTACCCCCACCTTA